>NW_017962982.1:619473-638925 GCF_001890905.1 Aspergillus aculeatus ATCC 16872
CTACTACTACTACTACTACTACTACTACTACTACTACTACTACTACTACTACTACTACTACTACTACTACTACTACTACTACTACTACTACTACTACTACTACTACTACTACTACTACTACTACTACCACTACGGAGTGTACGGAGTACTCTAGTTAGTGGAAGGGTAACAAGGTCAGCAGCCCTAGACTAGACCAGTCCCAGCGTTGTTTAACTTACCGGACATGAGTTACTCAGTTCTTGTTGTATCTAGCATGCTGTAGGTCACCTTACCGGTTTAGGGAAGGTAAGAGAGGGGGGGGAAAAAGGAAAAAAAAAAAAAAAAAAAGGAAAAGGGAAAGGAAGAGGGTGTGGAAAGGGTGGAAAGTGTGGAAAGTGTAGGAAGTTCGGCCTTGGGAATAATACGTGCCTGCTAACTCCGTCGCGAGTCGCGACGAAAGCCCCATATCAGATCCAATAATAAGTAGGGTTTAGCGTCACATTGCAACCGTCATGGTGTGCCGTTCAGAACTTCAGATTTATTTCCCTTTTGGATACTGATTCTAAGTGGTCCGTCCTTCTTTGCTACGGAGTATACCGTCGTCCACAACAGAGTACGCCGTACACAAGTACGCATTCGAGACTCTCACTCTTCTGTGGAGAAAAGCCAAAAGTATGCAATAACTCAAGCAACCTCAGTAGACTTAAGAGACAACTATGTAATCGGACAACAATAAAAGACTAGACAAAATAATAATAATGCAACAGAAAAAAGAAAAGAAACCAGGAAAGATGATGACTTGCCCATACGTCCATCTATCCATCCATCCATTCATCCAATCCATCCATTCACCACGCACCTCAAGGGAGAAGGGGTGGGTGTGGCATTGCGCAGCAGTCCCGGGAGGCACGGGAGAAACTGGATGAAGGGAGGTTTGTGCACGCTGAATGTGGTTGATCGCCGGTTCTAGTTCAACCAGACGGAAGGCAAAGGAATGGGGACGGACGGACAAGTTCAGTGACGGAAAAGTACGGCACTTAGGGGGCTGGCGGGTGGGTGGAAAGGTGAGGAAGTGGTGAGGTGGGTGAGCTGGTCAAGCTGCAATGGGTAATCATGGTATTCATTATTACCATCGTTACGGACACTGGTTACAGGATCATGCCTTCCAGAGGATGCTTTGGGGCCATCGGCGGCCCTAAGTTCAAGCACGGCACTGCACCACTCCCTACTACTTACAGTAATTGACCTGAGGACGGGCAAAGAATTAGGCAAGAATTGAAGTACTCATGTACCGACTCAGCGACTAACTGACTACGTACCCGGGGGGAAAAAGGGAGACAGAGAGGAGGGAGAGGCGGGGGCATGGATGGAAATATGGATCGCTGCGTATGAAAGCTGTAAGAGGCCTTCAGTGGCACTCACACTCTCACATCTCAAACCACTTAGCTCTCTCGGTTCATGGTTGATTTACAGTTTTACCTAATTACCCTACTGCCTGCAGTTGAAGATGGAGTCATCACGGTCGCAGGGGAACACTGGGACAAGTTGTTCGGACTGTGGCAGTGGCCACACGGCCCAATCTGCGACATGGTTAGTCAGAGAGAGCCTCCGTCCGGGTCCAGTGCAAATTCCAAAATTAATCACCGAGCAGCGAAAATAAATAGGTATTCGGTATCTCTGTATTAATCATCTAGATAATTCTGGCACAGTCACTTTGGGTCGGGACGGTGGTTCACCTTTGGCTTAGTAGTACTCCGTAGTCGAGTTACTCATAGTAGGACTTCATTCGCGATGGCAAGGGTGCCGGTGGTCGGTAGTCAGGCTATGCAAGTAATGGATCACGGGCTAATTGGTAGTTGTCATGGGGAGAGAAGAGTCAAAGAGGTAAGGTATGGGAAGCCTGGAGGCGTTGTGTCAGGTATGGAACGGATCCGCAGAGCTCGTCCGGTGCGAAAAGAACCTTGGCGGTTGGACAGTTGTTATCCCTCTAACTGCAAGCGGTCAAGCGTCTCTCACTGCGAGAGGTAACAAACTTTCGCTGGTATCATTAATACTTCACACAAAGTACGGAGCACAGTGCCTCTCCTCCTCATCCTGCTGCCGGGCGGAGGTAACTTTGTACCCCCATGACCGCATACAGACAGACACGCAGGCAGCCCAGCGGACTGGTGGTTGAAAATGTCCGAAGCTGGTAGAGCTTCAAATGAGGCTAAGGAAATGGGGAGGGAAACGAGGAAAAAAATAAAAGGAAAGAAACGAAAAACTTTACTTATCGGCAACATCTTCATCTGGTTCTGATCCACCTTAGGGAGTAGTAATGAGGGTATTAACGGGCCAAGACAAGTGATGTGCGTATGTAGCCATGATGTAGCCATGTAAGGTATTTTGTGTATCTGACTGGGCTTGGTTCGAGGCCTCCGTGGTGTATGAGTATGGGTGTTGTGGATGGACAAGTGTGAATGGATAGTACAAAGGTGCATCCCCAGAGCGACCCGGACCCAGCAGCGAGGCGTAAACGAAACAATGAACCAATCACTCGACTGCCACTAGATTGGCGACTCCAACAGATGGACAGTACAAATGCCGCGGGTGAATCGACTCGCACCCAATCCCTTTGGCGACAGCGGGCCCAAGAACTTGACTGGACTGCTGCTCCGTGCCTATTACTCATTCTCTACTCCGTACCTTAGACTAGGGTACATTTCCCCCCTAGGCCTAAGCCGAAGGCAAAACGCTCTAGAGCCTTGTGAAGTGAGAAGGCTGATGAGCATTGCCCGTACAGTGGTACCTTTCTACAATAGGTAAGTCTGTAGACTAGCTGAGCCCTGAGGGCTCATACAGCAGCAGCAGCAGTAGTAGCAGCAGTTGTAGCCGTAAGCGCCCGTCTCCTGTCTTTTGCCCTGGTGACTGACTGGGGCGACTAAATGAAAATGGGTGGCCGCGGGGCCGACTGGCTTAACTTCAAGTTCAGACGGCCAGCTTGCTTAGCACTAGTAGCAGGACAGACAGATAGACAGACTGTACGGAGTACCTTAGGTCATGTACGATTCAATCCATCCATGATATCCACATCTAACCCGTCCCAACCAATCCCCATGACCAGTTCCTGTGCTCATTACTGGGCAACTCACTCGTCGTCCGCTCAACTCACTGTCTGTCTGTCTGTCTGTCTGCCTGCCTGCCTATCTGTCTTATGTCTTTCCCAGGCTCCGTCTGGTCATCTTCCTTTCCCTTCCTTCGCCAGCTCTACCGTCATACTCCGCCCCCGTCGTAATCTTCCCTCCGTCTCTAGTCGGTCGGAATCAAAGGAAGAAACCTCCTCCGGTCTGCGCTTGGGGTGGAAAGGCTGGAGGATTCGACCAAACAAAGTCTGAAAAAACCCGCGCCAAATCTGGTCCATTTTTGATTGTGTTTCCGCCACTGGTGTTCTTTTTTTTGGGTCGTGCTGGTCATGATTCAACTTGCAGGAGTGTACGAAGATGGAAAAGGAGAAGAATCCACAGCCGACCACAGCACACAGACACAGACACCACTCAATACTTACAGTCACATACCCACCATCGAAGGCGCAGGGCGGGCGGCGGCTATCGGGTCTGGGTTCCCTGTCAGCTGCTCGTGGAATTCTTTTGGTTTAGGGAATCAGTCAGTCACTCAGTCAGTCATTGTTGTCGTATTCCGATAATAGTTTTGATTATGGCCAAGATCCCCTTTCTTGGTCTAAAAAAGGGAAGAAGACATCTTTCCATGGATTGGAAGGGGAGAGAAGGGATGTCATCCGTAGCGTTGGGATATTTTCTTGCTCTTCGGTGCGTGCAGGCATTCAAGCGGCAGTGCTCTAGGCCTGAAACCGAACAATACCTACAGTAGTCAATCAAGAAGGGATATCCGGTGTATTGCGCCTGGTCCAAGACACATTCCCTACCAACCTAGGTAGTAAGTTATCAACTGGCACCACCCACTCCCTCTCCCTCTCCCCCTACCTCGCATTTGATGCGAGTAAAAGAAACCACGCTAGATCCAACACGGTCGGAAAGTACTTTACTGGGTTCTGGCGCGCGACCCGTGAAAGAGAAAAGAAGAGCAGAGCGAGATCTGACTGACCTCGTAACACAGGACGCGTCGCAGTCTCTCTCTTTCCTTCCCCCTCCCTCCTTTCACCCCGTGGTACAGTCAATAGTCAATAGATTACAACAGACAAACAGGGTGACGAATGCTGAAGATCAATTGTGTGTCGCCCATCACCCCCTCCCTTCCTTACCCCATCTTAGAGTCAATCATCCATTTCATTCATGGCATGCATCGTCGGAATGAAGATGGAAAGATGGATCATGACACCCACCTCTCTGGTACACACAGCGTTTCCCTCCGCCTTCCGCATCGATCGGCCCAGCAGTAATCAAAAGAAGATGTTTGACGCAGTCATAGATCGGTCATGACACATGTGTTGTTGGTGGTCGGTCATTCAGACCCGCCGAAACAGTGGTTACTACATAACTACCTTAGCATACGGTTGCAAAAGGATAGCAACCACCACGGCATAATTTCACTACGCTGACTACCTCAAAACGGGTCCAAAATCGGCGCGCGTTCTCAGTAGACTTTTGGGGGATGGATAATTCTGACGCTGTGATGCTTTATGATTTCATATACTTCGTTCCGGAGCGGAGAGTCCTTGACGGGCTATTGCGGAGAGGCTTTTTAGCTTTTCATGTCTCATCGAGATCCATTTTCCGGACGCGTCTCGAGCAAAATTTGATGTCTGCCTTCGGAAACACCGGTCGTCTATCTTGTCTGTCGGTGTCTGCGAGGTAGTAAGTTGCTGACTTGGTGGGAAGAGAGGGTCTGATCGTCAGCCGGATCCCCTACCACGACTACTGCGTAGGTTAGTAGTCAACTCAACGTCTCGAGTCCCAATACCCCAATATAGTCCGCGACAGAGAAAGGTCAAAGTACGGTCGGAGTCTTTCCTTTTCCTAACTTCAGCCCCCGGCCAGTTTTGGGTCATCTAGCGATGATGAGACTTCTACTGGCACAAGTAGCGTAATGATCGTTTTCAAACTTAAAGGGGTGGGGGATGTGTGATTGAGTTAGTACAGTTGGTTAATACAGTAGGTAGTCAACGATGTGCAGTCGAACACCACCAGGCCGGTTGGACTTCCTTCCCTGTCCATAGTCGGTTGGAACTAGGGCTCTAGTCTCACTGTTCAGGGGGGGGAAGGGAAGGAGGGAAGAAAGTGACTGCGGCGACTGATGAGCTGGGGGTTCGACTACAGATCTAGTCTGATAATTCAAGCATGGCGTTATGACAGTGCAAGTGGAATCAATGCAATCAATGTACGAAGTTCCAAGATTGGGGGGAAGAGTGGAAGATCGCATTTGAATCCATTCCACAATCCGACATCTCATTCGCCCGGCCATCTCACTACTGATTACTGGGGAGATGACCTTTAGAGTTGCTCTTGTTCTCCGCCATCTAAGCAACCAACCAACCTCTCCCCCCCCCTCGTCGCCCCTTTGACAATCGATCAATCAATCAATCGATGGACGGGGAAGGCGGAGAGCGAGGTAGAGGAGGTCTCTCCCACATTTAGATGCACAAAAACACACATTCAGCGCCCTTCAGCTTGGATGATTAGGCAATGTGACCGGCATACCCTGCTAGTACTGTGCCGTGCTGTGTGAACATCATGCCTGACTGACCGACCGATTCTTTGCTGCTGCCTCTCTCTGTCTGTTTTTCTACCTATCTATACTTGCAGCCCTGCAAGTCAGGACGAGACTGCCCTTCCGCTTTCCGTCTATTAACCTACCTAACTACCGACTTCGTACCGTATCTCTTTCTCCCCCTGTTGGTGGGCCTAATAGCCAGGATCTCTGCTTTCGCTTTCTCCCTTTTGCTTTTCCGAAATTACTGATTGATCAGGGAGCGAGCGAGCGACGGACGGTCGAACCCATGAATGCATATGCCCCGGGTATTATAACCATAACTCTTTCACATTCTCTCGGTTGGGCAAGAAATTAAAATGCGATGGATCTCTTTGTTTGTGTCATCGACGCTCGGGACTTTGTCCACTTCAGCTGTGGCTTCCTCTGTACCAGAATTATATTGCATCCATCCACCTAAAACGAAGGTATGCGCATTGAACTACCAACAGAGCCGACCGGGAGGTAAACGCGCGACTTCGGTTGCCTCGTATCTACTGGTTCGTACCTGCAAAGGAAAATAATTAAAAAAGAAAAAAAAAAAAAAAAAAAAAAAAAAGGAAACACCTACGGTGACTGGTCCGAAACTATAGCATCATCTCATCATCATCTGGAGATCGGCTGATTATGAGTCGAGGGATTGGCAATGATAATCAGATGATGGTTTGGCGAAAGATTGGATCGAAGTTCTTTTTCTTTTCTTTTCTTTTCTTTTCGATTTTTTTTAGGGAATTCTTGATAGAGAGACTGGCGACCGTCGTGGGGATGATTAGACGCCACCTGAAGGTCCCCATTCATAATTATTCATTTCATTCATTCCTGAGGCCGACATGGCCCACACCGACTAAGCAAGTGTAGCATTATTACGGTAGGTTCCAGTTCCAGTTTCCTTTCAACTAATTTCAATTGGGGCAACAGCTGCCGGTCGGTCGTTGGACGCGTACGGTATTCTCAATCCCGGTAACAAAAATACCATCCATTCAAGTTCGATTCACAGAAGTCAGGACTCAGAACCTGAACCTTGGCACTTGCATTCGGGATAAATGTGCCTAACCCTTCTCGTTGGTGCTACAGCCAGGAATCCGAGGTTCGTGGACTGAATGGGGACCGACCGCCTTTGACCAATTTCAAACAAATCAGGGTGTTATGTTGCTCAACCTTGAAGGCTGCCCCGGCTCCTGCTCCTGCGATCAACAGCCTGAGATACCTGATTATTACAGTACCTGAGAGCGTAACAAGCAGCAGCAGCAGCAGCAGCAACAGCAGCAACAGCGGCGGCGGTTGTTCCAGAACTTCCGACTGTTGAAGTGGAGCGAGCGGGTGTGCCACTTTCCTTCCGGCACATACGGAGCAGCAGAAATAGCCACGATGCTATTCCCATCTGCCGGAGTAAACTATAACTGACTACCATGATACCATCACCATCACCATCACCATCATCATCACGTCTGACTATCTCTGTACTAGTCAATCCACTTCAAACTGAATGATGATGCCGATGACTCCGTTTTGGAGTCTCACCACGCCTTCGTCCATTTTCTTCTGCCTAGCATCCCAACACTGGGGCTGGGGCGCATCCTTGGGTCGTCGACTGGTTTGTGGTCACTCGGGCGCAGCAACAGGCGGGCACACTCACAGGCAACATTCGCTAAATTGACACCGACTCACTCCGTATAGCAGCAGACCACTGGTCGAGATGAGATGGTAGTATACTGTATGCGACGATCGCAAGACGCTGTTTGGGTTCGACTCCCAACCTCCAAGGCGTCAAGACTCCAGATGATGCTCCAATCCACTTTAAGTCGAAGCATGCGGTTGGTGGTCAATCCGTGGACTCTACTGTACTCCGTATCCCATACCTAGGTATCCATACCCTACTAACCCGTCCTAAACTTCCTGTCCGGTGATTACCTGCAGCGGTATCTGAACACTGGATGGAACTTGGACTGTTCCTTTCGCTGCTGCTCGGTGTTGCTGACCAACGACTCTGCCACAAGCTTTTCGGCTTTGTGCTGTCTTCCCTCTTTCTCTCCTGTTGACCTTTCACACCTTTTTGGTTGTTCTGTTTCTGTTGATGCTTCTTTCTTCCGAGCATCCCGACCTAACCTTCTGATTCGAACATGCTACTCGCCAGATCTCACGGTCAATGCTGTGACCAACCTCATTGGATCCAGCTCCAACCATGGAAAATCAACCCAAACCTGGTCAATAAGAAGAGCAAGAATGACCCGGACCACGTTCGTTCCTCAGCTGTTTTCGTCTAGCAGAATAACAAGATATTGCGCCCCGGGGTTGGAATTGCGGTTTAATTTGGGATGGGGCCAAAGTACTTACTATACCTTGACTTTGACTATCCGTGTTTTCCGCGTAGGAACGAGAACCACCAGCGCGGGCATCATCGATCCTTTTACTCGAATCTCATCTAAACTACCTTACGGAGTACTTTTAGCGGTTGCAGCCTCTTAAGTTATGAGTAAGTTGCACCTAGTTCCATGATTGGAGGCGGTGCTTGCCACACCAAAGCCATTCTCATCTCCGGTTGCGGCACTGTGGGCCGTCCGGAAAAGCTGGAGAGTGTTGTTCTTTTGCTTCGTCACCGCCCAGTAATTTGGCTTTGGCCTTTTTCTTTTTCCTTAGATGCTTTTGTTTGTTCATACTATGTAAATTATTCTCACCGTCGGTGTAGGTCAGAGTTGATTGAACAATTTACCTTCGTGAGTGGATCGGAGAAGGTTTCAGTTGAACAGGTATTCGTTGTACCCAAGCTACGCTACCTGTTGCATACCGGTTAGGTTCTTGTGCTCGCGGCGGGCTCAGCTACCGGTTTACTACACATAGCTCGGTATTGTGTATCCATTGGCAAATGAGCGAAGGCTGACCGTCACTACCTACCTGGCTCTAAGGCCCGATCAATGACGAGTCTACCGAGTATTCTATGTTTACCCGTGCACTGAGTGAGTATGTGGTGCTGCTTTTGAGCGACTTAGTTGTTATCACATGACCTCAGTCCAAGTCTCGCAATCTACTATGGAGATTCTGGATCTTACCGACCGCAGGCACTTACATACATACTAATCCAACTTCCCTGTTCTCCTCATCTCGAAATGCTGGATCGCCTTGGAAGAGTCCCAGTTCCGGCGTACTAAGTATACTTGGGTATACTAAGTATAAAACGGACTAAGTAAGTAAAGGTAGACTAGAGATTACCCTTCCGCATAGAGCAAAGCAATCTGGACAGCGTCGCTAGACGATGAGGAGGTCAGCTTTTCCAGCGGTTAGTTAGTTGGCAATGTTAGCCAGCAATCCTTGCCAGTACAGTCCAGTCCACGAAAAGTGCAGCCTAGCAAATACTAGACCTCGAGATAGTAGTTTACTGATTCCTGGGCCATCCGCCAGCATTTGCGAAGATTCCATCTGGGTCTCTTAGGAAGTATCATTCGCCTTACACGACTACCCGCCCGATGTGACTATCTCATATCGTGAGAGGTGACCGCCCCCTTTCTTGCAGTGCCGAAGGATTAAGTGCGACAGAGGACATCTCTACATTTCACTCGTTTACTGTACTCTACATTGGACTAGCCCCCTCTCTCTCACCAGCGCGTTCGCTGTTCTTTTTCTTCTCGCTTCTTTCGGGGCAGAGCAAGATCGACGCGCAAAGCAGCGGCCAAACCTCCCTCCCCTTAACCCTTCAAGACGATGATGCCGTGGATTTACGGTGTTGTTCGCTTCCCCTTCTTGCGTTCATGCTCGTGCTCGTGCTCGTGCTCGTGCTCGTGCAACATGGCTTTTGTCGTCGTAAGAAACTCTCACCCTTTGTTGTATGAGTATGAATATGAGTATGAGTATCTATCCATCGAGTCCGGTCGGCAAGGCAAGGCAGGCACCCTGCGCGACTTGGACCTTAACTTGACTGACTCTTTCTTATCCGTCAGGATGGTGTCGCATGTGTAAACAGTATGGGTATGGTTTCAAGACGGCATAGGTAGTGATATACTACTCAGATCTCAGATCCTGCCCTTGGGAATCCCGGACGGCGCCGAGAACCTTGTGACAGAGAAAAGGAAAGGGAAAGAGGTGTTGTGTTTCTCTCCCCTAGCGTCAGCATTAGCATGAGGACGGCGCATCGCCCGTGGGGGTTTGATTTTGTTGTGGTTAGTTATCATCCCCAGCTTCTGGGGGCGGCCGCCCCTAGTTTCTCTATCGATTCGATTCAGGGAGGTTCTTTCTATCTTCCACGTTTAACATGAGTGATGATCGCTCTGCATCGTTGGACTCGTGTGAGGCGAAGGGCGGAGAGGAAGTTGCACCGTACGCTACACGCAAGGACAAGAAATAGATGAGGAAGACCGAAGGATCAACTTATGTGTAGACGTGTATGTGTAAAAGTCTCACTTACTTGCTACGGCAGTATTTGTGGACATCTTTATCCGTTATTTATTCCTGCAATCTGGTGGTCAGATTCCCTTGCATTCGGTGATGCGGATCTGACATCCCTGCGGGTTTGAGACTGTATTGCTTGAGATGAAGATTGTAGATCTTTGGATATCTGTCTGTCTTTTGGAGGGGAGGGGGAGGCGGAAGTAAACAAAACATCTTTCCATTCTGGTGGCGGCGCGGGGAAGGATGACCTTCCCTTTACAACACCACACTAGAATTACCTGGTCGTTATTTTTTGGGGGGGTCTCATTCTTAATCCTAGTCATTCGGTGTAAAGAGTATGCATATGCTCATAACGTGTTGACGATCAACATAATATTGCACGTAACACTCAGCACAGCACAGCACAGAATTATACAGACACAACTCGTTGTGTTAGTACGAGGCCGAGTTGTTTGTTCGAAACCTGGGGTAGACCACAAGTGCACGGAGAACTCCGTCAGGCTTAACCGGATCTATCCATCCGTACTTACTATCCACCTCCCTTGTCCTCCCTACACTTGAGGGGATAGGGTTACAGGACAGCAGCTAACCCCCTCGTGGGACTACCCTCGAGGGGGTGGGGGGGCGTCTGGAGACGGTGTATGGGGCCATTTCGAAGCAAGGGAACGTCGAAGATCATCGGTTCGACGTTTTTAAACGTTTCAGTGACTTTGGTGTTTGTTCATGGATGGGCTAGTATACAGCACAGCGGCTCCCTCAACAACGGGCATTCAATGAAGCAGGGACAACAACATCAGGCTCGGACTTGTGATCGGGAGGTGAGGTGATTGTGAGTCAAGGGGGATGGGAACAAGGGCATTGATTTTGTGGTGGTTTGGTTTAAAATTTGACACTGACTCATTTTGGTGGTTCTGGGTTTGCGGCCGACATCTCGCAAGGATGGTTAATGATGGCAATGGGTAAGTAGATCAGCAAGAGCTTCAGATCTGGGTGTGATGTCTCTGGGGTTAGGCAATCATGATAGGGTGGTGGTGGTGGAAAAGGGCGGGTTCCGTTGCCGTCTGTCCTACAAGTATATTTCCCTCTGTTCACTGGGCAAGATAACATGCAATTCCAGAGTCGATTCGGCAAACCTATCCACCCCCCAACTCTTAGACTAAATATGCGGGACTTATGATTCAGGTAGTTCCGAGCATTGTTAATTCAAGAGTCGAATGAACAATGCATGAGCAAGACCTAAACATCTAGAAATCATCCAACTATTGCATCCAACCGAGCGCACGGCCCAGGCTTCGACTCTTATCCAGTCAAGGCTGGCTAAGTTCTTGCTCACTTCAACTCTTCTGCATTTCCGATCTTTTCGATTTTCGATTTTTCTTTATCTTCTTCTGGGGCTGACAATGCGACCACCGATAACTTATCCAGTTTGACCCAACTCACTGCACGGCAGATGGGGCAACAACAAACAGGGATTGAACGAATTTGTTCAACCGAATGCTGGCACTGAGAATCTGATTTGCCCTTCCTCCTTCCAACTCCCCACCATATGTCCAGATTCGTGGAAATCCTTGGATGATAAGCTGTTCGCTGGTAAGCGCGTCCTGCACAAGCACAGGTACAAGTACAAGGACCAGGTACAAGGACAGGTACAACTGCCACTTTGACCCCCTCCTTTTCCTGTGGCATCCAGCAGACCGATGGATGTATCTCCACGCAATGATCAACAGCAGAGAAAACATAGAGGCCACAAACACGCTCATCTCGCCCAGCCCCCAAGATTGACTCGGTTGACTTTGACCTTACATGAAATAAGTCAGCCATTAACTGAACAACTTCAGACAGATCATGTCTCACCATTAGACCACAACCCCGAACCATGATATCTAAAACCGTCTCGTCGCAGCCTGAACCCTGAGCCATACGTACCCTTTGCTTTTGATTTTGCGTTTGCTTTTGCGGGCTTGCCTGCTTGCTTACCGCGCGTCAAGGTCGGGATGGATTGTCGTCATCCCCGTAATTGTGCGGACCCGACACAATCAGGCTGCCGCCCATCTTCGGGATGAAGAGAACAGAATCTGTCTCCGTGAACTCCGTACCGTACTCCTCACTAAGGTTGGCTGGATACTGGATCTGATTCGAACAAGGAAAGCAATCCAATCCGACCGACCGTTCCTCAAAGCTCGCGGGCCGGTGATCCACATCTCTACCTCGAAGTGGAAGTCGTATATGCGGCCGCGACTGAAGTACTATACATAACGATGCATCCGCGGAGCTTGAGGCTTGCTGCTGCTGCTGCTGCTGCTGCTACCTCTCATTCAATGGATCAGTCATTAGTACAATACGGAAGCAGGCAAGTGCCGTAGCCATCCTCTCGCCTTACAGGGAAGACTGGTTGTTGTTGTTGCTCACGCCCTGCACATGCAACCATTGAAAAAAGAGATGTCACAAACGAGGGAAAAGCAAAGAACAAGAAAATCGGCCGGAAGAGGTGAGTGCTGACTGACCACTTTAGGTACTGTACTGTTCAGTCCAGTCCACGTACTGTCGACCTGGCCTGCATTGAGAAGCGATCCAGAACTTGCAACTCGCTCAGCTGCAGTTATCTGCTCGACTCCAGACTACTCCTGCTACAATACCGGCGATTTGGTTGTGACTGTCACCCGGACTATGGGCTGGTTATTTGTAGGACTATACATAGCTGATAGCTGGTCAAGGTGATGAGCGGAGCGAGCAGCTTCTTGTGCTCTCCAACCAAAAGCCCGTTAGTCAAGAGACCGATTCCAGGCCTTGACCTAGGAAATGCCGGATGGAAAGCTCATCATACGGAGTACGGAGTAGGCTTCCTTGTATGCTGTGCTCGAACAACGATTGATGGCATTCTACATCATACGCGATGCTTCTCGAGCTCATATCGCGAACCGCAGGATTTCGGTGTAGTATTTAGTAAGTTAATAGCTTGCCCGGTCTCCGGGCCAGCGCTTACTTCGGTTTACCTTTATACCCTTTATTTTGGTAAGTCAGTTTTACTGAATGAGTAGTGAGGAAAAGAACAGAACGGACATACAGCTAGTATGGCGAAGTTGAGCTGGTGAGCAATAGGAACACTTCTGAAGGAAACGCAGGGAGGGTGATGGGCGTTACTTATGTATACGATGATGATAACGACAAGGTCAACACAGCTTGACTATCGACTCCACAGGTACAAAGCATATCAGACCTATTAGTGGTGCACTATATCCATATCTGCCTTATTGAACTCGTTCACTGCCAAACAATCGACATGGGTACCGAAATGCTAGGAGGCTTGTCCAGGTAAGCCTAGAACCCAGAGATAAGACCAAAGCTTAAAAGCATGGTAGTTCCGAGAGAACACAGGTCACTTGTCTAGCTTAGTCCACAGAAGAGGTTTACTATGTCTCGGCGTACTGGCTTCTGGTTGTAGGTGAGACGGCAACTCGAGTGATGACCTATGGGGATCGGAGTAAAATTGATCTATAGTGACTTCAAATGAGGATACCGAGTACACTGTGCACTTGCCTGGTATTTTGAAAGCCATAACATTAAAAACTACACGACCTACAAATTTCACAGTACGATAGAAATGTACTCCAGAAAAGAACCAATCACCGCACGAGAACAGTCATCCCGGGCCGAGATTCCTCCGACACCCATAGAGCCCTTCATGCCTCAGGCCGCAAAAAACTTCCCATCTCAACGGAAAGATCTTGTCTCTCAGTGGACTTCGACTTCCGCGGCGACAAACCTCCAAACTCAACCACTTCACCTCACTCTCCACACTCCCCAAGCATCACAATTGAAGTCGGCCCCGCCATGCCTCCCCGGCTCCAGCTCCTCCCCTTCCGGGCGCTCACGTCCGCGACGCCCATCACCACGGCCGCCGCCGCCAGCACCACCGCCAACCCTCTGACCTTCCTGCTGGCCGGCTTCCAACAATCCCGCAACGCACACATCCTGGCCTCGCTCTCCGACAACGCGGGGGCCTACAACAAACGCATCCGTCGCGGTCGCGGTCCGGCTTCCGGCAAGGGTAAGACCTCCGGTCGCGGTCACAAGGGTCAGAAGCAGCACGGCAAGGTGCCCGCGGGGTTCAATGGTGGACAGACGCCGGACATTGTTGTGCACGGGGAGCGGGGATATAACAATATGTATGTTTGCATTCTTACCTTTGAGTTAGGGAATGAGGTGGGAGGTCGTGGGATTGGATTCCTGCGTCATTGGGATTCCTCTCTTGGAATTGGGGTGTGCTTGTTTGAGGATTCCTCGATAGTGAGGTCGAATTGCAGAAGCGCTTTCACATTGCAAAGAATGATCGTGGAAGAGCTTCCCATTCGCGATAAATCCTCACGCAACCGACTCTCAAGCTGTCCCTGGATGTCCCAATGTCCCCAATCCCCCTCCAAACCTCCTTTCTCTATGATATACACCACTAACCTCTCCCAGCCACGCCATCGAGCTAGCCCCCATCAACCTCAACCGCATCCAAGACTGGATCGACCAAGGCCGCATCGACCCGACCCGCCCGATCACCATCCGCGAGCTTTTCGATTCGCGCTGCATCCACCAGACCAAGGAGGGCGTGAAGCTCCTGGGCCGCGGCGTCCTGAAGGATGAGAAGGGCGCCGTCATCGCCCCTAGCAGCAGCACTACCACCACCTCCCCCTCAACCTCCACCACCTCCGAATCCACCACCCCCGAATCCACCTCTACATCCGAAGACACCACCATCAACGTCCTCAAACAACCCATCCACATCGTGGTCTCGCGCGCCTCGGCCGCCGCCATCGCCGCCGTCGAAGCCGCCGGCGGCACCGTGACCACGCGCTTCTACACGCCGCGCGCGATCCGCCGCATCCTGAAGCGCGAGATGCACCCGTTCGTGTCGACGGCGTGGACGGCGCGCAGCGCTCCCGCGGGCCTCCTTGCCGCCGAGGGCCTCGACAGCGACGCCGCCGGCCAGCTCGTCGAGAGCGAGATCATGCGCGCCATGGGCTTCACCTACCGCCTGCCCGACCCCACCAAGCGCCGCGACATCGAGTACTACCGTGACCCCGCCCACCGCGGCTACCTGAGCCACCTGCTCAAGCCCATGGAGGGCCCCAGTTTGTTCTTCCGGTCGCCCGTCGAGCGCAAGACCGCTGCCGGCGCGCACAAGGAGAAGGTCCTGCCGGAGAATCGGTTGTGGTAGGTTGTTTGTCTTTGTTCTGGGTTGATTATTCGGGGGAGGCAAAGGGGGGGGCGAGGGGGAGGTTTGGGTATAGTTGGGGGTTGGTGTGTGTGGTTTCTGTAAGGTGTGTGTGAACAGGGTTGTTTGGACTTGTGAAAGATCTTTGGTTTTTTCTCTTGTATTTGTATAAATATGTTTCTGTTATACGGTTATCGTGGATATGCATTTTCTTTTCTTCTCCTCTTTTTTTTTTTCTTTCGTATATCCTCGTGGATGGTGTACTGTCGGTGCACTTGTGGAAGTCGTTAGAATTTTTGGTTGTAGTCAAGTGGAGGAAGGAGTCTTGATCATTATTTAAAGATAGTAAGGTATGCAGATTTCCACCTCAAACTGAACCGTCATTTGCTAGAGATCCTCTATTTCGGCTACAGGCTATAGAGATACTGGCGGAAGCACTCAGAGCAGCCAGCATAATTTATAACTGATTCCACCTAGATCCAGTCCGAGGAAACCAGCTATGTATGTTGATCTTGTGCGCGATTCCAGTAGCGACGCCTAGCAGCGTACAGCCTCAAAAAGATAGTGGAGTCATTAACATTCGTAAAGTGGAGCATTCTCGGTATCTTGACAAACTTCCCGTGCTCATTCTCCCCTCATTAGCAAGGTCACCATCGCAGTGGAAGCCGGTCGCTCGCAACAACCGCAACAGAAAAGCCACCTGGATATCAATACACCCCAAGGAAAACACCCCCCCCCCCAAAAAAACGCCATGCAATCGCCTTGCAAATTGTGTATGGTCCCAAGCCCTCTTAAAAACACAAAAGGTATACCGAAAGACGCGCTCAAAAGTCAAATACTGGATATATCATAAACCCGCTGTGAACATAAAAGAGGGTATCATGGATGAAGAACCGGGCGCAATGCGCGCGCGCTAGCCCGTAGTCATCTGAAGGTCATAAGTATAGCGCCATCAAGGCTTCACCGCAGCCCATTCTTCCTCAAAGTTTCCAAATGGACTCGGTGGGGCTGCCGTCGGCGTTCTGAGAGAACTCTCGCATCCACCGGGAGCAAAGTACATCACGGATGGCCCAACGTTTGGCCGGATCCATCTGCAAACATCCTTTAACCACCTCAAGCGCATCTTCCCGCTCCTGCCGAGTGGGAGCATCCGCTTCTTCATCGCCAAGGACGGCGTGTTGGTTCCAGTGCCCATTGAGAATATTGTTCTGGATGCGCGGCGCGAACGGATCTTGAAACGGCCGGGAGCCAACGATCATGGTGTAGACGATGACTCCAAACGCCCAAAGATCGACCGAAGGATGGATGACTCCGTTGGTCGAGAGGAGCAGCTCCGGGGAAGCATACTCCAGACTTCCCGCAACGCTGGTGCTGGATCCAGCCGGCCCGATATTCTTCGGAGGCGGTCGATCCGCCACATTATCGTACGGATCAGGCGACGAGCCGTCGTTGTCCGTATGCATCCACTCCGCCATGCCAAAATCGCAGAGCACTAGGTTTGAGACCTCGGATCCATCGGGCGATTCGGTGGGATCCAGCAGGCAGTTCTCCAGCTTGATATCCCGATGCACAACCCGAGCGTCCTCATGCAAGTATCGAAGTGCACAGGCAAGCTGATATGAGTACTTCTTGGCAAGCTTGAGGTCCAGACCACCTCGATTTTGGCGAACAAGATCGAAAAGAGTGCCGCCGATCGCGAGCTTCGTAAAACAAAACGTAGCAAAATCAGTCTCGTACACAGCATCCAAGGTCAGGACGTTAGGGTGGCTGAGGTAGCGCCAAACTCGGACTTCGTGGTCGAATTCTGCTTGAACCTCATCGTTTTCCTTCTCACTCTTGCCCGAAACCTGTTTTTTGACAATCTTGACGGCGAGGTGTTTGGTCTTGCCATCCTCTTCGACCTTGTACGCTTCTTTCACAGTGCTGAACCCCCCGAAGCCGATCTGTTTGCCAAGGACATAATCCGTCCCGACCATCTGGCCTTCGTCATCAGGTTGCGGCGCAGACTCCTCCCCACCGGCGCTCCACATGGAAAGGAACATGCTGGCAGGGGATTTGCCACTAGAAGCGGTAGATCTGCGCGACCGTTGTCGAGTAGAAAGACGAAGGCCCCTTGCCTTGCTCCCAAAGGGAGTCACAGCACTTCCCGACCAAGAGCTGCGATCGTCAAGCGAGGCAAACCCCTGTACGGGCGATGCCATGTAAACCGGCGAAGACAGCATCCTTGAACCCTCCGACGGAGTTCGGATTTCTTCAGTCATCGGGGACGCGGTTGATCTCGAGGTGAGAGAGGTCGGGTGTTCGATCTCCGAGGCCACGGCGTTTTCCTCTTCTTCCGGAAAGCTGCCCCGCGAAGAACCGGTAGGGATGGGCCGCTGGCGTCGCTGCCTTTCCGGACTTGAACTAAGGTCCGACTGGCGGTCGTGATCGTCGGGTCCGTCCTCCTGACGTAGAGTGTTCCTCAAGCTCGAGCTGCGCGACTGGAACTTTTGTGGCCGACCGGCCAGAGGCTCTTCGAGAGGCAGGCGTCGACCGGAGTCCAGGGCCACGATGGGGTCAAAGCTGATCGAGGGCCGGCGTTCTTGCTGCAGAAAGCTGTCCAGCGGAGAGGCCTGCACATCCTCGGGTTTGTGAGGATAGCTGACATCTTCTGGGTCGGGAAGATCATGATGACGAGGAACGGAGATAGGAGGTGTCGCCGAGTGTAAGCCACTCAAAACACTGCTGTCTTGATTAGTACCGCCACGGGGTGGGTGATAATCGTGAAAGATGTTTGTACGATCGCCATCCGTCGCTCCTCCGCCTTCGGCCTCACTCCGCCATCGGAGTCGAGGTGTATGTTGGAAAGACGTCTCAAGCTTCAACTCTGCCAGTGTGTTGGGTCTTCCCGTCTGAGCCATGCCCTTCCAGCCCTTCCACCCGCCAGAAGAGCGGCAAGTCTATGAAAAGAAGAGAGGAATGACGAGGTGGAGAAAAGAGGTCTATCTCTAGATAAACTTGTAGAAGACTTTTGAGAGGGAGTGAGAAGCATGAAAGAGGGAAAGGAGAAGGGTGAAAGGTGAATGGTGAATATGAAGGTGAGTGTCGGGAGGGGTGAGATCTGATCGAGTGGTAGTGGCCGGTGGGTGGGAGTCGTAGAGGGACAAAAAGAGGAGAAGAAGAGTAAGAAGTACTTAGTAAAAGCAGTTAAATTATCGGAGGGTCCCGATCCGATAGGAGGGAAGCTAAGCTCCAAAAGAAGAAACGAAGAAACGAAGAATCCCCAGAAATGAGGTATTCAGTGCAACCAAGGTGCAGCTTAGCGTCACTGAGTGAGCTGATCGGACCAAAAAAGCAATCCTCTTGCAGCAGCAGGAAGGAGGGCCCATTGAATCATTGACTGATGATGAATGGGAAGAAAGGAAGAAAGGGAAAAAAGGTGTACTCAGAGTAGAGTAGAGAGAAGATCGGGAGAAGAAGGGACCCAAAGAGGCAAGTGAGTGGGGGAAACTTCGGGTGATGACGGAGGAGATTCCATTGCCTGACAGTCAACTGGTCAGCTAACACATACTAAGTGATAGTCTAATGTAAGGTGACGAAGGGATCAGCCATTCACAGCCACTCTGCGTAGTAGTGGTGGTCGCAGACCCGCCGGGCGGTTCTTGAGCTTCCTTGGTTGGGATTAGTT
Source organism: Aspergillus aculeatus ATCC 16872 (assembly GCF_001890905.1). NCBI lineage: Eukaryota > Fungi > Ascomycota > Eurotiomycetes > Eurotiales > Aspergillaceae > Aspergillus > Aspergillus aculeatus. Next base: position 638,406 of record NW_017962982.1, read on the forward strand.
CCAGATTATGGATCTTTTGATCTTTCAACTGGAATCACTTATCACCTGAAGATATGGGCCCTGACCCTGGGCCCTAAGCCCTGCTGTACCCTGTATCTGGTCAAGTTCCTCTCTGGCCTACTGGGCGGTCCAGGCACGGGATCGGAGCCCGTCCATCGGGCAAGTAAGCTGTGGGTAAGCGCGCGCAAGGGGCGCTTGTTTTGGGAGGAACCTCCTCCCCTCCTCCCCTATTCTCTTGCATGCTTGAATCAGTCCGGGGAACTCGTTGCGTTGCATTGCGTTGCGTTGCGTTGCGTTGGGCTTCACATTTTGTTCCATTCACCACCCCCCCTCCCCTCCCGGCACCTCTTCTGGTACCTAATTTCCCTTCTTTCCCCAATAACATTGGCGTTCTGGCTATTGTTGTTTGCCCTTCTTTTCTAAAATTTGTTTTTGTTTTGGTTTAATCCGCCGCTCTGGAAGTCGTTCCCTTTCGTCTTGTTTGCCCGACGAATTCCCCTCCCTCCTCCTCCTCCCCCCC
>NW_017962982.1:639705-988373 GCF_001890905.1 Aspergillus aculeatus ATCC 16872
CGACGACTCCCTCCCTCCCTCCTCCCCCCCCCCCCCCCTGGTCGGACTTGAAGTACCCACCCCCGCCGTTGCTCCTCGTGGCCGTCGCCTTCGTTCTTTCGTCCCTGGAAAATTACTTCCACGCCTCGCTATTGCAACTCTTTGCGCCGACCGCTCTTGACTCTCCTTCTTTTCGAGCCGCACCGGGACGCTGCGCCGTGCCGATCTACATTCGCCATCGGGTTTCAATGTTCATGATTCCAAAAGTCGCTCTTTCGCCCCCGGAACATCAAACCAATTGTCATCTCGACCAGTAAATTCGCAGGCGCGAAATATAGTCAAAATGACGAGGCCTCGGATTGTCCGGGCTGGTATGTGCAACGAGTGGAAGTCATGTGTCCGTCGTGCTGATCAGCAAATGTATGATGACAGATACCATGGACCTACAGGACCACCATGCCCCTTCCGCCAAGGATCACTCCAGACAGCCCATGAATGTATCGGGCATTGCCCCCCACCAGGAACAAGCGCTTCGCCAGGCCGACCAGGATACCAAAGCTGAAATCATGCATGGTCCCAGCGCCCAGGACGGCGAACCTGGTGACAACCGCGCCGACGGCATCGATATCTACGACGATGACGATGATGACGACGACGAGGAGATTGAGGATATAGATCACCACGGCGATCTCTCCGGTGAACACGAAGAAGGCGATCTGGCCGACGGCGAAAGTGATGACATGCTAGATGACGATATGATGGATAAGATTTCGAGCTCTCCGTCCATTGACGACGGTATGTCTGGCCTCCTGCGTTCATCCCCATGTCACACCGCAGAAATCTCCGGTTCTCGGGCACTCTCTGCCCCTTGAGGCCCCAATCACGGTCGGACCTAACCCAAATCTAGAGGATATTGACTTCGAATTCGTCTATGCGCTGCACAACTTCTACGCGACCGTCGACGGACAGGCTAACGCCTCGAAGGGTGACACCATGGTGCTGCTGGACGATAGCAACAGCTACTGGTGGCTCGTGCGGATTGTCAAAGACGGTAGCATTGGTAGGTCACCTGCTGTTATAGGTATATCTAAGCTCACCGTAAGCAGGCTATCTGCCCGCTGAACACATTGAAACTCCGACCGAGAGACTCGCCAGATTGAACAAGCATCGCAATGTGGATGTGAGTGTGGCCGCCGTCGGATCTCGGCCAGTTACTGATACTATCTGTGGTAGCTTTCGGCAACCATGCTCGGAGACAATTCGGAGAAATCGAAGAACCCGCTGATGAGGGCGGTGCGTCGCAGAACAACCAAAAACGTCCAGTTCACCGCTCCGACGTACATCGAGGCGTCCGATATCGAGTACTCCAGCGATGAGGACTTGGACGACGCGGCGTCCTTCAACGATGACGAGGGTTCGCGAGCGGAGGCGGAGGATGCACATGACGGCCAAGCGGATGACATCGTTGTTCAGCCATTGAGGACCAAGTCGCAACGCGACAAGGGCTCCGAAGAAGGCGGCGTCGATGACACTGAAGAGCCCGCTAGCAACAGTCCGATCAAGCAACGCTCTAGCCAGGAGCTATTTGAGCCTGAAAGTGAGTGTCTCAGTCCGGTCTCTGGGACCTTGGCTAAGAAGAATGTAGCCGACAACAGTGTGAGCCGGTCGCGAAATGGCACCGTACGCAATACCGATTCCTTCTTCCGAGACGACACCGTGGAGACCAAGAAGATTTCCCTGACGCCCAACCTGCTCCGGGATGAAATTGGCAGTAGTACTCTCTCCAGCGATGCCACTGAAGTAAGTCACTTGTTCCGACCTCGTCGAATGTCTATTGACCTGCATCAGAACCGCGGCAGCATGGAGAATATCGACAAGACCCTCAGTGCGATTGACAAGAGCAAAGAGGATAAAAAGCGCAAAGACAAGAAGTCGGGAATGCTGAGCGGCCTCTTCAAGAGGAAGGACAAGAAGTCCAAGTCCCACGACGAGGATACTGATGAAGCAGAGAAGAACTCGAACGAATTCTCCCGATCTTCACCCCAGCCTAAAACATCCCTGGATTCGTTACCCTCCCCAGTCTCTCCTGAAGCTCGATCCCCCAAGCAGATGGTGGTGCAGAAGCAGCCCAGTAAGCTGCAGAAGCAACCTCCGGTGGCACTCTCTCCAACGAAGCAGGACTTCCCTCGTGAACAGGAGCCTGCTACTATTGACCGAAGCATCAAGTCTGCGATGAGCAGCAAGTCGGATCAAACCATCCGACAAGTCACATCGGAAGAAGCGGATGACATCCCCTCATCACCCCCACTGGGGCCATTCGATGACAGCCAGGAGGTCATGATGTCTTCCGCTCGGGTACCGAGCCCTGCGAAGAAACTGGTGCAGCCCGAAGCGCAGGATCAAATAACGTCACCAGTTGAATCGAACGGCGACTGGCAAGATGCGTCCGAGAATGTATCCTACGCGCAGCGTTCGGTGGCATCGCCCCCACAGAGATTCCAACCGAGACAGTTGGATTATCAGAACCAGGGATTTGACTCTCCGGACAGTGCTTCGATCGAAGAGGCCCCGGTTTCGCCTCTCGGACCCGGACCAGGGATGGATTTCTCCAATCCGGCAAGACATTCTGTTATCTCGGTTTCCCCGCCCATGTCTCCTGTTACGAGTCATCGCGACAGTCGAGGCATTGATGCTCGTTCCTCGTTTAGCAACGCATCTGCGCCTACCCCTACATGGAGTGACGCAAGCTTGCGAACCTATTTAGAAGAAGAGAACGACATCCGTGATTTGTTCGTGATCGTCCATGACAACTCGAATATTCCGCCTGCTGGTCCTGATCACCCGATCACTGGCTGCCTGTTCAAGGAAGAGAGCAAGAGACTGCGAGAAATGAGCAGCCAGCTGGATTCCATGCTGGCTGAATGGGTTGGTCGCCGAGTACGGGAGTCGGCAAGTAGAGCGGATATACGGTCTCAGGCTTGATGCCTGTCGTAAAAGGTGGATTGTCCATCGTTGATGAACTCCTGGTCCAGCTTTTTTATCCACCCCATGGGGCCTGAACTTGCCATGTGCTGGACGCATGGCAACAGCTGGCCTATGGTGTTCTGTTCGCCGCTCTGGTAGGTGCACGACGAGTGCGGCTCTGGAGCGGCTCGGGTCTATAGGATCGTATAGTTCTGATTTCCTTTGTTTGCATTCTGTTTTATTCAGTCTCATGAATTGGGGACTGACCATCATATGTTTTGTTCTTTCTTTCCAGCCTACTACATGGCTGCTGGGATACCCCCCAAACTTCAGGCAATCTAGACCAGATCCTGTCGTTTTTATTTTTGAATAGTTTTATGAAGAGATGTTCATTTCATTCATTTGCATCTGCATTTGCGTATTGTGTTTGGATGAGAGAAATGCATGATCTTCAGTGTGTTTGGGAAGAATCGAGGTATATGATATGGCGTCGAGTGATGGTGGAATGTGCCCTGCATCTCGTGAGGGCTGCAAGGCTGTCGCGCGGCACCGTCAGCTGGCCCTCCCTCCCTCCTGCCATGTCATCTCCAATCCACTGTAACCAACGTAAGCCGTAGTAAATGTTTGCTTTGCTGCCCGGTAGATAGATAAAAACCTGTAATGCAGCCAGTTTGACTCCCGCCCTGACCTTCAAATCTCTATCCCGACCCAAACGTCCGTCAAAATGGGCGGCGACCCATACTCCTCCTCGCAACCCCCACCAGCGCAGCAGCAGTATGACTACAACTACAACTACCCCTCCGCTGACCATGACCAATTCCCCCCGAACTACCAGCAACAGCAGCCCTACGGCTACACCTCGCAGTACGATGTAACCCAGATCCCCCGCTCTCATCCGGACGAAGCTGGCGGAGGAGCCCCCCCAGCCCCAGCCCTTGATCAACAGGATCAACAGCCACCGCCGCACTACTACGACTACGACTATGACCACAACCGTCTGGGTCCGCAATATGAGCCCCTTCCGCCTCCGCCGCATGGGATAGTCAGACAGGGAAGTAACGCGGAATATTAGTGAGATTCGCCTCTCTTTTATTTTTTTTTTCTTTTTTCTTCTGGCTGCTGGCTGCGTCCCCGCGGGGCTTGTTCGCTACTTCTCGTCCGATGATCTCACCCTCAGCCAAAAACCCCGGGTGTCGATCATTCCTTCGTGAGCGTCACTAATCAAGCTCGTAGCAACCCATCCCAACACGACCTCTCCCAGCCCCAACCGGACGACAACGGCGACAACCCCGGATCCTCCGACCGCGGCCTCGGCGGGGCCATCCTCGGCGGCACGACGGGGTTCTACCTGGGCCATAAGAAGAGCCATGGGCTGCTTGGGGCGGTGGGCGGGGCGATTTTGGGGAGTTTGATGGAGAATAAACTGAAGGAGGCGAGGGGGAAGGAGGATCATGATGGAAGTATTTACGGTGGTGGTGGTGCGGGGGGGAGTCACTATAGTGGGAGTGACGATGAGCGGGGGAGTCATTATAGTCATCGGAGTAGTAGCCATAGCCATAGCCATAGCCATAGTCACCACCGGCATGGGCATGGGCATGGGCATCATCACCACCATCACCACCATCGCCATCATCGGCATAGGCATCATCGGAGTTCGTCGAGGAGGAGTGGTTCGGGGGATGGGGAGGGGTATGGTAGTCGGGAAGGAGATGGGGAGGGGAATTATTGATTCCTGGGAGGAGGTCCGGTTGGTTGTTGAGGGATTGGGCTTTGAGACTTTGTTTGTGGATGTTTGTAGGTGATGTGTTCGTTAGGTTGTAGACGGTCTTTGACGGTTGATGCGCTTGATTGTTGTTCTTGCTCATGTTTACGGGATAAGCCTCTGGCTTAAGCACTTGTCAATAGTGATGATGGAGAGATGGTTTGATGAATCTATCAAAGCCAGTTAGTGACTAAGCTTCTCTGTTTGCATTTAGGTGTACAGCTGCCTGCACTGATAGTGTTATGCTGTGCTAAGCTGTGCTGTGATGCCCTGCCGTGTAAGTGCCACCATTTGCCCTTGTAGCTCAACAGTAGAGCGAGATACTGTTGATTTTGCTAGATGTTCGATTCATCCGAAGGGCTTCATTCACCTCTTTATAGTGCCATAGTGTCAATGCAGGAGGACACTAGCACGGACACATCTTAGCATCACATCAACCTATACTTCTAGGTCCAATCAAGGAACACTGGCAGATGCTGAAGGAGAATGACGACAATGCCGAGTGGGATATCATCATCGTTGCGGCCGGTGCCTTGCAGCACTTTAGCGCCACTTGGACCCTGGTTCGGTGGCTGGATCGGAATCTGGGGGAACCTCATCTCAAAACCAGATCTGTCAAAAATAAGTTCAACGTCGAGATCGGGACTATTGACTCTGTGGAAAACAGACAGTCAAGGGTTGATAATCGCAAATCAGTCTGGGGAATTTGAGTAAGGCGTCGATCGTCAGGAGGGAAGCTTCTAACGGGGTCTTGAGACATCTGTCAGTGTTTGCGTTTGTCGCTGTCAAACAACAGTTACAACACAATGATTGATTGGTATGGACGCCTTATCGGGATAATCTATTTCGCCCGGTGGTTAGAGCTGAGATCAAACTCAAACGGAGAATGAGTGGCTGATGACGTGGAGCTGAAGAAAGCCAGAGGCCATCTTAGGGCAATGAAGGGATAATCCATGTCATCATACTGGAAAAGCGCCCTGTTATGGTTATCCTGTGGAGATCCCGCAATCCATGGAAATCCCCATGGGCTGGCTGCCTTGCTGGGATAAAGTTGAGAGGCATGGATCATCCTTATCAGACTCGGATGCTGGTGGATGAGTGGCTGAGTGGATGAATGGGATCGACAGTCAGCTGCTGCTCTGGGGATGAACTGATGATATGAACAAATTGATCGATTTATGAGAACTCACAAATAGTGAACTAATAATCACAGTTAGTCAGTGGATGAGTGGTTCCGACCCTCCTCCGAGAACCCAATCAGGGCCAGGCGATAGGGGAAAGGAAAGGTTATCGATTCAGCTATCAGTGGCATCCATTCATCCCAAGGGCCTCGTGACTCCATCCCCAAATGGAGTGTGACTCTTTCCTTCTCCAGTCACTTCGTCTTTTCCTCTTTCGTAACTATCAGCATTCCTCCCACTCCCCCATTCCCACTCATCCCCCTTCTTCCTTTCCTCTCCCCTTCCCCTTCCCCTTCTTCATTCTCTTTCATCCTCACTCTCTCTCCCCTCCCTCTTAGACAACCATCTTTGTCACTCATTTTCCCGACCCCACCCTTTGTCTTATCCCGATAGATAGAACCACTACCGCACTACAGCCCTATTCCGTCTTATCTACGCCTACGCCTCTTATCATATCAATCCCTCCTCTCAGACAGGCCTCAAGACCGCTGCCCAACGCTCAGCACTCTGGAATAAAGACAATCCGTTTACCTCAGTCAAATCGCTCTAGACACAGCATACAACCTACCTCAAACCATGCCTCCTCCTTTGATACAATACCTGCAACCTACGCTGCCCCAGCACTGCGAACCAACCTCGCCTTTCCTCGCTGCCATATCCTCCTACCTCCACGTCTGCGTGCCTACGTCGTTAGCCTTGATATCCTCCCTCCTGGGAACACTTAGCATCATCTCCTGGCTATTCGCACAGCTCCCGCAAATTTACAAGAACATCCAACTCCAATCAACATCAGGACTGTCACTCTTCTTCCTGGTCGAGTGGTGTCTAGGTGACGCCTGCAATCTCCTGGGCGCCTTGCTCACCCGACAAGCCGGCTGGCAGGTGATCGTGGCCGGGTACTACGTCTTTGTCGACGTCACCCTCGTCTTCCAATACTTCTGGTACACAATCTATAGACGGGGACAGGACGGCTATGGTGCCCTCACCCACTCGCACTATGATAATGGAACGGGAGGTATTCTGGAGGGCGTTCCCTTCTCAGAGGACGACTCGATCTCTCATGTCCCACGTCCCCTGGCGGGCATTCCCGTGTCGACCCCCAAAGACATGAAGGACCTCAAAGAGCCCACTGTTAGCGTGTCCAACGGCCAGTCACCATCCTACAGCAATGAGAAGTACAGCTCCTCCCGCCGCTCCATCATCCGCACCAGCAGCAGCGGGCCTAGTCTGCCCATCGGCTCCCCTCGCACCCTCCTGCTCGCTTCCATGCTGTGTGCCGTCCTCGCCAACGCTGCTCCTACCGAAGTCCAAGCAACAGCGACAGCATCTGGCCTCTCCCCGCATGCTCTCGAAGTGCTTGGCCGCATCATATCCTGGATGTCCACGGTCCTCTATCTGGGCTCGCGGCCGCCCCAGCTCTACAAGAACTACTGCCGGAAGAGCACCTCCGGCCTCTCGCCGCTCCTCTTCATGGCTGCCTTCTCCGGCAACTTCTTCTACTCGGCCTCCCTGCTTACCAACCCCAACGCCTGGTACGACTTCCCTGCCTACGGCGGTGGCGGATGGGCAGATGCGGACGGCAACAACCGAGCCGAGTGGGTGAGCCGGGCCATCCCCTTCTTCTTGGGGGCGTTCGGCGTTTTGGCCTTCGACGGCACCATGGGCGTGCAGTTCCTGGTCTACGGCTCCCGCGACGACGAATCCATCATGGAGGTCGAGGACCCCAAGGATGGTCGCAGCCACTGGACTCGTGTCCGCGGCTGGATGAGGGGCTGGATCCCCTCGGTGTCATCCTCTGCCGTCGCCACGCCTCGCAATCCCGAGAATCAGGCCCTGCTCCGTCAACATGACCGCGAGAGATACGGGGCTGTTTGAATCTCACGTCACTCAAACCAAACCTGCAGGATTGTCGTACTACGCAGCCATCCACGGTCTCCCCGGCAAAGCCTCGGTCTCGGGACCTGTTTTTCTGCCTATCGGCTGGACATGATTATCACACGACTTTATGCCTATCATCACCCCACATCTCACATTACACCACATACCCATGTTATCAGCTTGCTCGGGTTTCAGGATATTATATCATCATTTTTCGGGATCTGTTCTTAACCTCATCATCGTTGGGGGTATTATCACTCTGCGCGACCCTATCAGCGTACTTATACTCATCCTACCGGCGTTATTGGTTTCCTTTCTGGGGTTTATTTTTGTTTCTCTTGGAAAGCGAACGGGGCTTATCACATACAACACGGGGGCGCATTGCATTGATTCCACTAGTTGGCCTAACTGGCTTGATCCTTGTTTGCATAGAGGTCGCTCAACCTGTTCCCCCCTCCAGGTTCCAGTTCTTTCTGCTTTTTTTCATGTGGCCGAGACGATAGATTCGCCTCTACTTTCTCCCTGGTCGATTTTGGCCTGCTTCTGCACATTATCCATACAGCCATACATCATGCATAAGAGTGCAGCCAAGAAGAACCTTGGCCAAGCAGAGCTCTTAATATCAGACACTTTCTCATACAAATTACTCCAGCCTATCTACTAAAGACTCTGAACGTAGATAGAGCCATACCTAATCTACTGCCTTCAACGTACTGTGCTCAAGCAAAACCACCACGATTTCCCATCTTCACCTCCTTCCCCCGAAAAAGGAGAACCAATGATAGGTATGTATATAGTCATAAAAACGAATAAATCAGTCATTCAATTATAAATCAACCACTATTAGAAGTCCCGGTCCCATTTCTCCCTTCGTCTCTGATGGAAAGACAAGAAAACAAAAAAGCTTTCAAGCGACCTTCAGCCTGTGTTCCCTGCGTTTCCAGAGCCCCGCGTTTCCCTTTCGCTCTCATCGATCTCATTAGTTTTAGTTTCAGTATAGGTACAGTACAAGTTCAATTGCTGCGGAAAAAGGCAAGGTGGGTGGGGAAAAACAACGTCGAAATCATGTACACAGCCAATGCAATGTCCGTGCAGGAGGTAGAAAACGAACTGAGGAGGCAATGGGTGAAAGAAGAGGGGGAAAAAATAAATAAACAGTGTATAAATGGAGTCGGTTCATGAGCGTGAATGTCATCCCATGATTTCTCTTGGTTTTCTGTGCATAAGAAGAAAGGGGGGGCAGATAAGGACATGAAGTGCGACATTTGTTAGGTTCAGCTAATGATACACACACAGCTCGTGGTGAAAGAAGAGACTGCCTCCGATCGACCAGCGATACACGGCATTGAATGACCGGCTGCGAGAGAACAACCGGCTTGGAAAATGTACCTGAAGACTCTGAAACAATATATGCAACAGCAACCATTTTCACATGGACTGACAGATTTGACTTCCGGACAGGCCAGCAAAGCTCCAAAGCAGACATGGTAGCTCCTCCCCGGCAAGAAGATTTATCTAAAACAGAGGCGATTTGACATCTTGTACACCCCGTCTGATAACATCCTCAATCGGCCATCTGGGAGGCACAACCTTAGGAGTCCGCTTGCGATGCCATGCCTTCTCCATCTCTGGAGGGGGCGTCATTTCCTCATTCGCCGGTAGAGCACCACCTGCAATTCCCGTGGAGAACTTGAGTTGCAACACGTTGCCGATCTCGTCACAGGCGGTCAAGATACGATCGAGGTCTTCCTTAGTGTGGGCGGCCGACACACAGAAACGGGCACGAGACGAGACCAAGGGGGTGGCAGGATAGCCCACAACAACAACGGAGATCTTCCGCTTCAGCATCTCGTGAGAGAAGGCAGGCATCTTGGCAGGATTAAAGAGGAGAACAGGGATAATCGGCGAGTCGTCGTGACCATACACTATAAAGCCAAGACGCTTCAATCCCAGGCGCAGATACCGGGAGTTAAAGGCCAAGCGCTGTAGTCGCTCTTCACCCTGACCGGGGACAAGCTCGCCCTGAATCAGTCGCAGTGCCGACATAATTTGAGCCAAGACTGCTGGAGCAGGTGCTTCTCCATAGAACACGCCGGAGTTCGTGGCTCGCAGTTTATCAATCATGGCCTTATCTGCTGCAATGTAACCGCCGTTGGCACCGAAAGACTTGGTGAGCGTGCCCATAAGAACATCCACCTCGTTGGTATCGATACCGAAATAATCACAAACACCACGGCCTCGGGGTCCAACCGCACCGATCGAGTGCGCTTCATCAATAAACAGGTTGTACTTGTAGCGTCTCTTTAACTCGATCAAGCCAGGAAGGTTGCACATTGATCCCTCCATAGAGTAGAGTCCCTCCACCACAACTAGGATCTTCTTCCATGGGCGGTGAGTGCGTGGTTGTCCCTGACTAATGGCCTCACGTAGCTTCGCCTCGAGATCGCGCATGTCATTGTGTCTGAACATAGCAATGGAGGCACCGGAAAGACGGGCACCGAATCGGATGGATGCGTGGTTCAGCTCATCCGAGATGATCAAGCAGCCTTTGTTGACGAGAGCCGGGAAAATGTTCGCATTGGTTCCGAATCCCATGGAGAAGACCATTGAGGCTTCTTTACCGACAAATTTGGCGACCAAGTCTTCAACCTCGACATGCAGATCTTGCGTGCCGGTTTCAGCACGGGTGCTTGGTGAGGTGATTCCATACTTCCGGAGCGTCGCCTCGGCGATATCAGCACATGGGCCTTCAGACTGAGCGAATCCAAGGTAGTTGTATGAACTCAGGTTCAGTGTATCAGTTGTCGTGCCGGTCAAATAAAAGTGTCGATTGTGGTCGTCCGTGGCCCGATCGATCAGGGTGATGTATCGGCCAGGCACGCCAGTCACTGGCCTTTCGAAACAATCGTTGATGCGGAGCTTGAGGCGGCGCACGTAGAAGTTGTCAAAATCGCTGTTGAGCGCCCCATAGCCATTCCGGGGCTTCAGGTGACGGTAGTTCTCTTCGCGGAACCGCTTTCCGAAGAAATCGCGCACATGTCCAAAAGCAATGAGGATAAGGTAACTGATATAAGTCGTGAGCAGATAATAATAGGGCGGCTCGTCCATTATAGGCTCCGGAAAAGGCCCGCCAGGATGTCGGCTGGAATAGCGGTGACTGTGGTGACCGATTGGGCCGAACTGAGCATGTTGCTTGGCCAGCCGACGAGCCTCTTCAGGCGAAGGGGGCTGGAATAACGTGGTCGGGGGCTCATCCATGTTGGGGTTACCCGCGGTTGCCGTTGAGAGAGAGATTGTAGGAAGCGACAGAGAAGCAGAGCTGATCGGCGGTGCGACCGTACTAGAATGGGAGCTTCCACTAAGCGACTGAACAGTACCCTGCACAGTCTGAGGCTCAGCCCTTGACTTCGGAGAGGTAGAGAAGAGTTGGCTTAGGCGACTAGGTTTCACGGAGGGCGCCTTGATGGCAATGCCGCCCTTGACAGAAACGGAGGAAGAGAAGGGAGCGTTAGAAGGATCGTTGGTGAGAGAAGGACCGGCAGCTCGACGAGGCATCGCAAGGAAGCAGCCGGACAGAGACACGGAGAATCGTGCGGGTTCGATAGGAGGAAGAGCGCAGTCGGCTGGAGACGGCAAGAACCACCTGGTCGGCAGCACTCACGATTTTTCGAGTAAAGGAAAGATCCGCTCGCTGGCTGATGTTACCTAGCCGCTTGTTGTCTCCAATTGGTATGAACAGCAAACGGCGTTCGTAGATTGTCCACCTAAATGGCCGTTGAGAACATGGTCAGTGACTTGGGCAATTGAGTGTCGCAAAATGGCAAGACATTCGGGGAGCACACAGCGCAAGAAATTACAAGGGGAACAAAAGGGCTTTTGCAAAAGGAGAACAAAGTGTAAAGAAAGGAGAAGTAATCGCGAAAGGTCAAAAAGATGACCATTTAGGAGAGGGGGGGGGCGGCGGAGAATCAGAGATGATCGGTCAGGTACTGTACCTTTTGCACGTGGAGCAACAGTAGCAGGAGGCTCGGAGCCCTGCAACGAACAAGGTAAATTTAAAATCCTTGAGGCCAGGACAGGAGAATCCGCACGAACACTAACCCACCGGAAAAGAAAGCGAAGTGCGGATGATGGTGAGGAGGAGAGAAGAGAAGACGGATGTTGTAGTGGTGGTGGTGGTGGTGGTGGAGGAGGAGATGAGGAGAGGAGAAGGTGGTGGTGGGAACGAACGGGTAGTGAGCGAGTAAGTGAGAGTCGAGTCGAACAATTCGGGAGGGACTCGTTCCTGAAAAGGTCGAGAACTGATTGATTGAATGACTGATTTGTGCAGAGTGCAGAACCAACCCATGGTCATATCAGCCCATTGGGTATTATTAATGAAGAACTAATGAGGATAAACAAATTAAGCGTTCCCATCCTCAGCACGCCCCGATGGGTCCTATTCCACTTTATTCTTTTTTTACTGCTTCTTTTTCTTTATTTCGGTTTTTTTTTCTTTTTTCTTTTTTTCCTTTTTTTTCCTTTCCCTGTAAGTAGTAGTAAGCGGATGTCACGGAGCGGTAATGGAGCGGTAAGTTGGACCCTCGTTCCCAGCCGTTTCGGTGGTTGAGCAATTGGTCAATTGGTTCTGCCCTGGTAATCAATCTTTCCCGCTCAGGTGGACGGAGTCAGAACAACGTACAGTACGGGGCTCAGTAAGAAAATAAGAAAGGGGCAACGCAAGGTGCATGAACTGCCACACTGCACTTCTGTTGTACATTGAATTGTAAACTGGTAGCCTACTCTATATGTACAGTGTACATCCTTCGATGCACGGAGGAATTTCACCGCCACTTATCTCCAGCTTCTGCTGCACTGTACATGGGTGGTTGGATACAACTTTACTCGAGGCTCAACTGGTCAACAGACAACAGACTTATGCAGAACTGTTTCTGCCTCAGGCCAGCATGCATGACTCTACACTACCTGCGCATCTCCCTAGATTCAGCTTGCATTCGCACCTTTGCCCACACAGAGTCATTTTCACCGTCTACTTGGATGGTGATTGTTCAGTAGTCCCCGTACTTATTATCATTGTTGGCTTTGTTCTTGACTCTGTTCCCCGCTGTTATCCGCTCTGTTCCGCCCCCGTTCCGCCCCGGAATGCCCCATAAAATGCTCCAGTCGATCTATAAGTAGTTATAGTAGCCAGACCTAGAACTTGAGATACTGGAAAATCACCTTAAGAATCCGACTCGTCGGCCCTCACTTGTACCAATACCTACTGATCAGGTAGTAATTGAGTTTGGGTGACAGGCAGCAACCACGTATTCACTGGAACGGCAACCGCTTCGGACCCTCGGTTCTTGACAGCCAGATTTCCCTAGATTTGGACCCTTCTTCCTAGACACAAACTGTCACCTTCTATCTGTCGGAAGCAAAACACACGACTGGTAGAGCTCATGGCTACCAACGGAGAAGAATCGAAGGAGCTATGGCGACACTCCTCTCCTCATACCACTCAGATCCATGACTTCATCAAGACTGTCAACAAGGAGCATCTCCTGTCGCTGGAATCATACAATGATCTCTGGGAGTGGAGCATAGCAGAGCCAGCAAAGTTCTGGGAGCAGGTCTGGAAATACACTGCCATTGTGGCTCGTCAGCCTTACAGCCGCGTGAGTAGATTACTGATGGAGATGATGACGCTTGTGTCACTTCACGAAGCAGGGTTTGGAGGCGATGCTAATCAGACCGCAGGCCTTGAGTTCAGAGCAACTTCTCTTTCCACGACCTAAATTCTTCGACGGAAGCAAGCTGAACTTCGCTGAGAATCTTCTTTACCCAACCTCGTCTCCTGACGAGGATGCGGTGGCTGTCATTGCTGCCACGGAATCGGGTCGTGAATACGTGTCCTGGAAGGAGTTGCGAGATCGGGTCAGAAAATGTGCCAACGCGTTGAAAGAGGCAGGCTTGCAGGTGGGGGACCGCGTCGCTGGGTTTCTGGGAAACCATACAAACACTGTCGTTGCGATGCTCGCAACAACGTCAATTGGTGCCTTCTGGACAGGTGTCTCTCCAGATACCGGAGTTCACGCCGTGTTGGAACGCCTAAAGCAGATTGAACCGAAGATCTTGTTTGCCGACAATGCATCGTTGTACAACGGGAAAGTTCACGGCGCAGATGCGAAGCTGCGGGAGATTGTTCCTGGTTTGCCCAATCTTGAGCTCCTGGTCGTGTTCCGTACCGTCGACTCTTATGAATTCCAGCTGGAAGAAGTGAAGCCGCTGCAAGGCAAGGCCGTTCCGTACGATTTTTTTCTTGCGCAGGTTAAAGATGCTGCAACACCTCTGGACTTCGCGAGTCTGGAGCCAGATCATCCAGTCTACATACTATATTCTTCCGGCACAACGGGAGCACCGAAGCCTATCGTACACGGTGCTCTGGGAACGCTTCTCCAACATAAAAAAGAGCATGTTCTTCACTGCGATATACGTCCCGGAGACCGAGTGTTCTACTTCACAACCACGACCTGGATGATGTGGCACTGGCTTGTTTCTGGCTTGGCCAGCGGCGCCACCATAGTCCTCTACGATGGCTCGCCATTTCGACCGTTCGATTCTGAAGGTGGCAGTGGGGAGATGGCCATGCCGCGTCTGATAGATGAACTACAGATCAGTCACTTTGGCACATCGGCCAAGTATCTGTCCATCTTGGAGCAGGCATCTCTAAATCCCACGCAGCACCCTCATCGGCCGGTGAGCCTGCAGACATTGAAAGCCATCTACAGCACGGGCTCACCTTTAGCTCCGTCTACGTTTGAGTATGTCTATTCATCTATCAAGGCAGACATTATGCTGGGCTCAATTACCGGAGGAACCGATATCCTGTCGCTCTTCTGCGGCAGCTGCCCCATTCTTCCCGTTTACAAGGGCGAAATTCAGTGCCGCTGCTTAGGCATGGCCGTTTCAGTCTATGACTATGCCGGCAACGACATCAGCACCTCTGGCGAACCAGGCGACCTTGTCTGCACCAGACCTTTCCCCGCACAACCGGTGATGTTCTGGCCTCCGGGTCCCATAGGGGCGGAGAAATATCGCAAGAGCTACTTCGACGTGTTCGGTTCATCGATTTGGCACCACGGCGATTTCGTGCGTGTGAATCCACAGACTGGAGGAGTAGTCATGCTGGGTCGCAGTGACGGCGTCCTGAAACCGGCTGGAGTCCGTTTCGGAAGTGCAGAGATTTACAACATTCTGCTCAAACATTTCGCAGAAGAGGTGGAGGACTCTCTCTGCATTGGACGAAGACGTGATGGGGTTGACACAGACGAGACAGTCGTTCTTTTTGTCAAATTGCTGCCGCCTGGGGCGGCTTACGAGGTCATATCGGCGAATCTTGCGGCTCGCATTCAGGCGACAATCCGCAAAGAGCTCAGTCCTCGCCACGTACCGGGAATCGTGGCCGTATGCCCTGAGATTCCTGTGACGTCCAACGGTAAGAAGGTCGAGAATGCGGTTAAACAGATCCTATGCGGGTTGAACATCAAGATTGGTGCGAGTGTCGCTAATGCCTCTTGCCTGGACTGGTACCGCACCTGGGCGACAGCGAACTAAGTTGAGAATTGCTAATGAGTGGTATGAGTTACATGTCAGCAAAGTATACTGTAGGAGAATATTTAATGATTAGATTTCCTTGTCGGGCTCGAGCATGTTTTTTCGTGTGTCTTTAGAAATCATGAAGCAATTGCTGCTAGGAATATATCCTCGGCTCGATCTAGATCCTGAATCATTATTAAACACATGACCAACCACCTACGGTCTTGTTTTGCCACACAAATGGCACTACGTCGATGCTGAGGACGCAAATTCTTCGCGTGATTACATACCTGTGACAAGGAGATACTAGTGTCAGCAACCTTCTCATTCTCTCAGATATTGTTACTGCATTGCTCAATCTTGCCCGAGAAATCCTACGAGTGTTTCCCCGCTTAGATAAGCAACCCCGGCTCGGAGCCCAAATCCTTGCGACGCCTGGCCGTGACGAAACCATTTCCCGGAACAGCAGGCTTCACAAAAACTCAGACAAACACGCAAAGTTAGCCTAGACATACTCATTGGGACTTTGAAATACACATACTCGAAGATGCGTCGCTCAGTATTGCGGGCCGTCGAGTCCGCGAAGCCGATTGCTCGCGTGCCTCGCTCAGCTGCGTCGAGAAGCTTTTCCACTGCTACAGACGGGTCTAAGGTACGTTGAGCGCGCAGGTTGGATTTCCGGAAGATGCGCAATTAGCAGGCTGACTCGGAACCTCACGCTCTCTACAGGACCCCGCAGAATTAGATCAGATCACTACCCTGCCGAACGGAATCCGCGTCGCTACCGAATCCCTGCCAGGCCCTTTCGCTGGAGTTGGTGTCTATGTCGACGCTGGATCCCGCTATGAAGATGAGAGCTTGCGCGGTGTGAGCCACATCATGGACAGACTGGCTTTCAAGTCCACCAAGGCACACTCCGCCGATGAGATGCTGGAAACTCTTGAGAATCTCGGTGGCAACATTCAATGCGCGTCTTCCCGTGAGTCGCTGATGTACCAGTCGGCTAGCTTCAACTCTGCAGTTCCCTCGACGCTCGGATTACTGGCGGAGACTATCCGTGACCCTCTCATCACCGAGGAAGAGGTGATCCAGCAGCTGGCCACCGCGGAATACGAGATCGGCGAGATTTGGTCCAAGCCCGACCTCATCCTGCCGGAGCTGGTGCACACGGCGGCCTACTCGAACAACACTCTGGGAAACCCATTGCTCTGCCCGGCGGAGAGACTGGGAGAGATCAACAAATCGGTCGTGGACAAGTACCGGCAGACCTTCTTCAATCCGGAGCGCATGGTGGTTGCCTTTGCCGGCGTGGAGCATGACAAGGCGGTTAAGCTCACGGAGCAGTACTTTGGTGACATGAAGTCTAACAAGCCGGTTCTTTCGGGAACCGGTGTCGAGACTACTTTGTCTCATTCCGAATCGACTCTGAAGGAGGGACAGGTGCCCACAGTCCCTCAATTCACGCCAACTTCAACTGTTTCTACCACACCCCCCACCTCCAAGTCGGGAATTCTCTCGAAACTCCCCTTCTTGAAAAACCTCAGCCTGTCCGGCTCGCAGAACGATGCCGCATCGCCGCTTGATCCGTCGCTAGTGCAGCCAACGACTCTAGACTTGACTCGGCCCTCTCACTACACGGGCGGCTACCTCTCTCTACCCCCCATCCCTCCGCCAGCCAACCCGATGTTGCCTCGTCTGAGCTACATCCACCTTGCCTTCGAGGCCCTCCCAATCTCAAACCCTGACATCTACGCCCTCGCTACTCTCCAGACCCTCCTCGGAGGCGGCGGCTCCTTCTCAGCCGGTGGTCCCGGCAAGGGCATGTACTCCCGTCTCTACACCAACGTGTTGAACCAGCACGGGTGGGTGGAGAGCTGCGTGGCGTTCAACCACAGCTACACGGACAGCGGTATTTTCGGAATCTCCGCGTCCTGCAGCCCCACGCGCACGACCGAGATGTTGGAGGTCATGTGCCGTGAGTTGCAGGCCCTGACCCTTGACAACGGCTATTCCGCCCTTCAGCCCCAGGAGGTTGAGCGTGCGAAGAACCAGCTCCGCTCCTCGCTTCTTATGAACCTGGAGTCGCGTATGGTGGAGTTGGAGGATCTCGGACGCCAGGTCCAGGTCCACGGCCGGAAGGTGAGCGTCAAGGAGATGTGCCGGCACATTGAGGGCTTGACGGTGCAGGACCTGCGTCGGGTGGCTAGAAAGGTCTTCGGTGGTCAGGTCCAGAACCCTGGCAAGGGCAGCGGAAAGCCCACCGTCGTCCTGCAGGAAGGCGAGCTTGAAGGGTACAAGCTGCGCCCGTTCCCTTGGGGAGAGATCCAGGAGCGGATAGCCAGATGGCAGCTGGGAAGACGGTAGATTGGAGGATGGATGATTAGTGAGGTTCCTAGTCCAGCGAACCTCAAGCAAAGTATAGCATTCAGGAAAGGATTATTTCCTGGAAGCAGGTTGAGATAGAGCAGGCTTTCACAAATTCTTCACTCTATGTAATTAGATATAGCCATGAACCTCAATCAAAGTGTACCATAGACGCATCACTGCCTGTATTCTCTGATAGTTGTACGGGCCATTGAAGGCTCACAGAATAAATGATTGATTGAAAAATTGACGTGGAATTGCAGCGCTCCGATGAATAAGAATGGATGGGCGGCGGCCAGCTCCTTACCGCTTTGAGTTTTGTTTCCGCCCGGGAAAAAAGTTGGAACGGAAGTTCGAAGCCGGCGGCCGCCTTCAATCTCCGTTCTGCTCCTCCATCCAACTTCCTACTCAACTCACCACCGTCTTCATCTTCACGACCCTCGCGCCCCACCTTCTATCGCAGTCAAAATCACACCGTTCATACTCCCCAAACGTCACAATGGTCAAGCTCACCGAAGTCGAGGACGAGCACTTCGCCCAGGAGAAGCCTCAGCCCAGCAAGCACAACGTCCTTCTTGCCTCGGATGACGAAGAGGAGGACGATGACTACACTGACACCGGTACGTCCACTTTTATAAGTCCATCGAATATTATTCCAAGTGGCGACTATCGCAATCGAAAAACCACCCCCTCCGCGATCATTTCCAATCAATCACCATCCGCCTATATCCCATCCATACATCCATCCTTGCGCGACCATCCAGTTTCGCAGCCACGCACCCTAACCCCAGCTCTACATCTCCCATCCATCCTCAACCTCAAAAACAATCTTCTACAAGAAGCCCATAACAAACCAGCCAGCATTGCAAATGCCGTCTGCACAAAGATAGAACCACGAACTGACATTCTACCTCTTTTCCGCTGCACTATAGAATCCGAGATCTCCACCGAGTCCTACGAAGAGCTCGAGAGCGAGACCCTGTACGACCGCATCTATGCCCTGAAGGACATGCTCCCGCCCTCCGCTCGCCGCTCCCTCACCTCCACCGTCAACACGGTCACCTCGTTCACAAAGTCCAGCGTGACGTTCAGCGGCAAGGCGCTGTGGATCATCAGCACCAGCGCGTTCCTGCTGGGTGTGCCGTGGGCTCTGGCCTACGCCGAGGAGGAGCAGTACATCCAGATGGAGCGCGAGCAGGGCATGATCAAGGGTGCTAATGAGGTATGGAGTTCATTTTCCCTCTCCAGTTGTTACTGCTTTTTTTCGACTCGTGGGGGATTCGGGTTTGGAAGGATTTGAGGAAAGAAGAGCAAAAAGCTCTCTTCCTCTTTTTCCTGTCCTCGCCCGAAACCCCGGGGATCGCTCGCCACGAAGCCCTGGTGTACACCATACAAGCCGAGACTGCCATTGCATCGACCGATACGAGAAAACCCAAGAAAAAGATGCTAACCTTCCGCGTTCCCAATAGATGCTCACCCCCGGCGCTGCTCCTGCCGAGCAGCAGGCCCAGCCTACTCTGTAAATGGCCCCCCAAAAACTGAAAAGGAAACAATTCTCCGTCGCCGAAGGCCGCCAAAGAGGAAAAGATCGCAACAATGAGTGATTGAGGAAGTGTGGATCGAAAAGAACAACAACAGATCTCTTCTTCTCCTGCGATGAGATCCGCTATTCGTATCGTCATTCACCTTCATTCCATTCTCTTCCCTTCCGTGTATAAACAAGACTCATCCAGATGGAACTCCAGGATTTGCTGGGGCAGACGACGCAAAAAATGTTATATACACTGTACAGAATGGCCCTGGGGTATGTGTTCCCCGGCCGGGGGAAGTGAAGAATCATGATGTTCTTCTTCGTTTTCCACTTTTCCCTCATATTTTGTTCTCTTTCGGAAATCTTTGGCCTTTGCTCATCCCTCTTCCACCCTCCCGTTTCCTTGGGCGATGTGTGTTGTATTTGTATAATCGGCTTTTTTTTTGTCTCTGTTTCGTTGATGTGTCTACTCTTATCAATTTTTTTTCGTTATATTTTTGGGGAACTCATGTTTCTAGATTCTTATGAAATGTGAATGATTTCAAGAATTGGTAACTTTGGGGGTTTATATTTGTGGGCGAGAGGTATAGAAACGTCTTAGCCTCGTTTTAGATGTAGGACTATGCCATGTGCGTAAACATGACCGGTAAAATGGAGAAACAATAAGATCGTGATGATTGAAGGATAAAACAAGCAAGCAGGACGGGTATCATGGAAAAATGACGGAAAGAAGGGCCGATTATAGGCAGCGGAGATCCCTAATTATGAACATAAGAAAAAAAAAAAAAAAAAAAAAAGAACCCCGAGTATGCACAGATGAACGTGTCGAGGCAAGTCGAGGTAAAACGCCTCTCTGGTTAACCTGCCTCAGTCTCATAAGAATAGTCTCATGGGAAAAGTGTCGAAGACAAGTGTAGCAGCATGAGAGACTGCCCTCGGCCTAGGACTGATGGGGGTTGGCTGGCTGGTTATATCGAGCGATAGAACGGAAAGGTTTCTAGATTATCATCCTGGAACAAAGCACTCGCGACTTATCCGAGGGACTGTGAAGTCACTGTTAGTAAGAGTCTCCAGACTTAGTGGTAATTATTATTCAAGGGTTGCTTGGGGACTGGACATACACTGGATTCGCGAGCGGTTCGCAGATCGATGTGGAAATCGCGCCAGAGTTTTTTGACCTCGCCCTCCTGGACCATCTTCTCCACCGCTTTGATGGCATACTTGGTTTGTTTGCGGTGGCTCCAGTGGCTGCGTTCGAGGATGCGCGCATCGGACAGGTAGCCCTTGAGGCGCAGGTGGTCGGTCACCCACTCGTTGAGACGGAAGCGCCAGTGGGTTAGAGTGTGAGCCAGGTTCGCTTTAGTTTGGCAGTGTCTAGGTTGAACCCCAATTGTTAGTGGGTGTATTCGCTGATAATTGTGGGAAATAACATACCGTCCGAGGTAGAAGCGCGTATTCTCGTCCGGCAAGACATGACCGTCACGGTCTCTTTCGCGGCTGTCGCTTCGTTCGTTGTCGGACTGCTCCCCCTCGTCGTCGTCGTCATCATCATCGCTGTTCTCATCTTCAAGCGGTTCCAGGGTGTCCAAAGCGTAGGCTTTGCCGTAGAGCTTGAGGTCGAAGGACGCCGGGTGGCCAGAGCGCTTGCATGCATCGCACGGATGGTTATCAAAGGTCGGATAGGATGTCACTTCCATATGTGGTCGTGCCAGAAGTGCGCGGCGGAACTCGGCCGTCCACACCGACGACACCAGCTGTGATCCCGTGCGGCCCTTGACTTCGTCCTCGAGTTTGCTGAAGGCTAGTTCGTAGACTGGACTCGAGCGCGGAAAGGCTGGGTTCAGCTTGTTGTGCACCATCCATTCCACCGCGTCCTGGAAGTAATCTTTGAGTTGCTTGTAGGCGTGACGGGTGAATTCGAATGGCATTTCTTCGAGACCGCCAGGCGCACCCAGTAGATCGTCCTCATCTTGCAGGACGAAGTCATCCTCGTAGCGGTCTAAATCATCATTGCCTGCAATAGATGATTCGACGTCGCTGTCGTCGTTTCTACTAAGCGATCGGGGCTTGATGGCGGCAGCGGCCTGCTCACTTTCCGCAGCGCTTTCGTTCTCCTCCTCGCCCTCCGCTTCGCCTTCATCTCCGCTCTCTCCTGCCTCGAGTTGGGATTCTTCATCCTCCGATTCAGGCTTTCCTGCTCGCCGACGACGCAGAGCCTCCAAATGGTGCTGTCTTTGGGCTCTGGCGGAGTTTGCTAGACGGCCTCTGGTCCTAGTTTCCTTCACCACTGTAGCAGATGTCATTAGTAGACTGTCAGATCAGGGAGAGAAGGAGAAAGCGGTACCTGAGTCTTGCAGAGCTTGGAGGTCCTCCTCGATGTCCAAGTCATCTTGATCTCTGGTACGACGCGGCGTTCGAGGCGCAGTCGGCAAATCATCATCCTCGTCGTCCTCAATCTCTTCGACAGGCTGAGAAACAGTGCCCCGCCTTAGCTTTCGGCGAGGTCTGCTGACGATTTCATCGCCGTCGCTGTCGTCTGATATGACTTGTAGAGACGGTTCACTGTCGGAAGGCTCTTCTGATCTCTTTCGCTTTAGCGACGTCGGGTTAGATCGTTTGCGCGCGCTGCGAGTCATGTCGATGTCACTTTCACTATCCTGATCTGGTGTAACAGCACGGTCGGGCGTTTTGTTTGAGTCCTCTGTTCGAATTCAATCGAGGTTAGCAGATGTCAGGTCGTTCAACTTATTCGTCCGTAGAGCATACCTTCGCGGCCCGTAAGAGAACTCTTTCGGGCGCCCTGCTTTGACTCCACCGTATCCGACTCGCTGGGCTCACCTTCAGCTGACTTCTCCCTTTTAACTGACTCAGAAGTCGCATGCCTTGAACTCTTCTTCCGCGATGACCTGCGAGCGGGTTTCTGCTTCTCCAACAATCCCGCTTCTTCCCCCTCATTGTCAGACGTCGCTTCGGCCTTCACAACCAAAGCCGGCGCCTTCTTCGCGCGATCGCTGCCCTTTTTGCGAGTAGATCTTAAAGCGCCCTTCTTCTTCTCCTCCGCCGAATGCGACTCACTCCCATCGTCAAAAGATGTCTCAGCCTTCACAACGGGAGCAGCAGGCGACGCCGCGCGATCTTGGTCGTTCTGGCGCGCAGATTTGTGTGCGGATTGTTTCTTCACGGCCTTCGACGACGACACGGGCTTCTTGTCTTTGGCTGCTTTTTCGACTTTCTTGACAAACGGTGAAGGCGAGGCGGTGTCTTGCCTGGGGCGACTGGAGAGAATGGTGGGTTTGGAAGGATGCGAATAGCGGAGGGTCGCCCGGCGGTCCCTCTCCCCGTCCGAGGCGGGCTCATTCTGAATGGGAGAGGAGCCTATTGGGGCGAAGGAGAGTCGCGTCTGCTTCTTCTTGCCATATGTGCGGGGCATAGGGGATGGATGCAATGCAGTTTGGGGGTGGGGGTGTATTGCAAGTCGATAACGTGGGAAGAGGGCCGGCTGGAGGGGAGGAATCGGATCTGGGCTGACTTCTACTGCAACCAACCGCGGCGGACCGCGTCGGGGCGTGGCACGAAAGCACGTGATGGGGTTGCAATATTGCCTAATGTGGGAGACTACGGGGTGCTTCTGTTGAGAGTCGAGTGTTGTTCATTCATAGGAGAGTTTAAACGGCATTCATTCAGAAGCTGTACCCTGTGAAAACCTTCTGTACGACAGTTGCTAATACTTGAGTGACAGCGCTGTAATGAGGAAGTCAAAACACACTGAGCCGACTGTCTTTCCACTCCCAATTTACTCAAGCCCTTCAAGCTTCGATCAGCGTATCCGACGATGGGCAGATGGCAACAATGGCAGGAATACCTTCTAGCAACAGTCGTGGCTTCCTCAACAGCATCAGCTCCGCCTTGTAACTTCTCACACTTGCGTAGCTGTCTCATCACTTATGCCGTGCTAAGATTTTCGCAGATCCGCCTTCAGTTCTTCCTACCGTCGTTTGACTTGCAGAAATTACTTGCTGCATCTTAGACAACGCCATAGAAATCTATCACATCCGCCAGTTTCTTGCCTCCTTTATGTATTGTCAACAGCGATTCGTTGCATTGCTTCACGCACTTTTAAGTGTGATATCGAACAGCACCCAAGAGCATCTCCCGCTGATCCCGCATCAAGTGAACCAGACCGATAAGCCCTGGATCGGATGCAGTAACCCACGCGCCAGCATATCGAATTATATCGCAGTGTCTGAATCTCCCCAACCGGGCGGACCAGGCTGCACAATCACCTTGGGACATCCTGAGCAATGGAAAGCGGACCCAATGCTTGACAGAGATGCAAAGGATACGATACCGGTCAAGAACGTGGTTGAGCCAGGTCTGAAGCTCACACTGACGATAACGAACATAGAGAGAGGATCTCTGGACTTGCAGAAATGCCAGAGTATCTTCGAAGAGCTGATAGTCGAGGGACCGGGCAACCTTCTGCAGCAGCCGACACTAGTCGACCGTTCACTGGCTGCTTTCCCAGTTGGCGAGCACTCGGACCAAATTGCAAGCAAATCCCTCAAACCAAGACAAGTGCAGGAATATCCTCCGGAGGATCATCCTATCACAACACCTGCAAGCGATCCACACTCCCTGGGATATCATGGGATCCTGGAATACTTGCTTGGAAAGGAGAAAGGAACGAAGACTTCCAAAAGGGCCATCGAGCACTCAAACGCCGCCATGACTCGCACAGAACACAGACGTTCATCCGTGCGTCAGAGCTCTCACAGCCTTAACGCGGATTGTGAGAACATATGTGACGGGCATAACTGGAGGAATACCCATATAGCGAAACCCTTCCTGGGCTTTCAGCAAAGGCAGTGCGTAATATGCCATCCCGACACAAATGTTGTCCGGGTGGACAGACGCCGCCCACAGAAGGCAAATGAACTCGATGTGTTCTATAAGATATGCGCAGTCTTCGGGGCGTCAGTCATGGTGGCAACCCTTCTTTACATCCTGCGGGAAATTTACCGACGGCTTCGCGTGCGATACTTGCTGCTTCGAGGCAGGAACCATCGCGATCAACGTGCACCAAGCATAGCCATCAAGACAGATTGCTCCATTCCAGCCGATGAGATGACAACTCGAATGCCCGAGGCTTCGCGAGCTTGGGAAAGGTCCAGTCAAGCATCTGACATGGTGGGTGCCCAAGTCAGTGCGTCTGATTCAGCCACCCAGCAGCGATATAGACGGTTCACTCCCTCTCAGCGAAACACCCGCAGGAGAGTCCAGGATATCTTTGACTTTGGTTCGTCTCAGGCGTGCAAGAATAATTTGACGACAGAGGAGAGGGTTCCTGTGCTACCACCAGCTGCGAATGCAAGTGTGAGGAGAAACGTTGGCATCTGGCAGGCTCCCAAAGGACAACGGTGTGCGGTGAACGAGGAACTGGAGGGCATCACGCACAGCAACGCATTTCTTTTTTAGGATCGGCGCTAGCCCGGTATTCTCAAGGATCAGGGAACTCGACTCATCCATGCCTGGGATTTAATTTTCATCGGAGAGGAGTCATGATGGTCTCGAGCTATGGGAGTTTGTGGCTGCAATGGGACTAGCGAGATTGGCCAGAGACAAGGCCTCGGTTAATATACGGGTATATGGACAGGCCGGCCTTGACTGTATGCATTAGGAATGGTATCGTTCGTGTGGCTGTTTATGTCGCCCCAATTTGCCCCAGTAGACTAGCTCTGTAGATCCGGATCTCGTCGAGCGACAGCCCGTATCCCAGGAACCTTGGGGATAGCCATCTGTGTCAACCTCGTGGCATGGATACGAACCTGAATGTAGGGTTGGCAGAAGGGAAGATCTCATTCGGGGGTAAATTGGTTGGGGAATGGGATGAGGATGGAGGAGACGGAGAGAAGAGAGGGGTCTCGTGACCGGTGATGGATGAATCTGTCTTTCCTCTTTCTCACCTTTCGTTCATCTTCTCCTCTTCGCCGCCAATCGCCTCCTCACCTTCTCACCTGATCCTTTCTCTATCCATTTCCCCCCTCCATGTGAAAGTGCGACAAGTCTTGAATTAATCTATTTTGTCATTTCCATTGGTGGATCCGGATTAGCCCCCGTTTGGCGTTCTTACCGCGGCTGATTCGTGGGAAATGGGATGACTTGGGCCGTGTGTCGTTGAGAATTTCCTCGAATCTCGACCCCGGATTTCTCCACGATACGACAGCCCCGACAATGGGTCCCGTCTGGGGAATTGCTCCATCCATCCCCATCACTGGTTTGCAACTCACCCCGGAATCCCCACTCCACTCCACCCATCCCCCCCCGACTCAAATCCTGGAGACAAGTGTCGGGGAATACCTGTCAAGGTCGGTTCGTGCATGCACAGGTCTGGGGTCTGGGGGAGCTCTGGCCCCCCGTCTTTCTCCCAACTTTCGCCTCCCACCAGGGTTGCGTTCGGTTTAGCGTCCACTCTAAATGCTGCATGGGATGATGCTAGGGCGTAGGATGGCTTGATATAGCGCTTGCCACCTGGCTGCTGGCACGCGGCATGGTAGCTTATCTGCTTATGGTCATCCTGGTTCGAGGTCGGCCGCTTCGCATATTTATACCCACAGCCCGCATCTCCTGCTGCATCTTTTCTTTCCTCCTCTCTTCTGTCTGTGTCTTGCGCTTCTCCCCATCAGTCCTTTGTAGCCCCGGTTGGCTTTAAGAGGTGGCCCTTCAGGACGACCGCCTGGTGAATTTCACCTCTTCGTTCTTGTTCTATCCTCCCTCCATTAGACCGTTCCAGGCCCCCCGTCGTCAAGATGATTGAGAAATTCCTGTCAAAGCGAGCCTACAACTGGTGAGTCTTGCTCGTCAAGCAGGCTATTTGAACTCTCCCTCTAATCGATCATTCTCCAGGTTCATTTCCTTAGTTGCAGCAGCATGCATGGTGCTTTATGGTTATGATGCCTCCGTCTACAATTCCGTCCAGGGCTCGGACAACTGGACAGCCTACTTCCATAACCCGGACAACAATATGATCGGAGCCGTCAATACAGCCTACACTGTTGGTGCGATTTTCGGAGGGTTCTTCCTCGGTGGTCCCATTGCCGATTATCTTGGCCGCAAGATCGGAATGGCCATTGGCTGTGTCTTGGTCATTGCTGCCACCTTCATGCAGTGCTGGTCGCCGCGGGGCAGTATCGCTTGCTTCCTTGCTGGACGCTGCATTATCGGTATTGGCCAGGGTGTTGCATTGAGTGAGTTACAAGCGAGACATCCTATCAAGTCAGGACTGCAGCTAATTGTGTGTGTTTTCCAGCTGCCGGCCCTATCTACATCGGTGAACTTGCACCGCCCGAGATCCGCGGAAAGATCATGACCTTCTGGCAGATGTTCTACTCCGTTGGCTCTTTCATCTGCTTCTGGATTAACTATGGCTGCACGAAGCATTCAGAGAGCCTGGGAGAGTGGGACTGGAAGCTGGTCGTCATCTTCCAGCTTCTCGTTCCCGTCATTATTCTGGCTATTCTGCCTACCATCCCCGGCTCGCCTCGCTGGTATGTCTCACACTTCTTTTCCATCTACAGGAACAAGTCTTGCTGACCCTCTCATAGGTACGTCCAGCGTAAAGACGATATTGAGAAGGCGCGCTCGGCTCTCCGCAGAGTCCGTGAGACCGACGAAGAGGTCGAGGAGGAGCTGCTCAAGATCCGGGAAGCCCTCGAATACGAGAAGGAGGCGATCTCCAGCAACTACAGTGCGCTCTGGAAAGACAAGTCCCTCCGCAAGCGTATGGGATTGGCCCTGGTCATCAACGCTGGTCAGCAGATCACCGGACAAGGAACCCTCAACACCTACTCCACCAAGATCTACGAGAAGGTCTTCACGAGCGCCAGCAAGATCGCCCTCATCAACGCCCTCAACGCCACCTTCGGTATCCTGTTTACTCTGAATGCTGTCTGGGTCATCGACCGCTTCGGACGCAAGTTCCTCCTGATTGTCGGTGGTATCGGCATGGGGATCTGCATGATCATCGTCTCTGCGGTCGAGACCGAGACCCCGTCGCCAGGTGGTGCGAAGACGGAGTCGGTGGGTATATCGATCGTGTTCTTGCTGTTCCTGTTTATCTTCTTCTGTAAGTGCCCCCGCCCCCATCTGTCTTTGAGTTGCGCACAAGCCCTTTGGGAACCAGCTACTAACGGGCCACAGACAAACCATCCTGGGGCGCCACCGTCTGGATCTGGACGTCCGAGGTCTTCTCCATGAACGTCCGCGCGCAGGCCGTGGGCATGGCCTCGCAGACGCAGAACGTCGCCAACGCCATCGTGCAGCAGTTCTTCCCCACCTTCCTCAACAACTGCGGGTTCTACGCGTTCTACATGTTCGCAGGCATCAACTTCCTGCTCGCGCTCTTCGTCTGGTTCTTCATCCCGGAGACCAAGCAGGTCCCGCTCGAGGAGATCGACGCGCTCTTCGGCGGCGCCAACCACGTCACGCAGGGCGAGGACCTGCTCGCCCACGAGAAGTCGATGCGCGTGACCAGCGAGAAGCCGTACGCCACGACGGTCGAGGATGCACGGGTTTAGGTGTCGGGGTGTATAGCCTGAGAGAGTTAGCCTGACTAGCTGCACATACAGTATTGTGGTAGCTGAATAATAGTATTGATGATACCCGCAGTGCTCATAGAACCCCATCCCTGGTCCGATTGATCCAAGTGTGCTCATGATATCGCGCGCCCCCCATCAGCGTAAATAGACCTTCCTCGTGAGCTTCCGACCAGACTCCAGTTCTATCGCGCTCACGCACTCCCACCGGATAATAGACACCCCCTCTAGATAAAATGTATATTCCCACGTAGCACCACCCCACCCATCAGTATTCTCCCCAATGCCACAAATCCTATACCACCTCCGTCCACTCCCGTTTCCACCTGCGTCCTTCTGCTCATGCTCATCTCCACGATCGAACCCCCCACCCCCCAAGCTCGCCTGCGAGACTCGAACAGAGTGCGAGAACCGCTCCGCCGGAGGGCCACGTACCCTCCCCTTCTGACAGCTGCTGCTGCTGCTGGCACAGCGACTTCCTTCATCACCCTTCACACCCGACCCAATATCAGCATCAGATTTAGTGTTAGTCCCAGCATCACAATCCCAATCCCAAACATGAATCCTTGCGCCCCGATTGCGGTTGGAGTCCCTTAACGCCGACCCCCCGTCTCCATCGCCGAGAAGCCGGTATACGGACTGCTTGACCCCGCCCCCTGGAGTGGTATTGCTATCGCTACTGCGTGATGGCTCCGTGGTAATTGGCCGAGGGGGTCGACTCGGGGCTTGATCCTGAGGCTGGGGGTCTGTTTCAGTTTCAGTCTCGGTGTAAAGATACTCGCGCTCGTAGCCTGGCAGGGTGGTGTAGCGTGGTTTGAAGAGTGCGGAGCCGGTGGTAGGTGATTCTGTTTTGTTATCTAATGGTTCTGGTTCCGGTATCGAAGCAGAGGGTTCGTTCTTGTGGGGTCTCGTTGTTGTTGTTGTTGTTGTTGTTGTTGTGCGGGCGAAGTGCCATGCGCCGTGTAGGGCGCGGAAGATGGCTGTTGCTGTTGCTGTTGCTGTTGCTGTTGGCGCTTCGCCAGTGGAGACTGTGCTAGGGATTGGGGGGAGGGTGGTGGCTAGGGAGATTAGGGTTCTCGCTGTAAGGTTATCGGGTGGTGACGATGGAGATGAAGCTGGGGGGTAAGGATATCTAGCCGGTATGACGGGGTCAAGGAGCGGGTTCTGCTGGTCTGCAGCCGAGTCTGAGTCTGGGTTAGGGCTTGGGCTTGGAATAGGCAGGCGAGGAATCCCCAGCTCCCGGGCGAAGGACTCCATGAGGCCGACGTAGTCGCCCATGGGGAACTGGCTCCTGTGCCTAGTCTGGTTGCGGAGGCGGCGCAGTTTCTCCCTCTCGGTTTCGGGTTCGGTTTCCTTTGGGATGGTAACGATGCGAGGGGAGTGGTCTGGTGTCGGATATTCAGCTGGAGGTGTACTCCAGCGTGCGGCCAGACTTCGCGCTTGCATCTCCATGACGCCCCAGTAGGGACCGCGGTAGAAGCCCACAAACCCCAGATCCGGGATCTCGGAGTGTGAGGTGCCCTTATTGTCGAGGATGAGGGGGATGAATGCGTCGTCTGGGGCGTATTCGAGGGTCGAGAGGATGGAGGGCGGGAGGAAGGCGAGCGAGTCGCGGGGCGTGAAGCCCGTGGCTAGGATGATGGCAGCGACGTTGTCCAGGACGCTGGTTTCTCCGGTTGGGAGGTTGATTGCCAGACGTGCGCGATCGTTTGACGAGCTCAGATGGGCGACGCGGCCGATGGTGACCTTGACGGCCCCGGCGCGCACATATTCCGCGTAGTCGTTGCCGATGGCCACCCAGGAGGGTTGCAGCTCCGAGTCCTCCGGACAGACGCCAACGCTCCCGATCCGTGCGTACTCGCTGCCCAGCAGCTGGCGGAACCAGGCATTCGATCTGGAGATCTGGTCCGGCGCGAGCGGGCCGACTGCGTACTCGATCTGGCCGGGGGGACGGCGGGCGCGATCGTAGAAGACGAGGTCGAGGGGGAGGAAGGGCACCGCCGTCCCGGGTGCTTGGTCGGGAGATATTCTGGGTAGGTAGGTCGGCACCGTCCAGAACGGACGCGAGCAGATGTGATGGACTTCGAGCTGCGCATGGCCAGGAGCCGAAGAAGAAAGATGCAACGCCACCGCCGACGCAGCCTCCACGCCCGACATACTGCCCCCGACGACCACCAATTTCCCCCCAGCATCAGCACCAGCAGAGCACCCAGCCCGCTCCAGCAAGCCCTGCACATCTCTCATCTCCTGCACCGCAGAACTATGCACCATCCTCCCCTCGAACCCAGGAATATCCGGCCCAACCGGCCGAGCAAAGTACCCCGACGCGACAACGAGGTAATCAAACCGCTCCGTCTGCGTGCCGGTATCATCCCTACAACAAGTCAGCAATCCCCAAACCCCCGGAATATAAGAAAAGAACTGCACACTAACCCTGCCTGCACCCACTCCACCACCCACCCAGCCCCATGCGCATCTCCACGCTCAACCCTTGTAACCTCACACCCAAACCTCACCACCCCCTCCCGCAACAGAAACCGCTCCGCATACACCTCCAGATACCTGCGCACCTGCCTCGCCTGGGGAAACATCGGCACCTCCCCACCATCGCCACCGTCCTCAGGGAGAATCTCCTCCCACCCCAGATCCGAGAAAGCGACCGTGTACCGACTGAGATTCGTGCGCATGGAGGGGTTCACGAATCCTCTTTTGTCTCGGTGAGTCTTGCCCCCATCCCGAGCGGTGTCTGCTCCATCTGTCGCAGGGGCAGCCCACAGCCCGCCGATGCGGGGGCTCTTTTCGAAGATTGTGGGGAGAAATAATCCCCGAGGGGCATTGTGGTGGAGGAGGGTTTTGGCGGTGACGAGGCCGGAGGGCCCGGCTCCTGGTTTTATTTAGTATATATAGTATCTGGGGTTGGGTTGAGGGTGAGGGGAATGGGATGGACGGTACCGATGATGGCTACTTTCTTGGGAGCGTGGGGGTGGGGCATGGTTGTAGCAGCGGAGGTGGAGGTGGAGGTGGTTTGGAGGTGAGGAGGTGATTGATGATAGGAAGATAGATAGTATTGTCCTGTAGATAAGAGGTCGGCGAGGGGAGGGAGGGATTGACCTTAACCTACCCCGCACTATAAGTTACTCACTACACTAAACATCCCCTCCCCACTTGGGTTAAAATTATGCATCGTGCAGTGCTTACGGCACTGTTTGGCAGCTGGCACCATAGATACTAAGTCTGGTTTGTAGTTAGAGGCAAGCTTATCTTGTTAATTTATCCTCTATCAATATTTGTATAAATAGTATCTAGATTGCCACAAAAATAACCAAGAAAAAAAAAAAAAGAAAAAAGAAAAAGGAACCGAGTGTGTCGTTGCATTCATTCCAAGTACAAGTCCCATGCTAATGTGGAAGCAAAGCGATGATATGTGCATAGTGAACAGCCGTATCTCAGGGCTGAAGCAGGATGATGATAATGATGATGGTGGTAGGTGTATGTGGGGGTGACAAGCATTCACTCCGGAGCGGGGTATATCGTTCGATCATGTTTCTTTGTGTTGAGGACATGATTTGGGGGGGAATTGAAGTTGAAGACGAGATATCGGTTCGTGATGGGCCTGGGTCGCGGTGGCTCCATCACGGATGGTACCTCAATTCGTCGAGGAAAGGCACAGTGCAAGCACCGTGACGCTCACAGACGGTGCTGCAGCGGCGAAGCAGGAGCCGGAGTCTCCACGGCCGGGGAGGCCAGGGGCGTGTACGAGGCGGACGGCGAGACGTCTCTCAAATTCAAACGGGTGACGAGCTTTTTCCACGACTCGAGACCGCGCAGCGCGTGCTGCTTCGGGGTATCGGGGTGGGGGTCGGCGAGGGTGCGGGAGAAGAGCTCCAAGGAAACCCAGCCCTCGAAGCCGGTATCAAAGAAAGCCTGGGCGACCTCCTGGACGGGCAGATAGCCGCCGCGGTCCTCCTCGAAGGCGAACAGGCGGGCGTTGCGCGACCAGTTCATGCGGGTGGGCTGGCCGGGGACGTGGAAAGGGTGGGACTCGTCGAGGGGGGCGCTCAGGCGCTCGCCGTCGACGATCTGGATGTAGAAGACCTTCTTGACGTCGACGCAGGCGCGCAGCTTGGCCAGCGAGGCGGCCAGGTCGGCCTCGGCGTTGGGCGTCTTGCCGCTGGGGTGCGCCGGGTCCGCATACACGCGCCCGGCCAGGTTGAAGGTGTCCAGACACAGCCCGAAGTTGGGCCGGTCCACCTGCTGCACCACCTCCCACGAGGCGTCCCACGTGTCGACGTGGTTGCCCCAGCACAGGGCCTCGTAGACGAACCGGAAGGGCGGCGACTGCTGCAAGCCCAGATCGGCGACCCGCTGCAGGTCGGCCACGATCACGCTGCGGTCGCCCGTCGTGCGCAGCTTGCCCGTCGCCGGGTCCGCCAGGAGGAAGTTGGACGGGATTTGGATCAGGTCGGTGTCGAGGATGCGCGCCAGCTCGAACCACCGCGGCAGCTTCTCGGTCACCATGCGCTCCGACTCCTCGCGGTCCAGCAGGCCCTCGTAGAAGGAGAAGGGCTGCAGGCAGATGATGGTCAGCCCCAGCGAGTCGCACAGCCGGCGCACCTGCTTGGCGGCCGCCGTGTGGTCGCCCTGGAACAGCGTTTTGGCAAAGTGGTCGAGATCGTCGAAGAACAGCTCAATGCCCTCGTAGCCGTGCAGAGCAGCCTGGTGCAGCTTGCCGGAAAGACTGTGAATGCCCGGTCGACCCAGCGACATCGAGGCAATTCCCAAACGGTTCGGCATGTTGTGCGGTGTAAATGCGTTGGGTTGGATGGGGGTGAGAGAAAGAACGGAAAGAGAGAGAAGAGAACTTGGAAAGGGGAAATAAGTGAGAGCAGCAGTGGGATCTAGAGTATGACCTGTCGAAAAGATATGATGTGATAGATACGAATCCTTAAGATGTTATCGTGACGAATGGACGAATGAACGGGCCGCGTCACCTATTTCTAAGCGTTTCGAGTTAAGGGGGGGGGGGGGGGGAAAAGAGAGAGAGTGCTAGAAAAGCAATTTGTTGATAAAGCGCAAATGGCCGAGGGAAGGTTCATGTATTGGGGCAGATGCCTTATACTCTTTCCCACCATAATGGAGACCATCCAGGTGGGCGAGATCCATTCTTGCAGGGCCTGGGGAAGAATGATTGTCAGCAAAATCAGTTAGGGCTGTTTGTTCTCTGCCTGGAGGGAAGAATAGAAAGGGTCAGTGCAGTCAGTACTGGTCAGTGACTGACGGGCGGGCGGGAAAGCGCTTTGCCCAGCCACTTCCTCGTCTGCATTTATCCGTCCGTCACACAATAGTGCGGCAGTGGCTTCGGGAGACTGCGGGATGACGGCGTCCTCCCTCATTCCCTTTTCAACCCTTTATCCCCCCGTCTATCTGTGGTACTCTCTCACGTTTCTATCTTCTAGATTGTGGGAGACTAGGCACCTAACTGTTTTTACAGTTTATTGGTATCACGGTCAGTCTAATCTGGCTCTATCGCTCATTATAGCCCCCCTGCAACCGCCACCGCCATCGTGTCTGAACCTTGATGCTACACACTATCGGGTTGCTTGCCTTGGCCATGGCACCGCCAAGGTCGTACCCAAGAGATGCTTCACCGCTCCCTACCAATAGAGTTTTCATGGCCCAAGATCTGATACGAAAAATATAGCCAGGTATGTCATAAACAATAGGTATGTTGACTATCTAAACAATCGTGATATCCAAGACAATACAAAGAAATACATTAACAATCATGCGTAGGTCATTGTGAGCCCGCCAGGCTAGAATGATAAGGAAAAAGCAAGGCATTAGACCTTGGTCGCCATGTCTTCCACCTGGTGCACCTCGGACTTGGTGAAGCCGGACTCCTCCAGGTCGCGGCGGAACCGCTCTTCGTCCTCGCGCATCTGCGCCAGAACGACGCCGTGCGCCTTCCACACAGGCTTGACCTCGAACAGGGGATCCATGTTCTCCAACGGAACACCCTTCGTCTCGGGAATCAAGAAGAACACAAAGATGAACGAAAGGATCATCAAGGACGCGAAGAAGAAGTACACGCCATAATCCATCTTCTCAAACATCTGCGGGGTGAACCGCGAGATGAGGAAGTTCCAGAGCCAGTTGGATCCGGCAGCACAGGCTTGAGCCAGCGACCGCACATTGGGGTCAAACATTTCCTATAATGGCCGGTTAGCTTTGGTCGGTCGGCAGCGGAGCAGCAGGGGGAGCTTACCGAGTTGATCACCCACGGAGTACCGTTCCAGGTGGGGGTGTAGAACGCCGTCCACAGGTAGAAGAAGAAGATGGCAGCGATGCCGCCGCCGTTTAGCGACTGAGTGTTGTTGTTCACGGGATCCGCGATCTTGATGTACGCGCCAATGATCCACATACACACGGAACCGCCAATGGCACCGATCAGCAGGAGGTTGCGTCTTCCCACGCGGTCGATCAGCCAGAGGAGCCAGACGAAAGTCACTACGGTCTTGACCACCCCGAAAATGCCCGTGGTCAAAAGACTCGAGTTGGTGCCCTTCAGGCCGATCGATTTGAACACGGTAGGAGAGTAGTAGTTAATGGCGTTGATGCCCGAGCCGTTCTGCCAGAAGAAGAGCATGCTGCCGAGGAACAGCCTGTACAGGATCTTCTTGTTGGTCCGGACGGCCTTGAAGGGCTTCCAGAAGCCCAGTCCGATCGTGTTCCGCTGGGCTTCAATGGACTGGTCGATGGCACCGATCTCTTCCATCATGTAGATGTGGTCCTCGGGGATCTGGCGGATCCAGCAGAGGTTCTTGATGGCCTCCTCGCGTCTCCCGCGGAGGAACAGCCAGCGCGGAGACTCCCGAACGAAGACGATACCGATGAGTAGCAGACCCGCAGGAATCAGCTGCACGGCAAAGGGGATGATCCATTGCTTGTGGCTGGGAGCCAGCGTCTCACTGACACCATACTGTTTCCGCATGATTAGCCCGAGTCCAGTAAAAATAGACGTAGATAAGACTCACGTTGATCCAGAAGCCAACCAGGCCACCGATTTGCCACCCCAGCTCATAGACACCAACCAACCGGCCGCGGATGGCAGGCGGGGCCAGTTCGGAGATGTAGATGGGCGTGATGTTAGACCCAGCGCCTACGCCAATTCCAGCCAGGACACGGCCGGCGTAGAGAAGGCCCAGACCTCGGTCGCCGTTGACACCCAGCATCAAGCCCGCCCCGAGAATGAAGACCAGCGCGGAAGCGAGCAGGCCCCACTTCCTACCCCAGAAATGCCCGATCGGGTACGCAAAAAATGCTCCGAAGAAGGCCCCGGCTTGGTAGCAGGAGACGATGTTGGCACTGACCAGGTTCTGGGTGGCCGTGGACATGGAAGCCCAGTCGAATTCGTCCTTGAAGGACTGCAGCGACAGCGTTGTTCCAATGAAGGCACTGTCGTATCCAATCATGCATGATGTGAACGAGGCGACCGCCGCCAGGAGATAGATTCTCCAGTTGTAGACCTCCTTAGGCGTCGGCCTGTCCTCGACCATTGAAAGAATTCCCATGATGAATGATGATCACCCTGGGGTTAGACACTTGTTTATACCTGTGTCTGATTGAGGGAGTAGTAGAAGACGGAGAAGGCTAGGGGAAGGAGGAAACAGAAACTGTGAACGAGAAGAAGGGATTGAAGGTAACGAGCTAGGTGAGAAGTGATCGAGGGTCTTGTTGATCGGAGAGAGATGTTGATGATGGTGAGAAGGAAACAAATCCTGCTCCTCGAGGAAGTGGGCTTATATAGCTCAGACTACCTTCCCCAATCTAAGCAAAATCCGGGGTGCGGAGGGAGGCAAAACTCAGGCAAATCAAAACCCCAGATATCCAAAGACTATACCAGAGAAAGTATCGTGGGAAAACGATGAGCGGGAAAACGATCCACGCGCAGAGTAAACACGCCCAGCAAATTTGCAGCCAGCAGCCAGCAGAGAGCAACCAAAGCAAGCCAAGGGAATGGCAAAGAGAAGCGCAAAGTCTGTCACCACGTGTGCTGGCGCAACGATTGGACCTAGACCAGCTTGGCCCTCGCCAGACCGTAGACCGCGACTAACTCGCACCCACGGACAGGGAAAAGCATGTCATGTGCGCCGGATTGCGCCTATTGGGGCCAGGAGGGTGCGCTCCCCCATGGGATCTGAGGCCGATGTTCGGCCTGGCGTCCCCACTCGGGCGAAACAGAAAACTGTAGAAAGCAGATTAGGCGAGGGCGAGTGTGTCAGTTTGTGGGGGTGGAAGGGAATAGTCGCCCGTCGCCCACAGAAACCGACGGGCTCAACCCGTGGGAAACTGAGATGCAAGCCCCAAGGCTTCGCATTCAGCGAACTCTGGGCCAAACCCTAAGCGGGAGGTGATACGAAGATCGCACATTAAGCGGGCCAATGGAGAAAGGACGATAGCGAGAGTGGCTGGGGAAAGTGCTTCGCCGGAGCAGGTCTCCCCGTGGGGAAGAAGGAAGAAGAACAGAGACTAAGCCAGAGATTAAAGCCGCGCCGTCGGAGTCTCGGAGATTCGCGAGTGGCGGGAAAAGGGTTCTGCCCGTTGGCGGAGTGAGTTCATGCCGCTGCAGCAATCGGCTTTTGTCGCCCAGTATGTCAGTGGATCCATGCCATCCAGCATGATCCACTCACCATCAACCTATTTTCCATGTTTCCAGGAACCGAGTGAGGGGCAACGGAAGAGAGATTGGAGCACAGGCTACAGCACTTGTTTCGTAGACATAGACTGGAGGTGGAGGTGGAGGTGGAGGAAGAGCAGGCAGAGGAAGAATGGAGAAGAGAGGCAGAGCAGAAAAAGGAAGAGCCGGGAGAGTGGAGGTAAAAGTCAAAGCCGAAAGACCTCTCCCGCAACAAGAAAAAAAAGTCTCATGGCAGCCTTGACACCTGAGGGGGGGCAGAGGGGGATTGCCCCCCCTCTCTCGTCATTGGCCTTAAATCTTTCCCCTTCTCTCCTTCTCTACTCTTCCAATCCTCTCCCTTTTTCTCTTCTCTCTCGATACAAGAAACGCAATTGCAGGCAATTCACTTCTTTTTGTCCTCTCTTCCAACCCAAACACGCACCACCATGACCTCCACGAACCCCCAACCCGAAGAACCCATCACCATCCCCGCGGACCGGGATGGAGTCGCCTACCTGTACGGCCACCCGCTGCTGAACTCGCTGTCGCCGCCCCTGCACAAGACCGTCTACGAGAAGCTGGGGCTGAACTGGATTCAGATCCCGCTGTCGAGCGTGACGGGGACCTCGGAGACCTACCCGCCGCCGTACACCCGGTCGCCGCCGATCGACAAGTTCCTGGCGTCGATCCGGGCGAACCCCAAGTTCGTGGGGTCGTCGGTGACGATGCCGTGGAAGGTGGGGATCATGCCGCACCTGGACGAGCTGACGGAGGACGCGCGGCAAGCCGGGGCGTGTAACACGATCTTCCTGCGGACGGACGAGAAGACCGGGGAGCGGCGGTACGTGGGCACCAACACCGACTGCAACGGGATCCGAGAGGCGCTGTTGCAGAACTCGCCCGACCCGGCGAGCTTCCGCGGCAAGCCCGCGCTGGTCGTGGGCGGTGGCGGCACTGCCCGCACCGCCGTTTACGTCTTCCGCAAGTGGCTCGGCGCCAGCCAGATCTACATCGTCAACCGCGACGCTGCCGAGGTCGCCGCCATCATGGAGGAGGACCGCCAGCGCAACGCAGACTCTAATGGCAGCCTCGCCCCCATCATTCCTGTCACCGACCCCGCCGTCGCCGCCTCCCTCGAGACCCCCGCCGCCATCGTCTCCGGCATTCCCAACTACCCGCCCAAGAGCCCCGAGGAGATCAACGCCCGCCAGGTGCTGCAGGCCCTGCTCGGCCGCAAGGACGACGCTAAGCCCAAGGGTGTCATTTTGGAGATGTGCTACCACCCTGTCCCCTGGACCGAGATCGCCGAGCTCGCCGATGCCGCCGGCTGGAAGGTCATCCAGGGCTCCGAGGCCCTGATCTGGCAGGGGCTGGAGCAGGCGCGTCTCTGGACCGGGCACGATATCATCGGCACCCCTGGGCTGGTCGATGCGGTCAAGGACATGGTCGCCAAGACGATCGCCGAGCGGGCGCAGCCCAAGTCTGCTTAGTTTTTTTTTTGTTGGTCTGGATGACACAACCTTCATGGTTTTATGATTTCTTGTACAGAATTCTAGCATACCCGGAGCATTTGCTTGTTGTTTAAAAAGAATATACACAAAAGAAATAGATGAATTGTATATATTTGCCTCTTGACATGATTCGTGTCCCATCTTATGAGTCTAGTAGACGACGGTATATTCAGTGTATGATGCTGTTTCCGTAAATGTCTATCTGTATTGCGGAATGACTTAAGCCCCCGGGCGGGAGAAATCCAACTGCCGCACGCGCTTCCATACTTCACGCACCGTGCGCTCTTGCGATTGACGTCCAGTCTCAGTCTCGGACGGACCAGCGGGTCTGTACGCGTCAGTCACCGGCATTACCTTCAGGGGAGTACAGCCACATACCTAATACCAAGATACAACCGACTTCCCAACTTGTACTCTTCAATCGGATCTGTCTCCGGGTTCTCGGGGGGGTTAGCCGTCGTGACCAGCCCACCTGCCTCCAGCAGAATGGCAATTCCGGCAGCAACATCCCTAGTATTACTTGGTAAGTAATGACGAAGATGAAAGTGAGAAAGGGCAAGCAAATCAGCAAACGCACCACTCCCAACACCCCCCCTCCCACCAGATATCAAACGAGCCCATGGCCGTGTAGGCGAGATCCAGGGTGGCGCTGCCCAGACTGCGCACGCCGTGCACCATGCCGCCCTTGCCGCCGCGGCTGCCCGTCTCGGCCGCCAGGTTCAGGAAGCTCTCGATCTTGCGGTACATGTTTCCGTCGGGGATGTCGCGGCGGTCCTTGCCCCACTCGCAGGAGAGAATGCATTTGCCGGGGGCGTTGGCGGGCATCGGCGGGATGGACGGTTTGTGGATGAGCGGGAGGCGGCGCTTCTCGTTCAGCCAGGCGCCGCGGTTGACGCACGAGGAGAACAGCTGGTCCTGGAAGGGGGCGTAGATGACGCCGATGACCGGGCGGTGGTTGACGATGAAGCCGATCGAGACGCAGAACATGGGGAAGATGTGCGTGAAGTTGACGGTTCCTGCGGCGGTTAGTCTTCTAGAGTTGACAGGTAGAGATGGGGCGCATACCGTCAAGCGGGTCGATACACCATGTCGGCTGCTCATCGATCAGATACTCGCGGGATTGGCCCTTGGCGTATGATTCTTCGCCGAGGAATCTGCAATTCGTCGGTCAGTCGTTGGATCCCGGCAGGACTGCATGGGAGATGAGAACGCACTTGTGTGAGGGGTATCGGTCTTGGATCGAGCTCTTGATGAATGCTTCGACGTCTGGAATGCAGTGAGCTTGATGCGCGGCGCTATGTTTGGGAAGCTGAAAAGAAAGGGGGGTCTGGGGGGTTCTCCCCACGGTTGCCATTATTCTCGGGTACTTGGCCGGGGTAGGCGTTCTGGGGGAGAACCCCCAGACCCCCCTTTCTTTCAGCTTCCTGGAAAGGGCGTGTCCCTGTGCGTGTTGTATAGGTAGAGAGGGATCCCGCACCTTCGTCCGTCTGAGTCACAATGTCCACCGCGCTGTCTTTCTCCTCGATCGCCTGGCTTGCCCCATCGAGTCGCTTCTCGACGCTCTCGAGCAGCAGCTGGCCGGCCTTGCGCCCGAGATCCACCGCGAATGCGTAGATCTCATCCAGCTGCTCCTGGCTGAACTCGGGGGCGGCCATTATCACTTGGTGTTGTGCGGGGTAGGTTGAGGTCCGTCACTTGTGGGTCGCGTCTGTGATGTGCTCAGTTCGGTGCTCAGTTCGACAGAGATAGTGTCTATTCTATAATCTCAGGAGTATATGCAGGGTATGAGACAGAACAAGACAAGAGGATAGAGGCGAGCACGAGGTTGCGATGAAGAGTGAGCAAGCTCGGAGCGGCGATAGTGAGGAGGTTTCCCGCTTCTTTCACCGCTGATAACCGACTTATCAGTGGGTCCTGCTCCCTCACGTGGGTCATCCGACTGTTGATGTGCAATGGAACTATCAATGCATTGCCACTGGTTGATTAGTTGCAATTGATCTTTATGGGGTTGTACTCCTAGATCTAGCAGATTTTGTTGCACTGTGCAGCAAAGCTCAACAAGTTTATTTACCCTTGCTATTCTTGGGTCGCACCACTGACACAGACAAGTGGTGTCGAGAAATCGCAATCCCGGTTTATTATGAGCTTTGAACTTGCACATTTATATAGCAAAGCTGGTATTGATCTCTGATGTCGAAGAATCTCTCATTCTGCGCTGTCTTTCTCAGTCCTCTCCAACCTTCCAGAGCAATGACAGCGATTGACAGCTGTGCAATGAAACCCTGGTAAATCCAGGATCATCCTAAAAACGCCATTTTGTCTATATTCTTGACCCTTGAGGCATACAACAGCGTGGATAATAAGGCACGTGCAGGAGCCCCAGATCCTGCCCATCGCCGTGCCCCAATACTCGCCACTGGAGCTCAATTGCTCAAATCAAGGCAAACAAATATGGGGAAGGGGACCGATCGTCTCATGACTGATTCCACCCTTTCCAAGCTCTGTCCGAGAGGAAATTAATAATGCGATATTCTATAAGTGACTCAACTCCGCCAGTCAAAAGTGGAGCCAGCAGTTCCACGAGATCTGGTCTAGCGATAGGTAGGGCCAGGGCTCCCAGCCCAGTCCCGTCCCAGTCTCCTAAATCCAACACAGCATGTACGCATGCAAGCACCTTGCGAATGTGTCTGGCAGTAGCTACTTCGAGAAAGCAGAGCATGATATAGACCCGTGGAGCCAAAATTACATATATCACTCCATTTCCTTCGAAGGGGAAGGGTCCAACAGAACCACAGATGGCCGAACCTCGTAGCGAACACTCAACCCAACACCCCCTTTCCCCCACAAACCAACCACTGGCAGATTCAGATATGGTGGACTTCAGCCAGCAAAGTCACCTGCTCCATCCACCGTCCGTAACTCAGCTCAAGTCCAGCGGTATCGTTACGAGGAAGTGTAAGTGTGAGCGTACAGTAAGTGTAAGTGAGGGTCGGCTCGGCAGGCTCGGCACCCCCCCGCACATCCTTACATACAGTACATAACTACAACCGGCAAAGCGCTTTCCCTGCCGCTCGGGGAAGCCTTTTACCTCCCCTTTGCAGTGCCTCGGCTCGTGGCGCACCTACTTGTACTGTACATCCTATACTGTACGCTTGCATTCCACTGTTGTGCATATCCCGGACAGACGAAGTCACAATTACCAACAGCGAATCCGACCGAACCCTAGGAGCCGAATAATGTATGCATCCTGCGTGCGTTGCACCCACGAATGCTGCACATGTACTGTACATACATACTCCGTAGAGAGTCGAGGGACCAACACTTCTCCGCAGTCTGCCTGCAACTGTATGCGACAGACAACAGTGCCCGGTAATCAACAGAGTAGATGCGATGCAACTAAGAAAGCGATACGCGCACACTCAACCCTATTAAATTCAGCAGTTGCACCTACAAGATAGAACCCGCCCTGCAATCGTACCAAGCACCATAAGCCCAAGACTGACACTTATGTGGAAGAGAATCGGCAAAGACCAGGATAAGAAATAAGCCTTGCTTTGCCTCAGCAAAAGTGGTTATAACCCCGCATTTCCGCCGTTTTTCCATTGCCCGCAACCGCAACCGCATCCTCTCTACCAGTTTACCTGCTAGGATCAAGTTCTTAAGCAGTCACCTACCTACCTCAACCCACCTCGCTACATACCCTTCTCGTCACAACCACAACCACAACCACAACCACAACCACAACCACGACCACAACCACAGCCAAACCCCTCCCCACACAACCAACCACAAAAATGCCGACCTCCGCCCCCAAGAAAATCCTCCTCCTCAACGGCCCCAACCTCAACCTCCTCGGCACCCGCGAACCGCACATCTACGGCAGCACGACTCTGCCCCAAGTCGAGACCGCCTGCGCGGAGCGCGCCACCGCGTTGGGCGCAACGCTGCAATCCTTCCAGTCGAACCACGAGGGCGCACTGGTGGACCGGATCCAGCAGGCCCGGACGGAGAAAGTCGACGCCATCATCATCAACCCGGGGGCGTACACGCACACGAGCGTGGCGATCCGCGACGCGCTGCTCGGGGTGGCGATCCCCTTTATCGAATTGCACGTCAGCAACGTGCACGCGCGGGAACCCTGGCGCCACCACAGCTACTTCTCCGACAAGGCGAGTGGGATTATTGTCGGGTTGGGGGTGGATGGGTATACCATTGCGGTGGAGCATGTTGTCAGGAAGTTTGCGAAGTTGGAGTATAAATAATTTCCATTCTGGGTGTTTGTTCCTGAGGGGAGATGGGATTTGTTTGAAGGGCTGATTCTTGGGTATGGAAATGATTTGGGAGGTAAAGGGGAAAAAATACTGTGGAAGAATGGTATATAGCTGGTTTTTGTATATGACCTGGTTTGTATGTATGTATATTTACATGGCTGCCACTTTGCAGCCTTGGTTCCAGATTGAGCATGTCATAAACCCGTCTCATCCTCATTGTGTTGTAGCCTCAAGACCGGCACCTGGGCGCCAGCATCATCGCTTCGCAGGCTCGACCGCTTGAGACTCGCGTCGTACAACCCCCGGCTCCGGACACGGCACCTGCTGCTGCGTCTGAGCCAGCAGAAACGGCTCCACCTGCGTCGAATACGAGTATATCTCCGGAACTCCTGCGTCCGGGACAAACCCCAGGTTCTGCATGAACTCGGGCTGGTTATCGGTTCTGTAGCTCAATCAGTATCGCCGACAGGAAGCAAAATACGATGCCAACTTACTTCTCAGTCCCGTCCAGCGAC
The DNA here is from genome assembly GCF_001890905.1 of Aspergillus aculeatus ATCC 16872. Lineage (NCBI taxonomy): Eukaryota > Fungi > Ascomycota > Eurotiomycetes > Eurotiales > Aspergillaceae > Aspergillus > Aspergillus aculeatus. The sequence continues at coordinate 682,508 of NW_017962982.1, forward strand.
GCTAACTCATCGAACAATGCATCCAGGTCAGGCGCAATCTTGGGTCGTCGCGGCCCGTATCCGTCGATATCCACGAAAGAGCCGAAGGCAAGATTTGGGTCGCTGTATGGTTGCTGGTACTGAGGGCCGCTGGGGTGGAATGACGAGGTCAGGTCGGGTATCATGGGTGTGCTATTCATAGGCTTGGAAGAGGAGATGGAGGTGCGCGGGTTGTGTGTCATAGATTCTTTGAGTTGAGATGGGGGCAGTGGCGGCTCGGTGCCATGGGGGGCGATATTCAGCGACGGCGCTGGTGTGGGTATCGATAGAGCAACATTCTCCTCAAGGTTGGGCGTTCTCATCCAGGTATGAGAGAAAAAGGCGTCTGGTGTGGCGAAGTTGGACCGGGGTTCATCCATGGAGCTTACTCGGCGGGCAGCTTCTGTGGGCGTTTGTAGGGTGGATGGTGGGAAAGCATTGTGAGACACGGACTCTCTATTCGACGCACTCCTTGGTCGGTTCGCGACGGGATCAACAGGAGTAGGCACGTCAAGCGCTCTTTCAGGTGGTACAGTCCCTCCAGACTCTCTTCCTTTCACATTCCAGACCGTAGCAAGATGCGCAGAATACGTCTGGAGTTTATGTTTCAAGCCCGGGTCGAGTTCGAAAGGAGGCGATGCGTTGGAGCTCTCTGATGCCGGGACTGCGGCAAATGTCAGGATCATGCCAAAGGTAGGGCACGTAGCCGACAAGCTGTAGGTCTCCATGTATGTCTGGAGCAGCGACAACAGCCGCTTGGAGCTTTCCACAGCTCGCTTCTTCATCGGCAGGTCAGGGACCATGCGGTCGTCTCGCTGAGATGCGATCTGCAGACTGAGGTTGGTAGCAACGCTCTCGTATACCATCTCGAGCGCGAAAATATGCGGCGAAGCAATTTTCGACTGGTTCGGCGCAGTCCCAACACGATACGTCTTCGGCAGGGCAGACACCCAGAGCTGTAGCTGGCGCTCCAACGCCTCCAGATACGATATCGGACCTGCCGATGTCTGCTTCAGGCAGCACAAATCATTCAGGATGCACATCAGCGAAGTGAGGCGATTAAATGCACTCAAGGCATGAAGAGGGCCGCGATGGAACGAGGCCCGCGACGATTCAACCGGGCGCAGACCGGTCTGGTCTTCCCACGGATGCCATTCTTCCAGCCCGTCCTCGTTGACCGGCCCAATCCTCAAGAGTTCGTCTTTGCGCAGCGACGGCACCTGGCCTGTCTGCATAGCAACGAGCGTCTCCAGGATGAAGCAACCAAGAAACACATGCTTGGATCGTGCAGTGCTTTTCCCGTCTTCAGTGGTCTTGGGCTGCCCGGTAGCTGGTTGGTTCAAGCCAAGAGCCTGCGAAACCCGCACAGCCTGTCCCACCAGCAACCACGCAGCTGTCCAGTCCTGCTGCCCAATCTTGACCAGGGACAAAATCAGGAGAGCCTGGGCATGTCCTAGCTCGTGGACCCCATCTGCGCCCGGGATGAGACTTTTTGCCGTCGCATACAGGTGGCTTGGGTCGGGTCGCTCAGTAGAGAACTCTGTCAGCTGACGGGTTGCGGATATCGATGCTTCTTGGATAGAGGCGAGAGTTAACACCGCCCATAAAGCGGCATGGTCTCCTGAGCCTGGAGCGGTAGGTGAAACGTAAACATCGTCATCGTCATTGTGTCGAAAAGCCGTTCGAAGAATATCGTGTTTTTCAAGAATCGGAAACCAACAGTGTGTATAGGTGAAGTAGATGTCGAAAAGAGGCCATGCATTTGAGGGTAGCTGGGGAGGTTTCTGCATGGCAGGGTCGGAGCTGGAGGGTAGGTGGGGGGGCAAACGAGCAAGAGAGGGATTGGACAGCTCGTCGATGGTATCTGCTGAAAAGGTGGTCTGCGTGGAAGTGTCTCGGGTGACACGGATGGCGGCGCTCCTCGCGATGGCTGATGCCGCTGTCGGGGTCTTGATCGGAGAGACCACGGTCAGAGAGCCTTCGCGCACTTCGGGCAACACATCCGAGAGATGCCATTCGAGCGCATCGGATGAAATGACGCTGCTACCTTCGGCATCCTGCGGCGAGTACGTCTCCCCGGGGAGTCGGACCCCGCCCGGATCATCTTCTGGTTGCTCCAAATAGGTCAAAAGCCGCTCGATCTCCTTGAGGACAATACTGTTTTTCCATGAGGAGAGCAGTGTGTCGGACCCCTCGGCCTCCTTGCCCATGGTCGCGAGGTGGCTGGGGATATTGGCGGCCCTTAACAGGGCGCGCACCACCTCCTCACTCCCCTGGATTTTGTTGAAGACAAGCCCCCATAGCAGCTCGAGGGTGCGAATGTAACCGGTCGGGAGGCCGCGTTTCTTGGGATTGGCCTTGTAGGTACATGGGCGCGAGAGCGAGGCACAGGTCGAACAAACGGGTTGCACCCCGTCACATTTGTCCTTCTTGGAGCGACAGCTGTCGCAAGCGCGTGAAACCCGTTGGCGTTTGGGATTGGAGGCGAGATCGTCTGCGGCCGGGGTCTGCTTGCCCTCCTCGTCGGCCTCCGTTAGACGTCGTTTGGATTTACTGGCGCCCCCGGAGGCTTGGCGCGTGTCGTTGTTCATGATCGTCTATCCCACGGTCCACTAGGTTGTTCCGGACGCATGTTCATCTTCAGGATGTGTCGCAGCGCGGGAAGAGATGAATGCTTTGCCGGTGGCTGTTTATGCCATATATTTTGGTGCTGTCTGACTCGGCCCCACTATGGATGCGATTGTCGAACTAGGAGGACTGAACACCTTCTTAGTTGGTCTGACTAGGAGTAGAAGTAATAAGCCACCAACAAGAGCGAGACTAATATCGGAGCAATCGGCGACAGGTGACAAGGGGGGTGGTGGTAGTGGTAGTGATAGTGGTAGTGGGATGGTGGGATGGTGGGATTTGGTTAGTGTGTGGGTGAAGTGTGGGTGTGGGAAAGTGGAAGAAGGGGAGAGAGGGATAAAGGAAGGAGGAAGAAAGGTAAGCTAGGTAGTTAGGAGTGTGTTCATTTCACAATTCAATTCAATTCAGCAGTGTTGGGAAGAGCGCGAGAGATCGTAAAGGCGGAGAAAAGAAAATGGAGAGGACATGACGGGCTGGAGTGAAAAGTTGGGGAAAAGACCGAGCCTAAACCGGAATGGAACTTGGAACTGCACTGCTTACCCGCGATGGACTGGTGATTTACTGACTGGGTTAGTTACTGACTGACTGTCCACGGTGTATGTAGTTAGTACCTACTTAGTAGTTAGTTAGTTTGTTACGTTGTTTAGTCATTTAGTCAACTAAATAATACAGATCCATGGAAAGAAGAGAGGAGAAAGTGTGGGAGACTTAGTTGGAGAGAGAACAGAGGAGAGACTCCCCCATTCCCCGGTCCTCTCAGAGAGAGCCGATTGGCAAAGGCTAAGGGATTCCCGGTAAACAGGATCGAGTAAGGTGCACTACGCTTTGGGTCAACCCTCTCGCTTGGGTGGCGGACCCCCCCCCCCCAGCATTTCATTATTCACCTATTACTTTTACTCGATTAAAATCACTCAATTGCTTACTTACTGTCTGTGTCTGTTAGACATTAGCTACAAATAAAATTACCTGTATACTTATATACAGTACTCATACTCAGTACTAAATGGTTGAGGCTGTCGATCGACATGTGTTCAACCTCCCCCATGCTTTGACCCCGAAGCTAAAACTGAGGCACAGCCTCATCCGATTTTTCATTTCATCCCCCGCGGGGTAAGGGAGAACCTGGGTCACTGGGTGAGAAAAAAAATTAAAAGAGCACACAATTTACCTTGGGCCACTCAACCTTGCGTCTCGGAAAACGGAATCTCTCCGGACTGGAGAAAAACTGGTATTGTTACAGTCACCTTACGTCTCCCGGCAGAGCCTTTCTCCGCGCTTGCCGGCTTCCATCTTTGATCCGGCACTATTTTAGTGTGTAATAGTACTGTACCTACTCGTAGCATGTCCATAGTATGTATGTACTGGACTCTCTGCACAAGGGATACACCACAACGTGCACACAAGCTTGTCCTAATGGGTCAAGAAAAAAAAAGACACAAGAGCGAACAGCTCGGGACATGAATAAAGCTTTCTTCATTATTTAACAAGTAGTCGTGCGACCAACTAAAAATAGTTGCTTACAAAGGGCTGTCCAGGAACACCACCACCACTCCGCCACAATCGACAAACGTACTCTATAGTCCACCTGCTACGTCACAAACACTGCTACTACCGCCTGCTCTATCAGTCGGCCTTTTCAAAGTTTCCACATGTCAACCGGGTGTTATCGGCCGCATGCACCACCACAGACAAGTTGCCAAAGAATGCGGCAGTATCTTCAACGTTGGACAGGAACCAGTCGGTGTACGAGACTGCCACGGACTCGCCAGGGGCCGCCCAGATGGGGCCATGCTTTCCACTGAGGTCGCCGACCTCGCAGGTCTGAGGCGCCTTGATGTCACAGGGAGGTGTATCGGTGCGGCCATATGGGTCCAGGTGGCTGCTGGTGCTGTAGCAGTTGCCGTCTTCGGGCACCGGCTTCTTGTGAATATGGTATACTAGATGGGAGTTACCAGTCAGCACATCATGTGTGAACAAGCCCAAAGGACTCGCAAATGCGATACATACATAGGGGTTGTTGGTCCGTGGGAATACCCCAGAATTTAGCATGGATAGTTATGCCGACATTATCGGGGCCCGGAGACGCCTCGAGATGGCCCTGGACGGTGGTATTGTCCTTCTTCAGGAGCTGCACCTGCCAGACGGAGTCGTTGTTGTCCCATACAATGGGCGCATTGGTGTCTGCCGCGGACGCTTGGAGCCAAAGGAGGCCAAGCGAGGCCAAGGAAAGAGTCTTGAACCACATGGTCGGGAAGATTTTCAGATAAAAATGGGAGGGAGGCGGAGTCAATCGGAGGTCGTGAAGCGGCTCGTTGTGCGAGGGTGGTGGTCTTTATGTTTGGCTTCCGCGATGGTTGTTGACGAGAACGAAGCAAGGAGGCCCTGGACTGTGTACGGCGCAGAGTAATGGCGGATTAGAGGGCAAGTGCGACCCTAGCAACGGCGGGTTTTATATCAGTCCTGAAAGAGTTCAAGCCAAGCCTAAGCCTGCCAGTCCGTCAGGCACAGAGAGCGATTCAGCGACCTCCAGTTGGTTTTCTGAGCTAATCGGCACCGCCCATCTCAACTGGCCTCTCTCATTGAACCATCTTGCCCTGGCAGGAGAGGGTTGTGTTGTGCTGTTGGCCGGTTGCGGTAGAATGCAGACTGTCACCATCCCTTGTTACACCAGGGACCGGGAGGGTCAAATCAATGTCACCGTCAACGTGGCTTTGAAGCTTCCTGGTTCGTATTCTGTCTAAGTGACAACAGCCAACATGGCTCAGTGAAGAACGATGATGTCTGGACCACGTAGCCAGGAAGGGTCGGTTCCTGAAAATTCTTTTTTCGTCTTCTGCAGCTCTGGCGATTTCATCATCCTTCGCATTCAGAAATAGTAACCTGAACGAGCCAAGCCATGCTTGCTATACGAGGCTCGACCCATCACATAGACAAGAAAAGGAATGAACAAATGAATGAATAAGCTGTTGGATGGATTGTTGGATCGGTCATAATAGATTGTGAGGTGTTGTGGACGAGTCGATGAGTGGTCGGATCAGAATAGCAATCACGAGCAATGCCCGGCGAGGATCTCGTGACGAAGAAACAAGCTCCCTCTCCAACTCTCCAGCTCACCAACTCACCAACTCACTCCGCCTCGCTGCATCTCCTCTGCCTTTGTTATGCATCTCGCTCGGATCAGTTGCAGATCGGGTCTTCCCCGAGGGTCTCTCGGACAGAGAGACCCCGAGTGACATCTAGTGCTCATCAGACAGCAAATGGAAGGAAAGGTTGAATCGAACTGCCATACTTCCCCGCACAGTCTAGACTCCACCGTCTCCTCCAACTCCTCCACTCTTCCACTCTTCCACTCCTCCGCGCCAATTGATGCCTCATATCACTATCGCGGACTTCCTTGCGATCAACACCTCGCAGCTCGGAGAATGTCCTACTGCTCTGGATCCACTCACCCTTCGAAGGAGAGCTGTGCATAAGATTTAATGCACAATGAAGGATGCCTCTATTTATTCGAGGGATCGGCGAGGCTCTGGCTGCCCGGTCCCAGAAAGATGACTTTAACAAGCACATTGGTGACCTCGTTTTCAACCCTGACTCTTGCTGATCCTGTTCCCATTCCAAAAATGTCTCTTCCTGAGACCCAATACATAATTCAGCTTCCCAAGACGCCCTCCATCATCGGCGCGCTGGACCCTCGAGGCATCGTCCAGCGATGGCTCACAAACCTTGAGGCGCTCCTCACCAAAGGCACTTTCCACCTACTTCCAGCTCTTGTCCATGAAGAATCTTGGTGGAGGGACTTATCGGCAGTGAATTGGGATCTGCGCACGATCCAGAATCGGGATCGGATCCAGGATTTCCTGTCTCAAAATCAGTCCCGTGCTGGCCTGTCTGCATTCCGTGTCCAACACGAATGCAAGTTTCAGCCAAAGCTGGAATCCCCGACGGAAGGCCTAAGATGGATCACCTCCATGTTCCTCTTTGAGACCCGCGTGGGCCACGGAACGGGGGTGATTCGACTGACACAGAATGAGGCTGGCGAATGGAAGGCATACTCGGTGTGTACGACGCTGCAGGGTCTCAAATCCTTCGAAGAACCCTTGGGTCTACGCAGAGCACAAGGTACCATTGAGACCATGCCTGGTGGTCTCAGTCAGGGAAACTGGCTTGAACGCCGTCAAAGGACGATCAAGTTTGAGAACGAGGAGCCGACAGCTTTGGTCATTGGAGCAGGTGAGTTTATAGTCTCATGCACCGTGATAACGTACGCTAACAGCAGAGCAGGACAGTCCGGTCTCAACATTGCTGCTCGACTGCAGTCCTTGGGTATCTCTCATCTTATTGTCGACCGGCATGAACGGATAGGCGACAACTGGCGCAAGCGATACAGGGTGAGCGATCCTACGACCCCAATCTGGTGTCAAATCTAACATCTGCAGACTCTTGTCACTCACGACCCGGTTGAATACACGCACATGGCCTACCTGCCCTTTCCCAAGAACTGGCCGCAGTACACCCCGAAGGACAAGCTCGCCGACTGGTTCGAAGCATACGCCAGCATCATGGAGCTCAACGTATGGCTGCAAACCTCCATCAAGTCCGCCACCTACGACGATGCCAGGCAACAATGGACCGTAGTCGTCGCCCGTGGCGGTGGAGAGGAACGCACTCTTCATCCGCGCCACCTGATCTGGTGCACGGGTCACTCAGGAGAGCCATTGGTTCCGACCTTCCCCGGCCAGGAGCACTTCAAGGGCACCGTCTACCACGCGAGCCAGCACGACGACGCATCTTCACACAACGTCAAGGGCAAGAAGGTCGTCGTGGTCGGCACCGGCAACAGTGGTCACGACATTGCTCAGAATTACTACGAAAACGGAGCCGAGGTGACCATGCTGCAACGCAGAGGCACCTACGTGATCACTGCCGAGAAAGGTGTACTAATGATGCACGAAGGCCTCCACGAGGAGAATGGGTAACTCCTTCCCACCCCACCCCCCCCCCTTTCCTCCCCAGATCCAACAACAACAGACCCTCATTCGCATCCCTCTACAACCCCCAAAAAACCACCACTGTCACAACCCTCCTCTGATCCCCGAAAACAGCCCCCCAACCGAAGAAGCCGACCTCATCGCCGAATCCCTCCCCTACCCCGTCCGCTTCGCCCTAGACGTCCACTTCACGAAACGCGTCCAAGCCGCCGAGCACGACCTCCTCACCGGCCTCCAACAAGCCGGCTTCGCCCTGGAATTCGGCCCGGACGGCGCCGGCATCTCGCGCGCCTACATGACCCGCGGCGGCGGGTACTACATCGACGTCGGCTGCAGCCCCCTCATCGCCACCGGCAAGATCGCCGTCCAGCGCAGTCCCGAGGGCATCTCGCACTTCACGGAACGGGGAATCACGCTCCGCGACAACAACAACACGACTCTCGACGCGGACATCGTGGTGCTCGCCACGGGGTACGATAACATGCGTACCACGGTCCGGAAGGTGCTGGGCGATGGGGTCGCGGATCGTCTGCGTGATGTGTGGGACTTGGATGATGAGGGGGAGGTTAATGCTGTACGTTTCCCTGGGACCTTTCCTGCTCTGATGGTGTTGGGCAGTTGATACAGAAACCCTGCTGGTATGGCGTTGACTAACACCACGGGCTTGAATGACAGATGTGGCGCCCCAGCGGTCACCCTGGGTTCTGGTACATGGGCGGGAATCTGGCGCTGTGCCGCGTTTACTCCAAGTTTCTGGCGTTGCAGATCAAGGCCGTGGAGGCTGGGTTGGTGGAGGGGCAGCAGGCGCAGTCGAAGCTTTAATCGTCATTGCTGCACTAGAGGGAACGATAGAGGATTTCGTTGGCCCGACCAGAGGGTTAAACTTCTCGAGAGACTGCTAGGTATTTTGATACTACGAGCCTAAGGTAAGAGTTGAAGTCATCATTCATATACCTCTCCCTTAGGAGAAGACCAGCCAGTGGAAATTCTACTATATACCAAGTGACCACCTCTCCCTTCCACCCAAAAGAATCATGACATAGATACATTAAACACATAAAGTCGCTGAAACACATATCAAGAAGTAATAGAAACAAAAACCATGAGTCTTGAGAATCATATCCAGAAGCGTCGTAGCTCATCCTCCCACCCCCTTCTTGTTTATACACAATCAATCTCTCGCCTGTTCACCGTCATCGATAATCATCTCGACATCCTTGATGGGATGGAGCAGCATCGGGGGAAGACACATGCGGCCCTCGCCGGCGAGCTCCTCCTGCTCGCCACCGTCGTTATCGACTTTGAAGCCCAGCCAGCGGCGCCAGAGGTTCGGCGCGAAGCCCGCCGAGTAGAACCAGGTGGTGCCGCGGAAGTTGTGCTCGCGGTCGCCGAAGACGGAGGTGCGGGCGCCGCCGGAGGCGCCGTTGCGGCCGGCGTTGAAGACCGAGTCGACGTACTTGGTGGGCCAGCGGCGGTCGAGGTAGAGGGCGTGGGGGATGGAGACGGCCTTGAAGCCGTGCTGGAGGGCCGTCGAGGCGGGCCACATCTCCGAGAACATGGTGTGGCGCTTGCGGACGGTCTCCTGGTGCATGGTGTGCAGCAGCTTGTGGGACATGCGGGAGGCGGTGATGATGGCCGTGCGGCGCGGAGGCATCATGCCGGCGGACCGGTCGTAGCCGGTCACGTCGTCGCGGAGCGCCCAGGTCGTGCCTTCGGGGTCGAAGAGAGGGTTGAACACGATCAGGTCCGCCTCCTCGCCGACGCCCCACTCGTATCGGTCCTTCTCCATCGTGGTAGGCGGGATCCCTTCGCCTTCGACCTCGAGGATGTCCTGCTCCGCGGGCCGCTCGGGGCCCCAGACGGACTTGTCGCCTTGCTGGTGCAGGGCGTTCTTTTCGGCTGCTGACTTGTCTTGGCCGGGCTTTGGTGCACTCCACATGTTGTTCGGACTGTTGGTGCCGATCTCGGTCTGCACGCGCACCATCTGTCGGAAGTCCTCCCACGTCCCTTGAACGGACGGGACGTAGAAGCGCGCATTTCGTTCCCAGAGGCCCTTACGGGGCTGTTCTCGCGCCCAGCTGACAACCTTGTCGAAAAGATGATACCAGTGTCCTGTATATCGAGCATCCATCTCCCAGTTCCAATAATAGTCGTATTCCGGATGTTGGTAAGCAAAGTACTGCATGGGCATATGGGTGCTGCGATAGACACCGTGCACAGAGAGTCCGCTAGCCCACGTCTCTTCCAGACCGGGGTACATGAGCGCCATTTGCCGCTCAGACCAAAGCGTCGCCATACCACGGAACTCGGCCGGCAAGGCATCTGAGAGCACACGCTCATATGTTTCGTCGTCAGCCCAGATCTGAAGATTCTCATCTTTGACTTGGACCAAAAAGTGGATTGCATACTCGCCGCCGGACTGCAGGGACAGTTCCGAGATCAGCGAACGCAAATACAGAATGTCATCAGGACTATAGTGGTAGTCGTGCCAGGTGCGCAGAACAAACGCAGTCCGGGGCAGCCGTTCACGTTCAGTCTGTTCTTGCTGATCGTTTTCCGGGGAAGGCAAAGTCGTTGCTGCATCATCCAAGGTTGGAACTCCGATCGGCATGGAGATAAAGCGGTTGAGACGCGGTGGAGGGAGCTCTATGAAGCGATGGTTGTTTGTGGCAATGCATCGATTTTGAGCAGCAGCCCAATCCACTTTCCGGAAATCGACCGGTGGATAATCTTCCCAGACACGCTCAGCGCCCTCACGTTCTCCTTCGAGGCCTGCACCGATTCCACCTTTTCGGACACTGTAACCCATACCATATGGCCCAAGGCGGCCAAATCGATCGAAGCAAACGTCATCCTTAATGCCAAGCAATTCATTGGAGCCTATGACCGGGTCAGGAAATCCGCGAGGCACGCCAGGGTAGTGATGAACCAAAGGAACCCGCATAGTTCCATCCTCATCTAGAAAGCATTCGTGCTTCTCTCCATACTTGGCGATGTACTCTGGGGAAGCGTAGTCAGGGTACGGGTTGAAGACCAAGCTTGAAAACGGTACGGTTTGGTCGCGCTTCGAGATGCTGGTATGGTTCTGCGAGTCAGTGTTGCCAGCATCCATCGCTTCCAAGCTGTCGTTGGGATACTCGGGTACATTTTCTGCGCGCGTGACCAAGGTTCGGATGCCCCCATGATAGCGCTTGAGAAAGGGAAAGCTTTCCCAAGCGGGCGGCTTGGAGCTAGGCTTGGGCAGCGGGACATTGACCCGACTAACAGTGGAGAGAAATGTGAATCGAAACAGAACGATAATGAAAAGCACGAGGAATGAAAGCAACCCCATGCAGAGCCATCGCATGACTCGGTGGGGGACGCGATAGCCCAACCCAATGCGAGGCGGCCGGCGCGCCGGCGCATCATTTAGCATAGGGCGAAACGAAGAAGCGGAGGAGCTGGTGGAGTCATCCTCAGTATCCGTATCGGAGTCATATGAACTCTGGCTATATTGGCGATAGTGATGTTTAGGGCGTGCAGGTTGTTTCTCTATGTCCACCATCACATTGCGACTTTTCTTCGAGTACCGTGCATGAGCCGTTTTTGAGGCTGGGTGCCTTTTGGCTCGAATGGGCATGGTGGACACAGCATGAACAGGTGGACGTTAACGACGTCAGAGGAATGCGCACCGTGCAGGGCGGGCGATCGAACGGCACCAGCGATCCGAGGAATGGAAAGGTCAAGATTCGGCGACTATCATGTGTTTCAAGGTTAGTGAGCGATTGAATCATACATGTCTGACAATGGAGAACCCACATGTCGACCTGTTCTTGAGCAGTGTCAGAACGGTTCGCCCGAAAGTGGGTGACTGATCGTTGCCCACCGATCTATAGTCACAGATTCCCGATGGGGACGTGGGAACAATTAAAAACAAGAGCACTCACGTTCAGGTCCAATTGCCCGGGACTTGGATTGAGCCGATCAATAACAATTGATCAGACCGAGGAGCTCAACACAGTTCAACGCTCTCAGACTGACTGTCAACAAAACACAAGACTGCGCGGTGGTACGGAGTATATGGCGTAGTGTTTGGGAGATCGGCGCCAGTCGTTGCCCAAGAGACGACAACCAGCGCTTGCTGCACTAGGCTGGACTTGATCATCTTGGCGGGGCCATCTCTAGACCTTGACTTTCACAAGATCGAGATGAGTTCCGTTTTGAGTGAGGATCAATTTTATTTGCAGGGCATATTTTCACGAGTATAGAAGGATAGAATCGAGTATGGAATAAACGATAAAGGCTGCATAGCTGTGAAAGTAGGTATGAAGTTTCCATGGTACGGGGTAGTTCCAAGAAGTCAAGAACTCGAGCTGTGTTCTCGAGACACAGACTGGGCTCGACCTTTCTTGTCCACATCGGGATTAGCGCCCTGTCTCAATGCGCTAAGCTTCTCTGGGACATATCCTACCTAGCCTGAGGCAACTCTAGGCATTCAGCAGTGTCCAAGCAAGCAGCAGCAGCAGCAGCAGCAGCAGCAGCAGCAAGCTTCCAGTCACTCGTGTAAGTTAGGCTTTTACTAAGTACATACTCCACATATCCCACTCAACTCAAGAAAAGGTCACACGATAGAGAAAACTCAAGTAGCAGAGTCACCTGCACTATGTACTAAATATGTTTCTCACCACAAGCAGGTAGAGCTCTTTCACAGGGATTGAATCCCAACTAAATCCCCAAGGCGAGCGCCAGGCACTTTCGGGGAAGCAGGAGGAAAACCCGTTATCTGCAACCATCAAGTGCGGTGATGTCATTGATAATTCCGACCTCACTTCTCCAAAAACGGGCCCCCATTCAACGAATGAATTAACAATCTTTCTCTCCCACAACTGAGTCTAATCCTGCCTTCAAGGTTAAATGGCATGACCTCCAAGGACCCGGCACTGGGAATGAAAGAACCCACCCTGCTCCAGGGCCCACACCTACCCCGGGTCTGATGAGATTGGACTCCACTTCTCGCTGGGCGACACGCCTCCTAGATGCCCAGAAACAAGAGCGAGCGTCCCCCCAACAGTCAATGGGAACATAGTTCTATCTGCACGGCACCTCTCACACCAAACCTAGTGTTGCATTCCTATTCCTGCGACAAGGAAGAAAGGAGAATCTTTTGACGAAACAGCTCATCCGCTGACAGCTTCGGCATACCGTGGCTTTGGGGAGGCCCGACGCTTTCCGTCTTCTTATCCTCCGAACCTCTTGGTGGGGGGGGGGGGTTTTTGAAGAGGTTACTTCGACATTTAGTCATTGATGCTTCATCCGCATACCTTAGCTTCTTTTCGTCGGCATACATCACACTGACGACGGTACCTAGTACTTCCTTCCTTCCTTCCATTCCATCCACACAAAACTAAACCACACCACGCGCAATAGCCGAGCCATTGATGAGTAGCTTTTCAATGTACTCATGTATGAATCACATCCTGGACTGCGGATTATTAGTTGCGGTGTGATGCAACGGTGACCTTTATTGGTCCACCTGGCTGCACTCAACAGTGCATATCCACCTTTTGCCGTAGATTCTAATTAAGAAAAAGAAAACTATCGTGGCAGCATGAGACCTGCCGGAACCTACTGACTACCTACATTGACCACCCCTCAGTACCGCGCCTTCATTCCAGCCATTCCTGTGTGCCTCCATCTTTCTCTTTGTCGTATTTGTGGAGAAAAGAGACGGAGCTGGGTCACGATATGACACCTGCCTTACTCCACCCCCCTGGAGCAGAAGTATAAAAACGAGCTTACTAGCCCTGGTGCCCCCTTTGCCCCGGGGAAGAACACAGTGAACGGCGCTGTGCTCTGCAGCGCATTGAGATAGATGATCGAGTATTGAGCCCATCCTCTCCCTCAACCCTGAACCATCATCGCAGCCCCCCCATCAGCAACCGACTCACCTCGTATCGAGACCAATTGACAAAGAAAGAAAGAAAGAAAGACATCATGGTACGCCCTGCACCCGCACACATGCCCCTTTCCCTCGCACCCACACATAATAGCATAAACCCAGTAGAACAAACACTGACAAGCACTTTTCCCCCCATTGTCAGACATCACCAGCAGCAGCAGCAGTGTTATCGAACCTATCACCAGCAGCCCACAATCACAACCACCACCTGAACCCCAACCACAATCACCTAATCTTCACCCTCGACCCCACCGCAACAACAACATGCCTGCTCCTCCTCCTCCCAACCCTCTACCTCCTCCACACCATCCGCAAAGACTACCATGCCTTCCTCGCCCTCGGACCAGGAGGCACCCCCTCAACCCCAGCGGGCTACCTCCGCATCTGCGTCCTCCGGCTCTTCATCCTGCGCAACCCGCTACTAGCCCCAACAATTCCACCCTGCGTCCACCCGCAACAAGGCCTGCTAAGCGCCTCGCACCTGCCTCCGCGCGCCGGCCCCCGTCCCACCGTCACAGGAATCGCGCCGCAACGCCAAACGACCCAAAAGAGCGACGCCGAGATCTACGAAACCCTGTCCACCGAGATCCACCGCCTGGTCGCCCAGCACCCGGATACGCTATACACGGGCACCTCGTGCTTCGAGAAGTATAGCACGGGGATGTTCTGCGCGGGGAACCGGAACGGAAACGCTGCCTGCGAGAGCTCCAGCACCACCGCCACCACCCTCAAAGTATCCAACACCAGCGTCAACAACAGCCACCAACAAGAACAACGCCGCCACCGCCTCACCTGCAACGGAGAGGTGTGTCACGCGCACCCGAGCGACGGCAGCCTGCACCTGACGCTGCACCCGGCGGACGTGAAGCTGGTGCTAGAGCGCGGCTGGGGCCAGCGGCACCCGCTGGCCCGCGACAGCTGGTGGTGGTGGCTGCGCATCGTGCCGCCCGGGTTTGTGATGGTGTATGCGCCGCGCGACGCGGAGGAGCTGGAGTGTGTGCTCGAGATTATCCGGGCGGCGGCGTGGTGGGTGAGTGGGACGGAGTTGTGCAGGTGAAGAGGTAAACGAGGTAATGCTTTGGGGAATTAGTCCTAGTCGGTGCATGCCTGCCGGGGTGGTGAGACGTCGTGATGCCCGGGGGGGCTGAGGGGCTAGGGGCAAGGGGTGGGAGAGGTGGCGAGGAGGAAAGCTGCAGGGTGGGTGAGTCTATGGTTTGGTGGGTGTAGTGCTTGTGGGTGGTGGTGGTGGTGGTGGTAGTTCAGCAACCGAAAGGGCCCTAAAGATCAGTGATGTTACCGTCCCCCGCCGCCGTCATCAGAACGGGATACAATTCTATCATGAGTTAGCCGAGAACATTGGATGATGGGAACGACGACAGAACGTACAGGCGGATGGAGGATTGCACTTACGGGGTCCTAGTCGATCTCACGGCAGCCGGCCTATAAAGGGACGAGGTGCAAGATGCACGGTGATAGTGCTGGCGCTGGCGTTGGGCGGTCCTGAATTTCACGCTGCATACATTCAGGTTAAGTTGCAGATAAGCTTCCCCAAGCTAGCAAGAGTTCGAACCCATCACATTGATTTATTTTTTCGATTCACTCACGTGCGTCAACTCTCTACATGTTGAAATTCCAACCTCTTCCTGCGGTGATAATGAGATATATTGTTTGGACTGAGTCGGCATTGCTCCCAGTGCGACCCATGAGAGATCCATCGGACATCCCATGGCAGGGAGACCACCGGCAGAAAAGAGTCGTGGAGAGAAATCATCGTTGTTTTCCACACCGAAATATAGATATCGAGAGAGAGAAGAAGACAAAAAAAAGTAAAAAGCTAATAGCATAGAGGAATGAAGAGCCGTAAGAGAACATACAAGAACCACCAAAGTAGCATTTCCCTTTCCACACTACACACGAGGTGTCTTTGTCGGCCCCGGTTTCTCTCCCCTTGTTTCCAGTCATGTCATCCGCAACAGACCCCGTCACACGCTTCCAGGTATACCTCCAATCATTATGTCCATTTAGTCGCGGTTGGTTTTCCGCAGCGTCTCGGCGAGCCACTCCAGACCCTCGTACAGACCATCACCAGTCGTGGCGCAGGTGGATTGGATGAACTAAAAAGGTCAAGGGTCAGTAAGCGAGCACCAACACCTGAGGCACCAAGATGACGTGATTTCCAAACTTACCCAGGGGCGGCGAGTGAGACTTTGCAGGCCGAGCTGCTGGGTGATTTCGGCAGGGCTCATGGCGTTCTAAGAAATAAAACCGTCAATATCATTCCTCAAATCGTGAGCGTCGGAGCACATACGGGCAAATCTTGCTTGTTGGCGAAGACCAGGAGCAGGGCGTCACGGAGCTCATCCTCGTTCAACATGCGCTGCAACTCTTCGCGGGCCTCGACAATACGATCCCGATCGTTGCTGTCGACGACGAAAATGATACCCTGGGTGTTCTGGAAGTAGTGTCTCCAGAGAGGACGGATCTTGTCCTGACCACCGACGTCCCAGACGGTGAACTGAATGTTCTTGTATTCAACAGTCTCGACGTTGAAGCCTGCATGAACAATTCCCAACATGTGTCAGCGATCCAACTCGAAGTGAACCCATGCGCTGGGTGAGCAGAGACATCCTGCTCTCGAGACAGTAGTCGAAAAAGGTGACTGACCGATGGTGGGGATGGTGGTGACGATTTCACCGAGCTTGAGCTTATACAGGATGGTGGTCTTTCCGGCAGCGTCGAGACCGACCATCAGAATTCGCATCTCCTTGCGTCCCCATAGTCTGTCGAAAAGCTTAGAGAAGGTGATACCCATGATGACGGTGGTGTATCTTCAGGGTTCTAGATGATGAGCGCGGAGGATGTTAGATGCGACCAGACAGGACAGAGTGTAAGAATGCGAGCACGATTGCGGGAGTGCCCTGCTGTTCAATCACGGGTCGGGTGATGAGGGGCTGAAGAAATATATATGAGAGCGAGCAAGACAGTGGTATGACGAAGGTGAAATCAGAGGTGGACGACAACGAGGGGTGGAAGTCGTCAGGTTAAGGTAGTCACGCCGGGGAAACACGGCGGGCAAGACAAATCAGGGGGAGTGGAATTAAAGGGAGGCGAAATAACCAGACACCAAGACGAGAGCCAGCCTGATCAGGGAGTTGAGGGGAGGGGGAGGGGCGGTGGATAGGAAAAGAGACACAACGACAACTTGACCAAGCAGACATTAACCATTAACGTAGACAGAAATGTACTTACCGATGTGATTTGAAGATGGAATGGAAAGAGGGAGGGAGATTAGGAATGGGCGTGGATACAGAGAGGGAGGGGGGTGGGAATGGGTGTGGGAACGAGACCAGACAGAGATAGAGACAGAGAGGCACTAAGAGACCAGCGACCGCCCGACTGGAAACAGACAGGACAGACAAGAGCAGAGGGTCAGGTTCGGTCAGGTCAGGTTCAGGTTCGGGTCTGTTATGGAGCAGGCCCTCTGTTTGTTGGTTCGTTCGAGGGGTGGAGGAAATTTTGGGTGAGCAAAACTGCGAGTGGCCAGTGACCAGTGACCAGTGGCCAGTGACCAGGTCGAGAAGTTCAGCCGCCGGCGTAGCTTCCGTCACTAACTGAAACCGGCCAAAAACAATCAATTAATACTTACCGACTATTTTTCGTGTACAGTACGTACAGTATATGGAGTAACTTTGGCGTTTGAAGCGTATACTATATATTTAGAGAATCAATTGATGTCAATCAGTAGAAGGTAATACTCTTCATTTATGCCAGCTGTTGATTTATTTAGTCACAATCTGGAGAGCTTAACAGAACCCTGGCATTATTGAAGATCGGTTTCTGCCTGGTCACCAGAAGAGGACACGTTGTTTTCCGTTCATCGACTCTTACTATCTTACGCGGTAAACTTACCGCCCCTCATACAGTCTTCACCCACATGTCCCTCCGTCGGTGTTCTGTGCAATAATACAGAGTACAGTATCAGTATAGTACAGCAATATCAACTCAAGGCGCAGCAATGCGCAATCTAGAGATAAAGCCAACACATGGCTAGACTTAAACCAGAAGAGATCAGAATCATTCCTCCTTGGAATATCTAGTTCAATGAAATACCCCCAGGAAATCTGCTCGATATATTCAAGAGCTGACCAGTATATTACACTGTTCTAAACTTCATGAGAAGATTGTGCCGGTCTATGCTGTTCCGAGATTTTCATGGTGGATATGCATCCCTCCCTCCATTAGGAAACACATAAGATGTGTGGACATCAAGTGTATAGAGGAAGCAGCTATCAATGAAGTTTAAAATAATATTCGAGATCCTCAAGCATGCTTTAGCTATGAACATCTCCTGGTGCCGGTGGCCCACAGTTTTGCAGAATATCTCAATATCCGGCTGAAGGGGCAAGATAACTTGTGTCAACTTTAGGCTTCCCATAACCTGCCTTCTATGGTTCAAATTGCACCATATTTGCGGTCTATTTCTGGTATACAAAGCCCGCGTTCAGGCCCCATAACTGTATGAGCCAAGCGAAAGAGTGCTTCGATCTAAAATAGACGAATGATTTCAGCGGGTAGATCTTGTGCGGAAGCCAGAAGTATCAACTGTCCCTGGCATACACCTCCATCGTGCTCGGCTATAGTTCGATTCATCACATTCTTGAAGAAGAATGGAAGCCTCAATAGCGGTCCCATAGTTCAAAGACAAGCAATGCAAAGTTAATTCATCTCAGACCAAGACCCAGACATCTAGTCTTTCTCCCGCTTCTCGGAATTGGGCATATAAGACATTATCACGGTTTGAGTATCCAGTTTCCTACTTGAAGCATCTCCATAAGTGATTTACAGGATGTTAAGCCTAGAGCCCTAAGGGGTTCTATGGATAATCAGGACGAGAGGTGGTGAAGCCTCCACCCTCATCTACGCAGTCTGAAATATGTGGTTCGAGGCGCTGGGGAAGTTTGAGGATGCGATACATGAATTAGTATAATGGTACTAAGATATGAGTCAAAGCTAGATCCCGATGATGTAGTGTATGTTTTGATTCTGACGTACATGAGTATACAAACTGATAATAGGTGTTGCCACGTTTTATATAGCTCATTGTGGCAATGACCCTTTACCTACTCTGCCGTGAGTTACCGCCCTGGTAGACCTCCACACCAAGGCTAGAATGTAGCGGGACCCCGCACAACGATAATCTTATCGTTTCCTCCTCATGTCGTATTAAGAATCATCACAATGATATGGTCATGCTACCAGGTCTTTAACATGCCATCCTTACCTTGTAAGACATTGGCTACAGGGGGCACTTCTATACCACATCCTTTCTTCAAGACCAAGTCTTAAGGATGTCTGGCACCAAGAACACCAAGCCATAAAACTTACATAATGAGGATCTCAGCTAGCAAGATCATAGTGACCTTCCAATAATCAGTACCCAAGGAGCAGACTTATTGACTGATTTTGACAAGAGTGAGTATAGCAGCTAAGTCCTTACGCTGGATAGGTTAAACCTCTTTCCCCGCGTCCACTTGCAAACAGATCTAAGCAAACCCGGGAATTCTAAGTAGAAGATACAGTTTTTATCAACCATACAAGGAATTACCTCATTGACGTTCCTTCGCTACTATGTTCTCCCCAGTGTTAAACCAATGCCATATCATATTTGCATGGCATAGTGTTCCTTCTTTCTCTATCTTGCTCAAGCCGTGGTAGAAGCAGGCCTCCCAAGACTTTCTTGACAGGTCGCGGGTGCAAATTCATTTAGCTCGCTGAGGGAGACCCCTTATTATGCGCAGACGTCCAGAACTTAAGTGGAGATGATTCGCGCCCGGGGGTATGTCTGTATCTAAACTCTTCCATCAGAGACCTCGCCCCCTCCTGGTTGATAGAATGTTGCCAAGGACGAAGATGCTCAAAGAATTCCACCTGCTCGAGATCAACAACCATCACTCTGCTCTTCCCGCGGCCTTTGCCATCACACAACAAGAAGTTATCCAGTTTTTGGTCTCGGTACAAAGCTCCATGCTTCGAAAGCTCACTAAAGACTTCCTCCAGAGAAGCTCTTAATGACTCCTCGGGGACCTCGTATTTGCTGCGGGCCAGTTCATCCAAAATAATCCCATCAATATCCGACAGTACGAGTGCAGGTAGCCCATCAAAATGACCTCGACCATAAAAGTATGGAATCACTTTCCCCTGGAGCTTCTTTAATCTGTTGTAGGCCCTCTGCTCATCCTCGAACTCTTCTTCCCATTCATCTTTCTGCTGCTTAACAATAACAGAGGTGGCTATCTTGGGAATTGTATGCCGATATGAGCCTGGCTCAAGTTTGAAACGATAGACTGTTCGATGTCGATCTAATAGCTCAATCTCGGTTGCCATAATCTCGTGACCATCTAGCTTGATGATCTAACGAAGTCAGCTTGATCCAGTCCTCAGGCCAACTCGTAGGAAATCATTCTACCCGGGAAGGTTGCCGGGGTGGGAAGAAATAAGACATGACTAAATGAACAGCAAATGTGCTTGAGGAACAAAGCTAGAAAGGAAGGTAGAACTTTGACAGCAAGATAATAAGCTCAGTTGTCATGTGATCGGTCAGATGCAAGGGGGAAGAGTGACAGTCATATCCCAAGCTTCAGGCGGCGTTAGTGCCTGATTTCCCAGGCATATGGACTTCACATGAAAGAACCGTCAGTCAGTCTGGGTCTATGCATGGGTGATAGAAAGTCAAGATGCAAAAAATATATTTATTGAACTTGACAGACGTAGAACAGTCAGCGAGCATAATGTCCCTCAGCTGAGGATCCCATATTGTACAGTACATGTTCATCTTCAACAATTATGGCCTCTTGACTTGTTCGTATCCTTGAAGATGGCTGCGGTGGCTTCAGGTATCTCGTATGTCTTTGCGACTGTGTGAGATTTTGCTCCGAGATACCCGGAAGAACTTCTGGAATAACGACTCGTAGATCGGCCTTCCTTCCACAGTGTCACTGACATACCCGAAGAAGACAAGCGACACAAAGGACAGGAACATAATGACGCCGAAGCTAGCCCAGTATTGCGTGATTGTGTATTCGCCCTTGACGTTCTGAAGTTCCGTTGAGAAATACCCCGTCATCAGGCTGACCGGTAGAAATAGGATCGTCACTTTCGCCAAAAGGATAGTGATCCTGGTCAGCTTCTCCACAGCCTGCGAATCCTTGAGCGCTATCAAGTTGAAATTCTGTTACAAAACGTTAGCTTTCCCTAGAGTCATGTCTAGAGATGAATTTGAATCGTACCAAGAAGGTTAAGTTCTCTTTTTCTGTCAAGCATGTCTCAATCTCAGAGAGACAATACAGCTTGATGCGGTCAACCAGCCTCTCGAACCGGGCCACAGCTGCGGAGCTCAGAGGTACCCCAACCGAATCATCTGGGATGCTTGAAAGACTAAAGCTGTTCTGCATGGATTGCTGTTGAGCATCGTCGGATTCGTTGTCTTCCATTGTCTGTCCGAGAGCCAGTTGAGGGTAATTGTAGCGTGCTTTATCATGAAGTGATCGCTGTCGTTGAAGAATGCGCATCATGATGAGCTCGTAGCTCTGGTAGAGACGCTTGAGGACTGCTAATCGCCTTCCCAGCCAATGCAATTCGTCAATCAAGTCCACGACCGGCTTGGCTAGCATGTTTTGTCTCTGCCTCGAGGTGTTAACTCTGTAAAACGCTGCAGGGGATGACACGTTCACCACAAAGGACTAAGAGAGAATCTTGGTCCACATACCAGCCGGTCTAAAGCCACGCCATATTTGTGCTCACGTTTCGCCACAAGTGCATAGGATGACACCCAGTCATCGAAGATGTAGTAGAAAAGTAAACTCGGCCCGTCTTCTTGTCTAATGCTTGTCTGTTCCGCGCACGCCTCAGGGGACGGCCGCACCCGAATCGTCACTAGGGACTCGCTTTCTGAGGAGGCGGGATGGTGTTTAGAGACCCCGGAGAAGATTAGTTGCAGGTTCCGGCGAACTACACCAAGGACAGCCTTGATCTCTTTCTCCGACGGGCCTGATAAGCCGGGAAACGGATTCTCCTGCATGTTTATGACAGTCCCTGTACAACTCATTACCAAGAATCTAGCGATCAGGGAAATGCTTCTTACCATCATCGCACAAAATCAACCAGGACCACAACCGCCTACCAGCCGGTAAGTCTTTCCCATTGTCCATCTCATGACCTGGGATCACATAAATCGAATTGTAACCGACGCAAGTATCTGTCATCCGTGAGAAATCTGCCTCCAGCAGTTCAATAAAGTTGGACATACACCTTGGCCCATAATCCACCGAGCAAAAATGCCATATTTGGTCGATGACGTGGGCAAAGGTGAGGCCCCTGAACGATGCCAGTGCGCTAATCTCTTCGGGATTTGTCAAATCTCTGAGTGCATTGCCTTCTTCGAGGTCGTTCAATCGACTTGAGGGTAACCGGTCGCGGTGTCTGGAGTAGCTAGTTCGTGAAGGCTCAGCAGGGACCGGAGGTTTCGATGGACGCTCGACTGGGTCTGTGCACATCATGCCCTGTAGCCGTTCCGATACACCATAGTGACTGGTGATGGACTGAGAACGTTAGTGGGGACATGGTGACCCATCGAAGACGAGGCTACCTTTATCAAGTCCTTTTGCTGCTCAGGGGCCCATATATTACTGGTGAACCTCACTGAGCATGTCTCCATTCGTGTTGAATAATGCTTATACTTACATCCACCGAGTACCACAACATTTTGGCTTCTAAGCATTATCCACGTTTAGTCTTGTTCACATGGCGTCAAGCTACCGTCGACAACATACTTGCTTGCGCAGTAGCAGCGCTATCTCCTCCTGGTCCAAGTTCACAGCACACCATGCATCTTCATTGCCGAAGTCGAGCACAAAGTTTCTTGCTTGAGGGTCTTGCAGGAGAGCCCGATAGTGCTTCAGATTGCTGGCATCATCGATGTCGCGAAATTTATCTTGGATACTTGGTTTTTGAGTAAAACTGGAATAATAATCTTGAGGTGTATGGCCACTGCTGGATGTCGTAGGCTCTGACATTTCTTGTCCTGGCCAGCAAAAGACAGTCGCGAGATCGTATACTGAACACTATAGGGTGGGTATGATGATTCTAAAGCCGAATAAGGCACAGGGACTCATAGCAGAGAGCAGCAGCCTGCAATTGCTCGGATAATTTCTCACAGCTCCTGCGTCGCGCAGATCAGGGCGACAGACGGGGTACTTATAAGCTGAGACAGTACAATCGCTTGCCGCCCAGCGCGGGCGCCAGAGCATTACAGCTGACTCGTCCGCAGCACGAGGGGTATGTTGACAAGCCCCGCCAAGGATTCCGGGGGGGCATCTGGAGGCGGGCGCGTATCGATGGTGGTGGGCGCTGAAAGGTATCATATGCTCGATTTTTGTTGTAGTGAAGATCTGCAAACCAGGTGTGACTAGGTAAAATACTTGTAAGGGATTACATCAGGTCAAGTCCTTGGAACGAAGCGGCGGTGTTATCGAGAAAGGTCGAGACTATCATTATATATAGCATTCTTCAACACATCATCTTGTCGGACCAAGTTCAATTTCTGAAAATGAGACATAATACTAGGTGGTAAAGAGTAGAATATAAGCTCTACATCTGATGCATCCCGTCTGGAAAGATATCATTGGAGACTTATCAGATGAGGTTTTGTTCACTGTTTACTATACCTGTAGCCCAGATGGCCCTCTAGGCTCCTCCCACGACAGCCCGGGTACGCCATAGCTACCCGGTTTTGGTTAGTTCTACCGGGCCGTCACGCGAACCGCGGGACTGACTTCTTACCAGGCTGCAGTACAGTATCCAGTATCCACGCACCGCATCAGATCCACCGATCCACCGGTCACAAGCGACATATCCACGTATTCGGGTAGGGGGAGTCCTCAGTTGACTCTTGAAAGCATGGTGATCATATCCAGCCGACTGCTTCTAGGGAGGATCTGATCTTCATCTCAAGTAAACCGGTCTAGTCGTCTCTAGCGGCTCCATTGGCGACCATCTCAGAAATGGTACATCAAGCAGCCACGGGGCAGCCCGTTCGCTTGGCTACGTCATGTACTGAATGTCAGCGCCGAAAGCAGAAGGCAAGCAACACAAGTCAACCTTGATTAATCTATATCTCTCATCGAGCACCTCATCTAACGACTCCTTTGTACAGTGTAGCCGCGATTGGCCATGCAATCATTGTCAAGCAAGAAGAGTGGCTCATCTATGCAAATTTCCCCCCAAGAAGGCGCTAAAGGTGACCAGGTCTAGGACGAACAATGCAAGGTCAGCTATAGGCACCGTTTTCATTTTTATACAGGTCCCTGATACCTGCTTCAGCATAGATACTCCACAGACGGCTTCTGTAGAGTCGAATCACGAAATATCGAGTTCTAATACAATCACGGCAATCACCAACGACAATGCTTTTCGTATGCTTGGGTACCTTCCTGATAGCGAGGTAGCGACGCCTCAGGGTGCCGAGAGATATGTAAGGCTAACGTGATATGGATCTGTGTCCACCATCTACTGACTGTTGATTCGACAGCAATCTGCCGCGATATCTCCGGTTCCCTGTAGCACTATTCAGCCGGAGATGGAGAAAGCAATCCGTTTAGTCCCTCCAAAACCATACACAGGTAAACCAACCAACTCACGATAATCCTGCGCAATCACTCATGCATAATCAGATATCCTGATACAGCACTTTCTCAGTGAGATCAATCCTCAATACTATTGTCTTTACCCGCCCACATTCTCGCACGACTATGCTACTTGGTGGTCTGGCAAGGCGGCGGGTCAGGCGTTGACTCCCGAGTTCACTTGCCTGCTTTTACATATATGCGCCTGCGCAACCTTATATCTGGACTTTGATGCTCGACAGAAGCTGGAGACGGAGCTCGGAGAGAACGCCCAGAATCTTGCTGGACAGTATCATCATGCTGCCAAGCAGCTTAGCAGCACCATTGCACCTGGTAAAGGCGGGCTGACTCAGGTGCAACAACTGTTTCTCAATGCAGTTTACTACAAAAGTGAAGCACAATTTGTTGAGTCATGGCATGCTCTGGGCGCTGCGATCCACCAAGCGCAGGAATTAGGTAAATACAGGTACTCCAAGTTTCGTAATATATAGGCTGACTTTTGAATCTCGACGACAGGCATGCACAAGAGTTCATCCAAGGCGATTGCCTCAGAGTTCGAACGCGAAATGAGAAGGCGAGTTTGGTGCATATTGTATACTTGGGATTGGTAAGCTCGTACTGGTTTGTCGTGGATACCCACGGTGTTGACAAAGCTAGGCAAATGTCTCTATTATTATCGAGACCATTCATCATCAACAGCAACTACTGCTCTTTTGAACTGCCAAACCTACGCCTCGAGAGCCCTGATCCCGAGGAGTTCGGGCTTTCA
Organism: Aspergillus aculeatus ATCC 16872; assembly: GCF_001890905.1. Lineage (NCBI taxonomy): Eukaryota > Fungi > Ascomycota > Eurotiomycetes > Eurotiales > Aspergillaceae > Aspergillus > Aspergillus aculeatus. The sequence continues at coordinate 707,528 of NW_017962982.1, forward strand.
CCGATCGCTCACATGACCTTCCAATGTGAGCTCGGACAGACAATCTCCAAGATACCCGGTGTGATGGGTGGCTTAGTGTCGCCCGCACAGGCCATTACCATTCAACAAACGACTGAGAAGTGGTTCATTAACCTCCCCGCGCCATACAGACCAGAAAACCCCGACACTCGCTGGGATCAATCCCACAAACACGTCGCAATGCAGCGGCATCAGCTACATGCGATTGGGTATATGGTAATGTTTCTGCCTTTGAAGCCATGCCTCACAATGACTGTCGATCAAGACAAGCCTAGCATTAAGAGGAGTCTTCGACCGACTGCTGTCGACTGTGCACTAAAGCTGTTGGAATCATCGCAGCGGATGCTCGCGTTTATGCTACCTGCAAACGCCAAGTTCCACTACGCCCCCTTCATTATTTTTGATACAGCAGCCTTCTTATGCTCTGCAATTATCCATGATCACAATAGCACTCTCCCCGGCCGAGACAAGACTATCGAAGCAATTTCGAAGGCTCTCGAAGCGCTGGAACAAATATCCGAGAACACAAAGACCGGTGCCATCTGCTATGCAGTACTTAACAGGCTTGCGGGCAGTATGACTCTGACTGAAGAGGAAAAGGCGGCCATATTCTCCAGGTCGTCGGACGGATCCCTAGAGGGACCCATTACACCTCCTTCGGCATCGCTAGGATCTGGTGCAGATCTTGATGCCACATCTGCTTCCACGGATCTGGATTTGCCGTGGAGCTCTATAGATGCTGGCATCAATTGTTCGTTACCTTATGAATTGAGTCCCTCGGCAGCAGGAACCAGCGAATTTGCTGGGATGGACGGTCTTCTCAGCGTTGATATGTGCGAAATGGGCCAAATATGGGACTGGGGTAATCTTGACCTGAACCTTCAATGACCCACTTCTACCTAGGGCCTGGCTTTTTTCTGGTGCATGGTGTCGTGTCTTGACCATAGGAGAAGAGATGGAGGGACGAGATCTGGATTGGTTGTTCTACATGATGGTCGCGAGGAGTCAAGGGTAGACTGAGGGTGCTCAAGTTTTGCTACTGTTCTAGAGCATCTCCCCTGTCACAATATGATATAGTCTTCAAGGTTGCCCATCGACAAAACCATTACTCTCGATGTCGCGGGGCAGTCCACTGCATGTAGACGGGAGCGTCGCGTGAAGATTGTGCCATGATTGGCTGAGACCAAGGCGCATGCATTGCTTAGTCATGGCTGACCTGCTGAATCAGCCCCGAGCATGAATTAGGGCAGCACTAGCCCCAGTGCGGCTAGCGCGAGAGACGCCCACAAGCGGAGAACGGGAATTTCTCTACGGCCGACGGGGCGAAGTAGTCGAGTTTTTTTCCCTTTTGCTTGTCGACCAACATTCAGCGCAGAGCCACACCATAGGAATTTGAAAGAGTTCTTTTGGAAGACTGTCCAGCAAGATGTCCAAGATCACAGTCGGTATGTGAATTTCCCTTGCATCCACGAATACGCCTCGAACAACAAGAGACGAGAGTGCACAAAGCCAAATCCAGTGTATCAAAACCGCTGACCTGCGATTCTTTTGTCCATCACAGCCGGAGTGCGCCAGAATGTTGAGCAGCTGCTCAACTACTCTCAGAATGAGAAGAAGAGAAACTTCCTCGAGACCGTCGAGCTTCAGATCGGTCTGAAGAACTACGACCCCCAGCGTGACAAGCGTTTCTCCGGCACCATCAAGCTGCCCACCATCCCCCGCCCCAACATGAGCATCTGGTATGTGACAACCACCGAAAAAAGACTGGTCGAATGGAGCAGGAGTTATGCGGCAGATCTGCGTGTTATGTGGATGCATAGAGCATGAGGGAACCATCAGGATCAAGAGAATACCTAGGCTAACGGGATTCGCAATCTAGTGTTCTCGGTGACCAGCACGATCTCGACCGTGCCAAGCACTTCGGTGTTGACGCCATGTCCGCTGATGACCTCAAGAAGCTGAACAAGAACAAGAAGCTCATCAAGAAGCTTGCTCGCAAGTACGATGCCTTCGTCGCTTCCGACTCCCTCATCAAGCAGATCCCCCGTCTCTTGGGTCCTGGTCTTTCCAAGGGTATGCCCCCCGCCCCAAAATAACAAAGCATCTTGTTGTCTGTGATATGCAAACTAACGCCCACCACAGCCGGAAAGTTCCCTACCCCCGTCTCCCACGCTGAGGACTTGGCTGGCAAGATCAACGAGATCAAGGCCACCATCAAGTTCCAGCTGAAGAAGGTTCTCTGCTTGGGTGTTGCCGTCGGCAACGTTGGCATGACCGAGGATGAGCTCGTCGCCAACACCATGTTGGCCATCAACTACCTCGTTTCCCTGCTCAAGAAGGGCTGGCAGAACGTCGGTAGCCTTGTCCTCAAGGCTACCATGTCTCCTCCCAAGCGTCTCTACTAAGGGGCTCTTAACGCTTTGCTGCGCTGGAGGCTTGGAGGGATTATCAAGGTTTGGGATTGTATAGGCCTTAGTTGACTCTACGGGAAATGTGACCCATGACTTTATTTCCCTCAATTGCGCTCTTTTATGTGCTGAATCACGTAGAATCGTAGTACCTGTCCTAGATGCGCACTCGGTAACTGGACGAGGTGTGTGAAATTCGCTTCAATAAATTGATGTAATATGGTAGTGTATAAATTGGTACTGTACATCGAAATTCGGCTCCCGTGGCGCGAACCGCCAGGTCATGAGTTTATTGCATACCCTCCATCAGATCCGTCCGGTCCAAGATCATCCCCCTCATTCCGATGAACTCGCGCAGACTTTCCCACTCCTCTCCCTCCTCTTCACCTCTCAAGTAAACATCCTTGAAACCCCAGGCGAGCGCAACCTTGTCGAACGCCGCCCGCTCCTCCTCACGGAGCCACCGGTGCCGCAGCGGGACTCCCGGTTGCCAGGTCACCCGCTCCATCTGATCATTCGCAGTGGTGATGGCCAACAACCCGACCGAGGTGACACCGCCCATGTACGCCAGCCCCGCCGCGAAGGCGATTCCCGTCGCTGTGCTGGGGTCCATCGTGTTCTGCAGGCTCCCGGCCCAGGTCGCGAGGATGTAGCAGGCCACCGGGGCGGCACTCAGCCCACCCAGCGGCAGCGCGGCCTTCTTGTAGGCCTTGGCGCGGCGGAACGCCGCGGTGGAGAATGTGGTGTCGATGATCGCCAGGACGAGGGACAGGTTCCGCTGAGCGATGGCGACGTCCAGCGCCGAGTTGGCCAGCTCCACGGGGATGGCGCTGTTGATGCTGTTGGGGTTCGCCTTGCTGAAGCGCACGGGCGAACTCTTCTCCTCCGGGATCGGCTTGTTGGCGTACAGGTGGAAGATCTCGGGGAAGTGGTGGGGCTGCTGGAGCAGGACGTGGATCTTGGTGTATGAGGCGAGGGCTTCGGGCGAGATGAACACCTTCTCGTCGGTCAGCAGGCCGTGGATCGCCTGGCACAACTGCTTGGATAGCTGCTTGCGGCTTTGCTTGGGCCGTGGCTGCGGTTTCTCTGCGGCCGTTGCCGGTTCGTCAAGGTCCAGTAGGGACGAGAACTCATCAGGTTCCTGCTTTGGTTGGGCTTTCGTTGGTTGTGCGATTGTCTCGGCGATCTTCTCGCTGCGCTGTAGCAGTTGCTTGACGGCGTCGTTGGCGGGCACGGCGTCTGCCTGGCAGAGGCTGGAGCATTCTTCGGCGATCTGGGCAATGACTTCATCCAATTGCAGTCTTGTGGGTTGTTCTGCTTGGCTCGAGGTAAAGCGTTTCGAGATTTGGTTCGCATGAGTCCACGAGGATTGTCTTGACTGGAATCGCTCGCGATGCACGCTTGGAAGTGCCGGGCTGGTGGTGTTTGAGGCATAGGTCCGAGAAAGGAGCGGGCGAGGTACGGGACTAGGAGACCCTGTCTGACGACAGAATTGACAGACCAGAGATTGGGTCTTGGACTTCTGGGCCCTCAAGGCCATTCTGTTTGTGGTAATCATTTTGCTATCCACAATACCTCTTAGGACGTTCGAAACGGTAACGGGGGGTTTGAACAGAAAAGGAAATGCGACGGATGCGATAAGGCGGCGAGTGGTACTGCCGCACCTACTACGCGGGCGGTGGTACCTGGCGGCTTGTCTCGTACAGCCTCCCTCCAACTCCGTCACTTCCCTTACACCCTCGCCTTGTTCCCATCAGCTCTCCAAACAGGCATCCACTTTCTTTCCTTTGTCCTTATATCTCTAGTCGTGGCAGTTGTCAGATGGTATTTCTAACATCCACCGTCTGGTCCCTTTGAGATCACTACACGCATCAACCGCAACGTTCCGATATCAGCGTCATCCCCTCCTCGACATACTTACAGTCAACATGCCTCCCCCTCCGCCTCCTCCGCCGCCCCCGCCCCCCGGAGGGATGGGAGGCCCTCCTCCCCCACCTCCTCCAGGAAACTTACCAAATAGACCCTCGGGCTCAGAAGCAAAGGGGCGGGTAGGTGCTTGCTGCTCTTGTTTCAGACCCAATCTGTTGGCTGATATTCATCACAGAGCGCTCTCCTTTCCGATATTCACAAAGGTGCAAGATTGAAGAAGGCCGTCACCAATGATAGATCAGCTCCTCAGCTTGCCGGTGGAGGAGTGAAGTCTTCAGGCCCTTCGGTGCCCGGTGCACCACCCATCCCAGGCATGGCGAAGCCTCCAGCTGGACTTGCACCTCCAGTCCCGACGGCACAGGCCGCCAACCGGCTACGGAGCAACAGCGATACAGGGTCAGGGGCGGACGCAGCGGCAGCAGCTCCAGCAGCTCCTCAGCTAGCTGGACTCTTTGCAGGAGGAATGCCTAAGCTACGCAGTCGAGGGGGTGTCGATACCGGCGCTACTCGGGAATCCCCATACATGTCGGACTCGGAAAACTCCAGGGGAGCTCCCCCGCCGCCCATTGCGTCGGCTCCAAGACCACCAGGAGCCCGCCCTCCTCCACCTCCACCTGCAACAGACTCCCCACCAGCTCCTCCAGTCAATCCATTGGTCGCGAATCTTCGAAAACCGCCCCCTAGGCCTGCATCTCGTCCATCATCGACAGCGTCAGCTGCATCGATCAAGTCCGCCCCTGACGCGCCTCCCCGCGCACCTCCACCATTGCCTGGTACCGCTAAGCATGCTCCTCCTCCTCCGATCACATCACGAAAACCATCGACTACCGCTCCACCCCCGCCTCCGCCTCCGCCTCCTTCAGCTAGTCCTGCTGCGCCGCCTCCACCACCCCCGCCAGCAGCGTCAGCCCCGCGCCTACCTCCAGCGCCGGCACGGTCAACCCCTCCACCACCGCCTCCACCGGCAAATGGCACTTCGGCTGCTTCCGCGGCTGTACAAGCAGCCAGAAATGCGCTCGCTCACATGCAGCATACTCCTTCCACCCCACCTCCACCTCCACCCGCTGCCTCGGCTCCTTCCGCACCTCCACCGCCGCCTCCTTCATCTGCTCCTCCGACGATGCCCTCTGCAGCGGCACCTCCACGACCAAGCTCATATGAGTCACTAGCCAGTCCACCCCCGGATCGTTCCACTCTTGATCCGAGCGCTTATACCCTCAGCAACGGCGGGCCGTCAGCGGGACCTAGCCCTCGGAGTCCGGGCATGCACGGCGTGACTCGGATTGATGATCATAGGTTCAAATTCCAGAGCGAAGGACTGCTGCCCAAACCTCGACCGTTCGTCGGTGGTGCGCGGCGGTATCGGGCTGGGCGAGGGAGCAGTGTGCCCTTGGACCTCAGCGCATTGAGCGGCTGAGGGGAGATCCCGTGGCCAGTAGTTAGATAACATGTATGAATTGAACATTATTTCAAATGCATTAGCTATCCTCGCATCGTTTGCAGGAAGATCTCAAGCAAAAAGACTGTCAGGCTTGGTCGTTTTGTGGTCATGCATCCGTCACTGCAATTGACAGGTGATGGCGTCGCCTTGCTTCAAATGGCATTTGGGTTGTCGAATAGTCTAGAACAAATAACTAGTATACTCTGAATGCAGCAATGCGCCGTCCCAGCTCACGAATGCAGATCACGGTATGACGAGTCAGAATTCGTAGATCTTCGGAATCTGATAAGCAAAGCACGGGACGGCCTCACGTGACACGATGCCATAGCGAACGGAGCAGCAGGTCGGGATCAACAATCGCTGCCATCTCCCTTTAAACAGATGATGATCCCTGGTTAATCGCCTGACTTTGGACTGACACCGCAATCGACCGTCACCAACACAACATCACAGGTCGTTTGAACCCTCACTTCGGCTCTTCTTCACTCTAAGGAATATATCGAGGTCATTGTTCGGAACCCAGACGCCCCATCTGTTTTTCCGTCGCTATCTGTACCTTGGTGGAGCTTTGGGATACGCCGACCATACCCTCTTTCGAGAACGCCAAACTTTACGACCTTGCGCTTCGTTGGAATCAGAGAAGTCTGTCTGAGAGCTCGAGCAATTGCCCTTCTGTCCCCGTTGCGATACCGCCAGCTCTCGGGCCAGCCACATCTTCGTCATGTCTTTACAATCATACATCAACAGTAAGTATCTAGCTCCTTCTGTGGGTCGGAGAACATGTCTGGGTAGCATGACTACTTGCCCATGAGTATTCCGCGTTGCTTGGACATGTGAGATAGCAATCCGAACTGACCATACTCCTCGCGAACATAGAAAAAATTCTGGTCTTGACCGTCGATGGCCGGACATTGCTGGGCACCCTTCTATCGACGGATCAGCTGACGAACTTGGTACTCCTTGATACGATTGAGCGCATCATCCGGACGCCCGATGACCCGGAACCTAGCTCGCAAATCGAACACGGACTCTATCTTATTCGCGGCGACAATGTGGTATTATGCGGGGAGGTCGACGAGGCTATTGACCGTGACATCGACTGGACCAAGGTCAAGGGCGAGGTAGTGAAAGGCACGAAGAATGCATGAGAGAAGAAGGGAGGAGGAAGACACCTTGCCCGCTGGACAAAGCTCTTTCTTTTAAAAACCCAAATCGCATTCGACACAAAAAAAGGAAAATTACTAAAAATGGCCCCAAATAACAATCCACTGGCTGGATTGTATTTTTTTTTCGTGGCAAGCAAGGAATGGAGACGCGTTTCGTTTGATTGTGGTGTGAAATTGACGTGGACGAGTTCGGCGTGACGTGGTCACGGACGAAAGCTTTCTCCTCCCCCCCTCTCCTTCCTTCCCCCTTTCGCCCTCTTCTCTTCCGCTTTTTCCCTCTTGTCTATCCAGTTTCTCTCTCATTCTGCGTGAGTGTTGGCGCTCAGCGGGACAAGGTACTAGCCAGTGGGTGCCTGAGGTTTGCTGCGCTTGTGGCTTTCGTTTCCCGGTATCCGGTACTTGCGCGATGGGAGGGCATCGGGTGGGTCATGTTATGCAATGCATTCGAATCGGCCCGCGTTGGAAGTCTGAATGATCCGTTTCGGAGGGGATCTTCTATAATGAGATGGGAGTGTGACTACGGACTAGACATGCAGGTGCATTGGACGCTCGGGATCTTCAATCCGAACGGGGGTTCGGAATGCAAGTCCTGTGGTCGGCCGACTTCTGTGGGATCCTTGGGGGGGGGGGGGGGGGGGCTCGGGATTTTCTGAAGCAGAAGGGGAGCAGGATCCAAAACTCGGGATGATTCGCATGGGATAACCGGGAAGGGGGAGGGGAGGCTGTTTGAGAGCTGGACCGTGTCTCCCTTGTCAGCCATGGCCAGGGATTAAGATCGATGTCCATCTGATCCTGGATCCTAGATGATGTGAGGTCGGGGCCTCTTTTTCCACCCGGAAAGCTTTCCTTTCCAGCCGAGGACATGGGCCACGAGCGGGCGAAAGTGGATTTGATACATAGATGACCAATTAACATAAGACTCTTCGTTTAATTACCTGTGCATGACTTGATGAATTCGACAATATGATTGTTCAAGTAGACAGCGACTGCGTCTGGATTACTATGGGGTAGTTAATGTTGGGAGAGGAGATCAAGAGGTTGCCGTGTCTAAGTCCATAATGGCTGTGCAAAGACACTATGGATATTTATTTGACTACCTGAAATGAATCCCTCACTTGCCGGGAGTCTGTCTTAAAAGGGGGAGGTCAGGTTTTTTTCTTTCTTTCTTTCTTTTTCTTTTTTTTTTTTTTTTTTTTTACACTTTGATGGATCCCCCTGGCGAAAAGATGGAGGGAGAGAGAAGTTAAAGAAGTGATGAGTTCCATTCAATGCAAGAGATCTTTTAACCTTATTTCTCTCCTTTTGTATAGTTCCAGGTACAGCTCCAGTCAGTTACCTTGTCACTTTCTCCCATTCTTATTATTGTAGTATTATTATATACACACCCACTTTCTTTCCTTCTCTTCATCTATTGCACATTGTTCCAATCCAAATTTAACAAACGTGAAATCCTTTTCTCTCTCTCTTTCTCACTGCCTGCCGTTGGCCCCGCCCTTGCCAAGTGCGGCCCAACACCGGATCGTTTCGTTTCCAATTTCCCCTGACGGGAACTGTTCCATCCGCCGCCGCCGCTGGTGGTGCTGCTTAGTCCTCTACTACTCCTCTCCAACCAACTTCCCCTTCCCACTTTCTCACCTTTACTCAACTCCTCCTCTTCTCCTCTCCTCCTCTCCTCCTCCCTCCCTCTCCCCTCTTCCCCTCCTCCTCTGATTGATTTGAATTGTCTCTCATCTTACTCTTGGGAGACATCCTTGTTTTTTTGCCGCCTCCCTCACCTCATCTTCCCCGGATCATCCTCCTACTACTCGAAGACCCAACCACCCTCCCCGGTCCCCTTTACCGATTCGATCCCCGTATCCACTCGCAATTCCCTCCCTCGGTCGCTGGGCGACCGCCACCTCTGCCTATTCCGGTCCACCGCCGCGATATCTCGCCCTCTTCTCTTTCTCCTCGAGTGAATCAGGCGCCCTTCATGTTGTTGCGACCGTGCCAGCACTTCTCGGGTTCGACTTGTCTTTACCCGCCATCCAATTGGTCTACTTGAGTACTAGGTCGCAGCATAATTTCCCGCCCACAGCCTCGTTTCGTGACCGACAGCACCGACTCTCCGTCACTCCGACACCTCACCCTCTTCTCGACACCTCCCTCCTTTCTCTCCTCTAGATCGCCCTCACCCCTATCTAGTCCTCATTGAGCGCTTCCAGTGCCCAGCCCAGAATGTGGTTGTATCGGGGCGCTCAGTCGGCCGTTTTCTACTATGCCACCTGCACACCCTGTGCCGAGTCGTCCTACCGTCGGAATCGAATGAAAGAAGCCGCCCGGTCGAAGCGCGAACAAGAGAAAGTCGATACCATCGTCACCGACCAACCGAAACCCTTCAGACAACCCACCCCGTTCAGTACGAACCCAGCATGGGCCGAGGAGATCGCTCTAGGCCCCGGTCCGCCTGCGCGTAGAGGTGGTCGAACCCATCGTCGAAAGGAATCATGGAATACAGATGCGGTATCGGCGGAGTCACTCCATGATTCGGGTAATACAACATCCAGAAAAGACAAACTTAAGAACCCATTGGGCGAACGTTGGAGTCGCATGCGGTATCAGCGGGAAGACGAGCCGTTATGGGGTCAAGATGTGGAAGTGAAGGGCTCATCCGTGGGTTTGTCTGGTGGAGGGCGCCCGGATGAGGCCTCTAACAGCAAATATTATATCGCTCGAGTACCCCCGGTCAATGATCTGCATCCCCCGATCGTTAGTGGGCCCAAGAGCCGGGCGGAGACGCGGTGGATGTTGCAGCCCCCACCCAGTGCCAGGGTTATGGCCGGCAAGGAGCGCATCGGTGACTCCGCGTCCAAGAACAACAACAAGTCGCCCGATGTGAAAACAGATCAAAAGCAACCGGTTGCGACAGCATCAGCGCAGCCCCCGATCAAAAAACAACCGATCGAGAGAAGTGCCTCCCGAGCTAGAACGTCAGTGATGGCACCCGATGGATGGTACGATCCGAGAGCCGACGGGTTGGAGGAAGATGGCGACGACGAGTTACCTCAGCACGGACGTGACGAGTCTCGCTGGGTTATCACGCCTTCGCTACACTCTCGCTTCGAATCGTGCTCATCGCTCTCGTCCGATGCGGACTCCGAGGCGGAGTCCCCGCGGGTGTCTCTGCAATCGCCGCAAACGCCGACCTCGCGGCCCGGTTCCAAGGCGACTCAAGATAGCGGTAAACACTTCCCAACGATCGCCAAGACCATGTCCACTCTGCACCCGCAGCACCACGAGGGCAACAACAAAGTTGAGATGCTGCATCTGGAAATCAACGACTCGCCTGAAGATATCGCCTTAGGCCAGCTCGAGCGCCTGCGGCCTTGGCGTTGGAGTATGGATATCTGATTTCTCCTCCGTCTTCAGTGCAAGCCGAGTTAGGCAAGAATCCACGAATCATCCAACCCACCACATTGTCCTTTGTCATGGAAGCCTGTTTTTGCGATGCTCGATTTTTCCCCTGTTCTCTGGGTAGCAGAATACCCCCTTTCGCTGTTGAGTTTTGTCATTTGTGTCAGTCATGTTTCCTGGCGTTGGCAGCAGCGAAAAAGCGTTTCTTTCTATCTTTCTTTCTTAATTCCCCTTGCATGTCTTTCTGTTTGTCTGTTCACCTGTGATGCATCATCAGCGAAACCGCAACCAAGTCCCCCCTCGCCGCGCTGTACCCCGCGTTGAACAAAGTTACAGATTGTGTTTAGTGTCTGGATGGCTGGGCCAGTAGACATTAGGAAAACACATACACATACATACAGTTCATGGGCACGAAAGTACATAGATGAATACCCCATGTTCATCAATTGCGACCAACTTGAGCCACAATCATTGTTGTTGAAGACTATTTTGCACAGAGTACTTATGCCTTTTTGCCCGCTGTCTTTTCTTTTTCTTGTGTGTTCCCAACCGCATTCCTTATTTTTGCTTTTTTTTTTCATTTTCTCAGTTTGACCTTTAACCATTGTCTCTCCCTTTTGTGATTCGTCCTCCCACTTTCATTTTGTCCACCTGCAGCTTTTTTTCTGTCACTTTCTTTGTCTTATGACTACTAACCTAGTTTGCCCGCTACCCACCCCTTCTTGTATACTAACTTATCCTAATACATACCCCACCTGAATTTCTTCTTTGTAGGCTGCTATTATATGTCTGGATGAGCGTTGAAGTGGTTAGACGAAGCTGGTCCCACGCTATCCCAATTCTTCACGGCCGAAATCTTGATCTAGACCACTCGTGGGAGGGGGGATGGGTGGGGGGTGAGGAAGTATTATGTCCATTGATATCGGCGACGGCCCTCAAGGATCCGAATGAGGGTTCTCCCCTGACCTTTCTGTTTTGAATATACCGAGCATCCTACACTCCCGATAGTATTGTCGATGGCGACGAGTGTTAGCGAGTACCTATCTCCAGAGATAATCCTCCTTTCCGGTGGTTGTGCGTGGTGCGTGGTGCGTGGTACGTGGTAATCTATAGCTTAGCTTAGCTGGGGAAGATGCTGGACGAGGTCCCGGGAGAAGGCACTATATGTTCGGGAATAATACGAATTAGATTCTACACATACACACACACACACACAATACCCACCGCCCCTCGATCTTCTCGCCCTGCGGCTATTGCGCCAGCAGCAGCAGCAGCAGTCAAAAAAACCCTTCCATATGCATAGTGACTATAGTGTATATATGTATGAGGATCCAGCGGCTGCTTGTGATTCTGATTGACACCAATCGCCCTGTTGAAAATTCGGATTATGTTTCCCTTTCTCTCTTTGCGGCGGAGCAGGAAAAGTTGGTTACACGCGAGGCCGTAGAAGGTGTACGTATACTATGTACTGTACTGTGCTGTAGTCGGACTGGACTGGACTGGCTTTGAGTTGCGAATTGACTACTACCTACTACCCCCTCCAACCAGACTCAATTAAAACAATCAACCATACTAATAATCTTATTTTAGAGGATGCCGATAGGTGTTGGCGTTGAACCACAGAAATTCCAAGCCACAGGTGCCTTAATGACTTCTATGTCTAGTATATATCGATGGAGTATAGTGCAGGGCTGACTCGCTACGCCCAGTCGGGTTTGGCGCGGGATGTATACCTGGTATAATCTAACGATCTGTCGTCCTTTTTGGTTCGAGGTGCTACTTTACTCAGCTACAGTAGGGTCTAATCTCCCCGAGCTGAAGGCGATGCAGACTACAACGGGGTGGACGAATAGATAATAAATTGGTGAACATTTTCATCATGCACAGATAGCTGAATCGAGCTAATGAACATTGGATTCGAGTTCTTCCTTTTTTTGCTGTTTATTGATTCTGAGGTTGGTTTATCTGTTGACTGGCGAGATCATGGTAGTGGTATTCGAGGGGCAGAGCTAAGGGGACTGGGACTGGGTGTTTCTTTTCCAAGAACAATCAAAGGAGCTATTGGAAGAGAGAAGGGAAAGCAATTCGTATAAGCTGAGGGTCGTCTCCAAGGCCCGGGAGAGCCCTCGCCTCATACAAGCGCGCACGTAGCCGGATTCGAACGGCAGCGCAGTCGTCGACGTCGTTGGTCTTCGTCGTTCCGTCGTTTAATAGACCTTCTTCTTCTCGTCCATGCTCAGCTGACCGGGGCCCATGTTGACCAGAAGCAGGAGTCCACCGCTATTAAATAGATATGTTAGCCTGTGTCGTGGAGGAAAGTCTAAAAAGGCGAGGGAGGGACTCGTACACAATAGACAGGATCTGGAAGAAGTCGTACTTGGCGAAGTCCTTGTGAGGGTGGTGAGGGTGAAGCTGGTCATCATGTCAGTCGCTGGAGAAAATGCAGCATTGGAGGGGAACATACAGTCCAGAAGTTGTTGACCAGCACGTTGAAGACGCTCAACAACACAACCAGAATGATAGCGCTCCACTTGGCCTTGAATCCCACAATGACCATCACACAGGCGACGAAGCCGAACAAGCTGACCAGCACGCGCCACATGCTCCACTGGCCCGAGAAGACGAACCCGATGAAGAGGAAGATGAGCAGGACGCGACCAGCGAACTGGACGTACATCTTGCGGTCCTTCTCATCCAGCTGGGGCAGACCGGCAGGGACGAACTTCTTGCGCACCCACGAGTCAGAAAGCACCATGAGCAAACCACCGATCACACTCAGGTTGCGCAGGAAGAAGTTGAGGTCGAAAATCAATCCGTATCCGAGACCCTGGGTGATAACGACGGCCAACAAACCCGCGACGGCAAACTCAGTGTGCTTGCGGGCGATGACCAAAACCGAGCAAACCGACATGGCGATCATGTTGACGAGAAGGAAAGTATGCGTGATTCCCCATGGTACTAGTGGGGAGAGAGACGGGTTAGTGATGTTCTCGCGTTTCACAGTCTCCATCCGCGGTGCTACCGCGCAGCCGGCAGGAGAGGAACGAAGTCGAGGTGTGAGCTTACTTTTCCGGTAATCACGCAGGTACAGCAGTTGGTCGTTCCATTGCGTGATCATACGCAGGCTGTCTTCGAGAAAGGTAACCACGATCAAAAACCGACCAATGGCTGGGAGATATCTAGAGGGCAAAAAGCCACGGTGTCAGTGGAGATACGTCTTCTCTGGATGCGCGGATCGGTCGGAGGCTCCTTTCGCTGCCACAGGTGCGAGCACTCCAGGCATTGGAGCTGTAGAAATCTATAGCGGATCACGTACGGCTTAACCGGATCGGCCATTGTGTCGAGCCAATCCTCAATCTTGCTAGTCTGCTCCCGAATAGCATCCAAAGGACTCGGGTCGCTCGTTGCCTCTGCTCGGCCAGGACCGCCAAAGGGGTTCTGGTGGCCGAGGTTGTAACCGGCAGTGCCACGAATTTGCGCCATGGCGACGAATATATGATAGATGGAAGTGGTGAGTTGAAAAGTAGAGGAAAAGAAGGAGGAAGAAAGATGAGGTAGTAGAGTTGGACCCCTCGGAAGGTTGTAACGGACGGGGGTGGGAAAACAAACAAGGAAACCCGGGGGAAGGGATTCGGGAGTAGCTCCAGGCGCACTAGGCGGGAAGAATAGAGGTAGATGAGGTGTAGTGGAAAGGAAGGGAGAGGAAGAGGAAGAGGAAGAGGAAGAAGAGAAGAAAGAAAAGAGGAAGAGGAGAATCAGAAGCGGAAAAAGGTGATGGATCGAATAGCAATCAATAATAATGGGGGTGGAACGAATGAATAGTGGCTGCAGCAAAGAGCACAGTCGGACGTAAAGTTGGTCTCTTTCTTCTTTCTTTGCTATTGAGACATTGAACAGAACCAACACCAAACAAGCACAGGGTCGGTAGACTCAGTACTCCGTAACTTACTCTTCCTCCGTACAATGGAAATAAGGCCACGATGACCGGAACTCATCACTAGTCCCAATGCAGACTAGCGGAGCCGTCGGAGTTGCGGGCGTGACGCCATTAGAGCGTCTAAGGTCCTTACGTAAGCCAATGATCTCCAGTCTGTTCGCCAGTCTGTTCGCCAGTTCGCCAGACCTTCAATTCTTCCTTTTAACCCCTTCTCTCTTCCTCACTGGCCTACACCTGGCGGGCCCGCATTCTAGAAACCATGTATATTCCCTGCTGGAATCTTTGGCGAAAGAAAGAAAAAACAATAACAGTAGTAGCAATACCACAATTTGACCACACCCCTTTTTCCCCATTACCATCATACACGACTACTAACCTTGAGACACCCCCATAAGGGGGGGGGGAGGCCCTTTCTTCAACTGAACCACTGAACCACTGAACCACTGAACCAGATATTCCCCCACCCCACACACACCAAAAACAGGGACCGCCAATCTTTTAGTTCTGCGGCGGGAGATCCGTCGTCTGAGATTCGAAACACGAAACACGACCCAGACAAAAATAGGTCGAACCACTTCTCCACGCTCACTATGACCCCTCCGTGGAAAAAGGATCCTCTAGCTCAAAAAGAAGAACAAAAAAAAAGTGGACAACTCAAGGTTACAGCTGTAGAATGTTTGGAAGCTTAAGATCTCGCCTAGGCGCAGCAACAAGCCCGATCGCCAGGGTCCGAGTCCCAAAGCAGGAAAACCAAAACCCTTCCAAGTTCCCTTATCCTGAAAATGAAGTAATGATTATCTACTAAAGACCAGGTTTCCCCTTCACAGCCTTGATATTTTATGATGAGCCTTGATTCTTCTGATAGCAACTGGTTCTCCTCATTCAAGATCTGCTATGACATACAGAACACCAAAAGTTGAGAATTGGAAGAAATCACCCAAGGCGAATGCGCCCATCCAGACTGGCCAACGATGGCCTCAAGGAAGAGAAATACAACAGATCGTGTCATTGCGATCAATTATCAATGGAATACAAGGTACAAGGTATTCTAAGGAAATAGGTAGACAAAAAGGATAAGGGAAGGAGCACATCAAGAGGGTAAAACCGAGCATAACAGGTGAAGATATCAAGGAAAAAAGTTACATGGCTTTTGAAGAAGAACGGAGGGATTTTCGAAATATTCGGCCAATCGAGTGTCTCCGTCATCGCAGCCATGTTGGGTGGCTGGAACAGAGCGATGTGCCAATACATGCGAAAAGTTTTCGATGAAGAATAATATGTCCCAAACGCCAAAGCCATGAGTATAAATACAGCCCACGGATTAGTTGGATCCGGCTTGTGTCCGAAGGGCATCTTGCACAAAACCGGGATTGCATCCTCTGCCCCGGAAAGAGACCTGCTTAGGCAGCCCAGTCGGAGTCGAGAGGGTGTCCCTTCTGGTTGGAGCGGAGAATGTCGGGGAGATAGGTGGGAGTCACCTTTACCTTGGGCTCAACGGGGGCGGGAGAAGGAGCAGCAGGGGTAGGCTGGCTCTCAGAAGCACTGACTTCGCTCTCGTCCGTCTTTCCGCTCTTCTTCTTGATCTTCTTGCTGGAGACGGTGGTCCACTGGTCCTGGCCGTTCTCCGCACCCAGAAGGCGCATCTGCTCCTCCTCGGAGGGAAGACCCTGATCCCATTCCTTGACAGGCTTGAAAGTGGCGGCAACTGGCTCGAACGTATCCAAGAGCTCGACCTTGGGGGCCACGGCGGGCTGAGAAGTACCGTTGGTGGCGCTGGAAGCAGCCTTGGTCTGCCAGGCGTTGGTCTGGGGTGCAGTAGGAGTCGACTTGGCCGCCTCGCGACGCTCAGCTTCGCGGGCCGTGTGGAGCTGCTTCTCGAGCAACTTGCGTCTCTGCTCCTCAGCCTCCTGGACTTGCTGCTTACGGGCCTCGTTCTTGAGTCGCTGTTGGCGCTGCTTCTTGGTCTCGACCTGCTTGAAAGACTGGGCCTTCTTCTTCTGAGCCTCAGCCGGTGCGGCGCCGGTAACGCGGAGAACGGAAGCACCAGGGGCCGGAGCCTCGAGCATGTCGGAGATGTAACCAGCGGAAGGAACAGTGGCGTTCACAACGGGGGAACCAGCGGGAGACAGGTCGTCGTCGGCATCAGCACCAGTGGTAGACGAAGTGCGGGTGGAGACACGAGAAGCCGAGCGCTCGTCGTTTTCGAGCTGGGGAAGGGCGCCCTTGCTCTTCTTCTTCTTGGCAGACTTGCTGGTAGGAGCACTGGTTTGAGCCGGGATACCGTTCTTCACCGCATTGAAGCGCTTGGCCAACTCCTTTCGGTCAATCTCCTCATCCTGCTCCTCAACCTGCGAGCCCGTAGTCTGAGCTGCAGCCTGTTCCTCAACAGATTTGCTGGGTGCGGGGGAGGCTTCCGAGGACTTCTTCGTCTTCCGCTTCTGTTTCTTCACAGCCGGAATACTCTCGACTTTCTCTGTGATTGCCTTGATCGGGGCCTTGACCTTAGGAGAGGGGCCATTGTAGTACCATCCAAGGCCACCTGCCACTACAAGCAGGAGAGCCCAGCTGATATAAGGATTCATCATCGTTAAAGCTATGGTCAAAGCAATTGTCAGTTTTGCTGGAAGTGCAAGTGCGAGGTCAGAATGCCAGGACGTACAGTTACTAAGTTTATTTCTTGAAGTACGTAGCAAGAGTCGTGAAATTCAAAGAGACCCGTCTCAATGCACTGTGAAAGACTGAGCTGGCGGTCGTCAAATTTTCCGTTCGCGTGTCCGGGAACGTTGAGAGAAGCAGGCGAAAAAAGATCTGGTGAAGGGTACCAGACGGAGAAAGATGCAATTCGAGCAATCGCGTGATTTCGGATTACTCTTTGTTACCAGATTGCGACAAAAAGCGCAAGGCGAAGAGGTGTGGGTTGGCGAAGGAGAAAGTTGCCGCAGTTGCGCTGAAAGGCCAGATTTCCCCGGCGAGCTCGAATGGCGAATCGGTAGCACTATCTGAGACTTATGATATCAGATGGCGACTGGAGAAATTCGAAGTTCGAATTGAAGACCTCAGCCGCAGATCTATGGTCTTCACACAGGGCGCTGGAGCTTGGGGTAGTTGAACGCTTCGGTCGGCGCTTCGGAGTTGAAAGAGAAAGGTGAGGTAGGTCGCGAGGACGGAGCAAGGTGAGGTAAAGAGGTAACGGGATGGTATCACCGAAAGACCATTGAAGCACCCGTCAGCCGAAGACTGAAGGGTGGGCGACAATGGCTGACTGGAAATGCAACACAAGTATGACAGGGGACGAGTTGGAAGCGAGGAATTGGGGGAGAGAGAAGAGGAGGGTTGTAAGGAGGAGGGCGATGGTGGGAGAGAAAGAGGACACGGATTGGAGAGATGAAGGGGTGGTTGTCGACTCGGCAAGTGGTGAGGAATAAATTACCAAAGCACCGAGATGGATGAACTACCCAGGTACTCCGTAATTGTCGCTCGTATCGGTATCAAACAGCGGTCCTTGCACGCGCTGGATGAGAGACTCCACTGCTAAGAGTAAATTGTCAAGTAGTGCAAGATCTTGGAAGAGATTCTTGCCTGATCATCATCTGGACCGTGATTCAGGAGATTTTTCTTGGGGATAGATCTTTTATAAACCCAGTTGCAGTCATCACACGGGCTGACATGCCTGTGGCGCATTGATGAAAGGATTACCCCATGTTTCTATGTTTCTACTTTCTTTGAGCCAGCAGTCAGCCAGTCTGTAACTGCTGGCAACAGATAGGAGAGGAGTAATCAAAGTAATTACAGTAATCACTTTACGGACTTCTACTAGCCACCTCCTGGGGTTGAACAAATTAGCCTTGGAAGACCAGCACGAATCAGACCTCTTCCTTCCCTGTCGTCGGACCAGTGTCCGTGACGTTGACAGACCGAATGGTCTTACAGCATCCCCTGGTTTGGAGGACGGTGTTCGACACTGGCGCGGGGAAAGATCTTCCCCATGCGTGACATTGGTTCGACCCCTCTGGACTGCAATGTTGCGTTGCACTTCTAGCATCGGCGTGTCATAGTCAGAAGGAAGCCAGCCCCCTGCGATACACAAGACATAGCTTGCTAAAAGGAAATGTCTTTAGGTTTGAGGGAAAGAATAACTAGAACTAGACCAAAGTATTGAGATAGAACTACCGAGCTGTTGATGGGATGCTCCGGTATGTTGTATGTTACCAACCGGCAGTGGCAGAGGCACAAATACAGGGGTAATACCACTCACTGCAGGCCATTCCGCCTTCCGAACAGGCCACGTCTCAGCTTAGAATCGTCCAGACTCCAGACCCCGGGAAGAACCCCCGTCGGCCTGGACGACCCGAGACAGCTACCCTGTTCGGTCAAAATTACCACAATCATGGATGCAGTGGGTTGAGGGCAGTCCTGTTCCAGGCTTCCCCTACTTCATCTCAATGCTACACGATAGATAATTGGACATGTCAAATCAAATTGAGGATCTGTCTGAATCATCTGTATCTATATCTGGATGATGAAGGATGGTGCTGAGACAGTTGGCTCAGTGTCTGTTCCAGAACCACGCAGCTAAATTCATCAATCATAACTTATCGTGTACTTCAATTATTCAGCCAAATGACCTGCACTGGCACCTTCAAGGAGTCATGCTACAGATTCTCGTAGACAAGTATCAGACTGCTGATTTGGCCAATCTTTCATGTGGTCCTTGAAGGTGTGACTAAGCCCTTCTTTATCAACAACCGCGGTAGTGGAGCATGAGTGATAAGACTCAGGACCAGCCAAGAACCATCCCACTTCCCCTCCATCCTTTGCATCATCGCAATTTTCCTCCCTCAACACCATCCTTCCAACAGGGTTTACAGAACTGAAACAATCCGCGGAAGCTGTAGGCAGTGCACTCGAAGTAGACTATCCACACAATGGCGCCTAGAAAGATCATTATCGACACCGATCCTGTATGATATAATTGATTCTCGTCCCAAACTGCAGCTGCTCTATCCTTCTGCGTCTGACCGGCTTGGTTGCTTATATAGGGAATCGATGATATACTTGCCCTTCTCCTGGCACTGTCCGCTAAGCCAGAGGAAGTTGAGGTGCTCTTGGTCTCGCTTACTTTTGGTAATATCGAAGTGAGAAGGTAAACCACCATTTCCAAAACCAGATGTTACGCCTACTGACTTTCCAAGCTGCCTAAAGAATGTCGTATCCATGTTTCACATCCTCGAGCGGGAGATGAAATGGCGTCGAGAGAAAGGTCTCCCCGAAGGTTACGGCGCCCTGCGCGCCTGTCCTCCTGTCGTCGCCGTGGGAGCGGAAGATCCCTTGGAGGACCAGAAGATGCTGGCAGATTACTTCCGTACGTGTCTGAGCTTAGAGTCGAGATTGATAGGAACGCTGACCCCTCATCTAGACGGAACGGATGGTCTCGGCGGAATTCACACCAGCGTGAGCAGGGCGCATGTCTCCTTCCTGACCCGTCGATTCACTAACGAAGTGCTTGCAGCATCCGCACCTGTCTCCCCAGGAAACCTGGGAGCATTTGTTCGAACCATCCAACGATTCCAACGCCATTGAGCCAGTCCCGACTGGCGATTCCGCCAACCGGCTGTTTGTTCCTTCGAAGCGTCCCGCACACGAAGAGATCCTCCGCGTTCTGAGCGAGAATGACCCCGACACCGTTACTATTGTAGCTGTTGGCCCCCTCACTAACCTAGCCATCGCCTCTGCAAATGACCCAGAGACCTTCCTTAGGGCCAAGGAGGTTGTGATTATGGGAGGAGCTGTGAACCAGCCTGGAAATGTATGCTTCTGTGCCGCCTCGAGAATCTGGAAATCCGCCTGCTGTATACTAACGCAAACCGATCAGGTCACCCCTGCGGCTGAATTCAACGCCTATGCCGATGCAGTCGCTGCCGCCCGTGTCTACGCCCTCACGTCGCCTTCACCCCGGAGCACGATGCCCCCGGGCACGAGTCTGCCAATTTACCCCGCCACACTCAGCAAACAGCTCACCCTTCGCACCTTTCCCCTCGACATCACTCTCCGACATGGTATGACCCGCGGTCAGTTCCGGAAGGCCATCACCCCGCTGCTGGAATCCGGCTCCCCACTCGCCGAATGGGTGTCAGCTTTCATGGCCCACACCTTCCAGACCCTGGAGAGGCTTCACCCGGGCCACGAGGGCGACAAGGCCGATCTCAGTCTCCACGATCCAGTGTGCGTGTGGTATGCGTTGACCGCAGATGACGAAGGGTGGAAGCCGTCCGCAACCTCGCCGGAGGACATTCGGATTGAGACCACCGGCCAGTGGACGAGAGGTCTCTGCGTGGTGGACCGCCGCAATCGCCACCGGATTGACGGCGAGGAGGAGAGCTCCAACGACCATGGCCTGTGGTTGAGCGCCAGGGCAGGAAACCACGTTTTGAGGATGGATCACTCCCCGGTAGAGAACACCTTTGGGGGCATCCTTCTCGAAAGAATCTTCAACTGAGAAGAATAGAGCGCGGCGATGCGTTCAACAACCTACACTCGCCACCCCCATACATCAGATTCGCCAGTATATAGCCCCCTATATAGTGATAGAGTTTCTGCAATAGAAGTTAAAACCTACGAGCAAACTGGTATGCATGTGCCCATGACACGAGCAGGACGAGCCCAAAGTGTATAAATAGACGTCCGGCTAAAGGTACTGAGTACGATGGCCTGGCGCATCCGTCCTCCTCTGCTTTCCCCTCATTTCCAGCCCCGACCCGATCAAGAATAGCTCCGGACTCCGTTAAGAAGGAATCCGTCGGCAGGTCCGAGAATCATAAGCCCCCGAGGTGAGTGCTTCGTAACGAGACCTTCGCGTCGCTAAAGCCCCGCATCATTAAAGGCACCTTGCTGAGAGGGACACTCACAACCGTCCAGCAGACACGTATGTTCTACCGAAACGTAGTCAGGCATGACCCCTCCCCTCCGAGACGCCAACGAATAAGAAATATAGCACTGTCGAGACATCGAAGGATCGACTCCAAGACGAAGTAGAAACACTGGCTTGAGCTTGGAGCAGACTTACATCGGTTGAATACTGTAATGGACTAATCCGGTAGTACTGGCACATGCCCACCCACCACCACCACGTCCACATCCAGGTTCTCCCCGCTCAGCTTGTGAAACCACTGATTGAGAATAGGAGGTGCACGTGCTTGGATGCCAGGTCTGGACGGGACTGAGGACCCTGGCCTGGGTCGGAACATTTTCCAGCGGGCTTACTCCTGCGGTGCGCTCCCCCCTTAGCCCTCTCGGGGTCCTCAACGTCAACGGGCGCTCGGGTGAGCGGTTGATCCCATGCAGCAAGGACGGATAAATCCGGAGAAGATGAGGGGAGGGGGGAAATATGTGCACGGGCTTGAGGGTGCTGATGGGGTCCGACATTGCTATGAGTAAAGTACATGTGTGTGTGGAGTAGCTATGGATGAACTTTGCCACTGGTGACATACTCCATTGATTTACTTTCCATCTTCCCTTGAAATGCTATTCTATCTCGAGGGAAATCTCGAGGGAATCATATGTCTCACTCATCTAGATCCGTCTCTTGCATCATGATCCTCTATTTTCCTGTGCTCTGAATTCTGTAGCGGGGAAGAATGTCTTAGGAGAAGTATCTCGTGCCCTAGTACGGAGGGGGGAGTGAGGTCGGCAATTGATGGAATCGTTCAACAACACCAATTGGCATTCCCTCTGCATCAGCGTGGGCGATCAAGCCAGATAAGAAGATGCTTTTCTCTTTCCCCCTCATTTTCCCGTTGCACTGGACGAGTTGAGTGGAACCTAGACATAGGTTGCGGCACAAGACTGCATACCGTCCACGGTACTTACTCGATCATCATCATCGGCATCATCACCACTAGTAGATAGAGTAGATTGCTTGGAGAGGGATTAACCACCTCAGATAGTGGAACGTTCTCCGTTTAGGGTTTGGCGTACTGGAAGGAAATCTGGAAGTAAGGAGTCAAGTGGCTACGCAGCCGATAAGAAGAGGGAACGGGAGCACGAGCGCCAGGAGGCTTCAGAGACTCGGCCATTTGGCCCTGGCGGTCTTTCGGTCTCGTGCCCTTTCCGCCGCCGCTGTCCGGCCAATGATGGGCGTCTCGTCCGCCGCGTGGGCTTCCCTAAGCACGCGACACTTGCCTGTCTCTTAAGCAGACGGTTACAGATTGGAATTCATCTGTCGATCAGCCTCTTTTCTAAACTGAATTATAGGTACTTCGGGACTTACTACGACTATCATACTTGTCCGGGTTACTGTAGAATAAGTAATGATCAAGTACCTGCTAGCCTACCTTAGGACCAGACCATTATCGTGATCTTCCTCATACTTTTCCTACTACTTACTACCTTCCTCCCCTCTCCTTCTCATTCTAGGAATACTCTCGCCTCTCTACCCTCCTTGGATATCATCACTCTCCCCTTCTCCTCAGCATCTCCTTTTTCTATCCTCTTTGTCTTTGATCTATGATAATTAAACATAAGACTTTTCCTTCTTGACCTCTGCGGTGCGAATTAAGCCTTCTCTCCACTCATCCTATACAGTCGTTCTCGCATCGCCTATCAACCACTACCTCCCGACTTACTCCTCTTCTCCCCTACCGGCAAGCAAGACTGTACAACCTCGCTGCGGGGGGTCGTTCAACATACCCTTCACCATTGGCCCCGTCTCACTCGCATCTCCACTAGTTCAACTCATTTCCATTCAGCCAACGCACCCATTGGCGAGCAGTGTCAGGTCGACAGCCAACCTTGCTCATCCCCCCCTCCCCGATCCAAATCATGTCACGGTCTCGTCTGCCACCGACACCCGCCATGTCCGGGGAGCTCACCATCAAGGAGCAGTCCTCGGTGGATGCGGCAGACACCTTTGCTCTGCCTCCTGCTGCCATGAGCCCTGTTCGGATGGTCGCTGCCAGCCGAAGGTCCTCCAAGTCGGATCCTGCCCTCTGCTTTCCTGCGTCCCCTGCCTCGCCCACTACCACCATGGGCAGAATGGCCCACTCGCCGCGTCAGACGGGAATCAAGCGACCCCTGGAAGAATTTAATCTGCCACCACCACCGACCCGCACCCGCAAGATCATCCAGATGAAGCCCAAGACCCAGAACCAGCCCAAACCCGCCGCGCCGCCCAGCAGCAAGGCCTCCACGAAAGACAACGCCAGCAAGGCCTCTGCCAGCAATGCAACTTCCTCGAATCCCAAGAAGAAACAGCCCAGCGCCACAAGCGCAGCCGGTCGGAAGATTGCGCGCAAGACAGCACACAGCTTGATCGAGCGCCGGCGGAGATCGAAGATGAATGAAGAGTTTGCGACCCTCAAAGATATGATCCCCGCCTGTCAGGGACAGGATATGCATAAGCTCGCTATCTTGCAGGTGTGTTCCTGTTGCCCTGTCGTCCGATTATCGACCTCTATTTTCTGATCGCTAATGAACGCCGATGTACCCAGGCAAGCATTGATTACGTCAACTACCTGGAGCAATGTATTCTAGATCTCAAGACCGCGGGTGGCCCTGCAACAAGAGTCTCTCCGTCCATGGCGCCGGCCCCACCCTCTCCAGCGTCCCCGGAGGCTCTTGCGGAGGATTCGGGTCTTTCATCTTCGGCTTCTGTGTCTCCAGAACTTCTCCCGACTGAATCCTCGGCCTCTAATACAACTTCACCGATCTTTTCTGCACAGATCCCAACGCCTGCTCCCGGATCACTTCCTGACTTCCGATGCTCGTTCGCGACATTCTCTGCCTCAGAACCAGTCCAGCCCGCCGCCCCAGAGACGTCCCGCTCGGCACGTGGCTCGTGGGCTGCGTCAGCCAGTACCTCCCCGGGCCTGCCACCGCAGTACGCCATGACATCTCCAGCCGATGTCGACCATGAAGCGTCGGCAGCCTTGCTCATGCTGAACCGTGACTGTCGGGGATCCGTGGGATCGGTCCATGACGCGCAGGCACCTCCTGCATCTATCGCGCGGGAAGACCACATCCAGGGGCAAGATCCGCAAAAGAAGCTAGGCATGAGTGTGCAAGACCTGCTCATATCTTGAGCTTCTGTATTTTAACATTTTGTTCATGGCGTAAAAAGTATGGTGCGTGGTTGGGCGTGTTGATAAGCGTTGCTCAAACGAGCAGAAAGAGACCGGATTGGCGTTCTTTGGGCGGGATGATATGTTGGGTCTTGTTTGTTCTATATATGCAGGCTGGACCAGTATAAGTAATGATGATGTCCTGAATGATTGTTGATATGGCAGGCTTACTGAGTGAGCCGAGCTTTTTCTGGATAAGGTTCAATAGCGATGCTCTAGATACCCATAAGCAAGATGCGAATCGCTTCAACTCACACCCTTCAGAAAGCAGAGAGAAAGCCAATTGTCAAGCAAGGTCATAGAACTGACTAGACAATGTCAAGATAAAATAAACCACAAGCTGCAAACTTATCCACTGCAGTAGCGTAGCGTAGCGAAGTGGTCCCCGTCCGTTAGCCCCACAAGGCCATCAATCAAGCATTGCACCAACCGAGCCTGGAGCCCCCGTCCCCACCCGGGCCTTCTTCAGTGACAGTGACAACAAGAAGCCGAAGCAGAAAACCGACCCGCGATACTCGCGAAAAAGGAAGACAACATCTGATCCCTGGCCCAGACCCCTACCCTCTAGCAAAGATTACAACAACAGCGCAACCGTGCGATCAGCATAGAGTCACTTGACCGACCGCGGTCCGGGTGAGCGTTGCAGCCCAGAACAGCCTACCCAGTTAAAGAAGTGTGTGGCTGACCCCCAATCCCCTGGCCATCAATTCCCGGACTGGACTACACTGCACTGCATTACACAAGCCCGATTCCTGCACCCACGAGAGACTTAGGGGAAAGGGGTCTCGACCTTGAGTGCTCTGGGTTCTGCAGCCGCATACGATCTGGCTGGCTAGTTATGGGAAGAAACGTTCTTTTGGTGTTCGGTCTGGGGGCCAGCCTTTAGGGATGGGGGGAGGATTTGTGGACGGTACTGTGCTGTGCTGGGCTGTGCTTGTACCCCGCAGAGGACATTGTTGCACTTGCATGTGTGCACGCCTGCGTGCATAGTGTATGTAGCATGGCGTGGCGTGAACGGGTTTCTTTCTAGTTCCTTCTGGAGAGATTCTAGCCTGATGGCCATTTTTGGAGGTTGACTTTGTATCTGTTTGTGTGTGACCTCGATGGGTGCATGGAAGGTTAGGCTAGAGGTATTGAGACTGAGGGGAGGGAGACTTTGTTTAGTTAAACCCAATACCAGAGAACCGCCTAGGTGATTTTTCTATCACGGCGACGTGAGTTATAGTGTGAAAAGATCCGATCCGGACATACAGCTAGTAATCCAGCAACGGTCGACACCCCAGCCGGCCTTTTCCCCAATTCTCTATATAAAACATACCACGCATTCCACACATTCTGCAGGGCGTCTCACGAGGTTTTCTGCACAGATCTTGGCAGTACGACCTGGAATAGGCTCTGGCACTTTGCGTTCAAGTATATTGCTTGGCATTGGGGGCAATTGTCCTGCTCGAGCAAATGAGTATGCGTCGAGTTTGTTCCACGACGTTGACCGTTATTCCATATGCTTCTCCGATAATAAAACCCTTGGCGCGAATTCTTCCGTGATTCATCGAGTAGCCAAGGATTGTAATGGCTGGGATAATCGATGCTGGAATACGGAGAAGGACCTAGGGTTGGTTGGTTGAGAACCTGGTTCACGGCACAGGTGTGCGCCTGCATTTAACTTATTACCCACTCTTGTTTTTCCCAGATAAGCATTTGGAGATTGGCCTGTGCGTGAGACAATTGCTCTTGTAGCCGCAGGGAAGGTAGGCTACCGGCAATAGCTCGGCGATCAGGAAAATCACAGGCTAGTTTACTCGGTATTTACGGTTCTGCTTATGGATTGAATGGTTAGACTGCAATGGGTTGTTGTGATAGCGACTCGTTTGGATAGAGCCGGGCAAAAAAGAGTTTTCTTGTTGACGTACTTTGGGCCTGACCGCGGAGGTCCTCTGGCCCTTTCTCCCCCACTTCCACCGTCCAGGTTATGGTTTGTGCTGATCTACAATCGTGGAAATCCATCGAGGGCGCCGCGACCGACTTTTGGTAAGATGACGTGGGTGGGCGAACCACTTGCCTGCTAGGCGATTACTTAGTAATTCCCCGTTCGGTTATCGGCTGTTGAAAGGTAGGGTGTTCTTTATGCCAAAAAGCTGCAAAGAAGGAAAGACAAGGAGCCGGCGGAGTTGGTCGACATAGACGTTTCTTGAATGGCAACCAGTCCCATTCCCTTTTTCAGATCGGCATGGTAGTACTACATTGTATGCAGCAGGAGGCAGGGTCAGACTATCATTCTTGGGAACCTGAAAGTACAGTAGTTGCCCCCCCCCTAACCCCCCCTTTAAAGTCTTAGCATCCACTAGTGTGGCCCATGGGCGCAATGGCAAAGTCCCCGCAGTGCCGACATTCCGTGATGTGCAAGACTAAACGAACTGGTGACTCCCCGCCCGAGTCCCGTGGTCCGTCCCAAGCATCGTATATATTCATCCTGAACCACCCACCCCCCTTTCCCTGTTGATCGCTCTCATTCTTCGGTTTCCGGATCCATGGCCTCGGGGCTCATCTCCTCTGCAATCCCGCGTCATTCCAGCATCCCACCCTCATCATGTCGAGCAAGTTTCCCTCCCAACAGCGCAAGAAGAATGCCCGCTCCATCGCCTCGGAGGACCCCTGGAAGGTCGACACTCCATTCGGCCCGCCGCGCATCTCCCACTTCCCCAGCAGCAAGATCAGCCGCATTCGCAACACATTACAAAAATTCTCCCCCTCCGCCCGGGCCGAGAAGGAACTCCTCAAGCAGAAGAACCGATACAAGATCCCCCTGACCGAGCGCAATGTCGACGCTTTCGTGACGGAGCAATTGGTTACCGATGCCTGTCACCCGGGCCAACACTCGCCAGAATTGCAGATCTCGGCTTGGCTGGAGCAACTGTCATACTGAAAGAATGGGAATGCTTGATGCCGGTACCATCGTACGGTATGGGGGCAGCACACTGTCAGCTGCTTTGCCGGGTCTCTTTGTGCCCCAGCCCCCACACCATCTCTATTGTTTCTCCACGTCCTTGGGTCGATCGACACAGACAAGAAATCCCACCAACGACCCCCGCGCCAACCCAACGCCAAGAGTGCAATGTGAAAGTATTGCGCACTCACGTCAGCCTTCTTGGCAAATACAAGAGATATGACACCTCCTTTTCGAATTCAATTGCGAAGGACAAGACGGGACAAACCAAGAGGGATAGTCTATCTATGCAGGGCATGGCAGTGGTGCCGAGAAAAGACCCTTGCCGGGGGGCCAACGTCATTCTTCTGGGCGCCGAGCCGCGCCCGGCCCCCGCCAAGTATGCAGGTGTCAACATCCATGCATTTCCGGGTGTGGGGTGCGCTCCAACAATACCTACCTACACTACCAACCATCCACCCTGGGCTGGGGACTTTCTGGAGTCGAGCATATTTGGGATTGGTCTCACATTGTTCCAGGTGGCTGCTGGTATAGCCTTTTACTTTCGTTTCCCTACTTTTGGTTTAATATCCTCTTTAATGTTACTTCTTTTTCTTTGTTTGGGCCTGAGTCTTTCTCTAGTTTTGGGCTGCGTGATGCTCTTGCATGGCCGAGATCATTGGCTATTTTAAGCGACAAGCGATTTGATTTTTTTTGGAAGATAGCATTCATTGGCGAGCTGGTTGGAGTTTGACGAATTCTTGTGGTCTCTTTTGATGTTTCTAGTCTGGTCTTCGCCAGGCTTGCTGTTCTATTGGCACATGGGCTGCATTAAATTTGGGCTCTATGCTTGAGAACCAATTTATAATACATTTCAGAGAAATATTCACACTCATCGTAGAATCATCGCATTTCTGTCTACTTTGCTGACCTAGAACAGGAAGCCAGCTGTCCGATTCCTCCACCCGGATCGAGCTTTACAACAGGCCGAATGCTATAGCTGCTTGATGGGCTGAGACCAAGAATATCGTGTGAATATTAGCCAAGGTGAATGGACAAGCACACATGTATAAGTGTGAATTCTCTCCATGACACGCAGAGACCACCATGAGTCTGCTTCTCATTATTGAAGCCCGGACACTAGTCAACGGTCTGTACCAGAGGCCTTGTGAATAGGTGGCTATCATTCATGATGTAGGGTTCTTTTCTTCCAGCTTTCGCCTACTTTATCCTCCTCCTCCTCCTCTACTCTTCTATCCTCCAGCTCCTTTCTTCTTCCACTCCACTCAGCCCACTCTTCTTGCCTACCTTCCTTCCTTTGACCACTACAGCACTCCACCATATCCAGTTCCTAATAGAGTAAAACTTTCTTGTTAAGCCCACATTCTTATCAACTATACAACCCTCCAACGAAGCCCAGCCCACCAGTTTCAGCTCCTGACTCCAAGCCACACCTACTTCCAGAACCATATACCACCAGACGAAGATGACTGCCCAACTTGAAAACGAAGTCTCATGCTTCGTGGGCCGTCAGGCTCATATGCCATGCAGATTCCTGCTATACTTACCCAACGTGAGTCACCTTAACCTACTTCCAGAGCAAGACTAATCCATCGCACACCGACCATTCAATAACCGGTTTCAGTGCCGTCCCTCGTCTTCAAGCTAGAAGTTGATGCATCTTTCTATATGCCTTGCAAAAAGCCAAGCAAAGAGAGTACCGATCGTGTGGACATTGCGGGCTGGCATTTTGATTCCTAGGCAACGCCTCACAATAAGTACTTCGTCTTCGTCCCTCTACACAATTACTGGCTTGCGGGATGTCATACGCAACTATGCGTCTGGCTATATCAAGCCAGGGCTTCTTCTGCTGTCAGGCTTGCAGAGCCTACAGCCGATGAAAAAGCACTCCAGAACTATTTGCGGTGGATACTGTACATCCCAGGCAAGAAGGGGAAAAGGGGGCAAGACCTCTGGGTCCAACCAGGACCAAAAGTACAAGGTAAGCTTGGGACAGACATCGCTGGTCTATGTGGCTTAGTTGCTGATCGCTTCTAGCACTGCACTCAGTGTGGTGACTTCAGACGCGCTGTGCCCTCCCGTTTTGTACAGCATGGTATGCTTCTTGCCGTGTCAGAAGACCAGAGTTTCTGACTTGACTACTTTGCATGCTTTTCAATCGTTGAACAGAACGGTTCTGCGACGCTAGTAACCCTGAGTGTGGCCTACAGCTACACTACTGCTATTCCTTTCTGCGACCCCGATACCAAACGTGCGGTTGCTGTTCATTAGTCAGCGTCTGGAAACGTTCTCTGTTCAGAGGTATAGTGAACACAGTTCACATGAACTTTTTTTTGCAAGAGACTTTGAAAACCGCGAGAGATGGGTCACTTTGGTCAAACCCAAAGCATCAAGACCGCGCATGCGGCATGTGTAAGAGAAGTTAGTCGATGACAGGTGATGTGCATGGCCGACAGTCGCCCTTTGCTCCTGAAATCTGCAACTGGCGTCATTCTTGCTGACAGCATAGAGGAAGGGGGAGCAGAACTTGCTGATAACATAGACTACATTCTTCTGCCTTGAGATGGGGGATTCACACATGATGCAGAGCCAGAAACTCTACTTTGCAACCATTGCAATGAAGCAGAGCCCTCCGGAATAAGCACGAATGGGATGAACACTTGTGCCAAATTGCACGGCTTATCTTGGTCGGAAACAAGAATTACCTTCCCCAGAGACGCTTGCAATGCGGGCACAGCTAGGACCTGAATGGCCAACTTCTTCGAAAATCTCAACAAGGGGAGATACTTGCATGAGCTGTCTGAAGGAGGAGCAGAATCAGCCTTCAATCTGCTTATTGCGTGTGGCCTCGGCGTGCTGGGATGGGCTACCTTCAGAGGATTTAGCGGCTAATAACTGGATGCATTGACGACTGTCCTAGACCGAGCTCGCTTTGGGATAATCAGATCCTGTGCGCTGGGGTTGGCCAATTGGTCACATGCCTGGACATCCGTGTTTACAGGTCAGGAGATGTAACAGGGTAGGCCTGCCATTCACGACATAGCATTGAGCTGATGTGGCAGAGAGCGCGTCGTTTTCTTGAAAGTGCAAGCCTTTGCAGATGTGACGCCTTCATCATATATGAAGCAGTTGCTTTTCGGGATCTGCTCATGACACAAGTCATGATCATCTCAGACCATGCTATATTCATTTTGAGGAGTTAGGCTGGTATGATGATAAAAATGCCTACCATGAAATATGAGATGGCCCATGAAGTGTTGTCCGATCGCTTTTCCAGCGATGTGACTGCCATGGAAGTCCCAGGTCATCAATGGCCAGGACGTGGTGATGAAGGTTGTTTCTGGTAAGGTTAGGGATAAAAGCCCCTGTCTTGAAGCAAATTCTCTTCCCGCCCCGCATCCCCCGATCCATCCTGAAGGTCAGCAATGACCAGGATGTCAAGATGAAAAAAGTTTCCCTTACAGGCGGCACTGAAGAGACTGTGTTTGAGCCAGCGCGGTGAAGAAAAAAATCTTGTAGTCTCTTCACGAGCTATCGAGATCAACAGATATAGCTCTCTCATCAAGATGAGTTCTTTTCTTCCATGACGCTTCCTGAGCACACGATGCATCTGGTAAGCTTCGCGAATCGCAACTTATGATACAAAGACAGGAACGCGATTGATCAACCCCCTGCCATACTTGTAGCAGGGCAAAAAGGGAGTCGGAAAACTACTGAACTGGAGCATGAGACCTGGGTCCTTGTTCACATTGGTTTCCACATCTGGGGTGTGTCAACAGTGGACAGCTGCATATCGTATCTCATAGTCTCATTCGACTTCGAGACATCGTGGGAGTTCTGGCTTGACCGAGCAAATCATGAATTGCCTCCGAGAAACCAAGCCACTATCTATGGCTTGAAATTTCTTGCTTGTACCTGCTAACGTCCAGAGATATCAATCCCGCATCAACCCTGCGGGCCATCGCTCTTCTCACATTTCTATAGGCTGCACCAGCGTAAATAAGGCTGGCACTGCCCAAATCCATGTTAATCTAGCTGTCAGCAGCCGCTTCAGCAACTGCTGGGTTTGACAGAATCGCACCGATCTGTCCAATGCAAGAACCACGAAAGGAAACAACCCGCGGTGCAAGCCACTATAGTGGGGAAACTGCTAAGAACATTGCTAGATCTCATTGCTGATTTATTTTGCTCTGGAGCCTGCACAGGAGATACTGTCGATATGTGCTCGTCACTTGAAGCACTATGAAAAAGCCCAGCAGCTAGAGACCTCTCTGGTTGCTAGGCTAACTCGTTCCAATCATCCCGTCAAGAGGCTCACTGCGCAGAGACGGTTCAGACCTACCTTTGCGGAATCTCTTGATGGGCGCATATACAATTTGTTGCTCAAGTCAACATGTGATCAGCAACCCAAGATCAAGCGTGGCTGGGTGGATCTATACAACACTGATGCAAAATGTCAGTAAGGCATCCGACCAGGTCACTCCTTGCCATGCCTCCAGGTATCTATGGTGATCATCCATTTCAGCCTTATTCAAATTTTCTTCTCTCCTACAACGGGGGGTCCTCTAACTCCGGGCTGTCGTGTGAAAGACAACCCGATAACTATCGTTGTGTCTATCCGATACGACCCGTAAGAGAATCCCACACGGATCGAAAGCGTATCCGGGCCATTTGTGCCAGCTACTAGGAGCAAGATGTTTCTATCTTATGTCTCAAAGATGGTTCAAATTGCTCAATGAAACAAAAAGGACACTAGATCGCCACTTTCTGCAACGCATTGCGCTGTGCATTCACGGTCGTCTTACTGCCACGGCCCTACCCAAATGGTGGTGCTTATGCATACGCAGGTGGGACGTGTGCAGTCCAGAAATATGCTGGGAAGAGGTGAAACAGTATCTCACGTTTGGCCTTGGATAGAGCTATTTTTGCTACGGATCATGCTTTGCATGATGTGGCTAGTTCTCATAGGTATCTTGCCGGGTCATGGCTGCACATAGTGCAATGAAGGCCGTCCCCATTACTTGAAAGCAATGCGCGATCTCGTTCGAACCACGCTGCAACAATGATGACCTACGAGATATTATCGTTTCGATAAGCAGAAAATTCAATGATGCCAGGTCGCAGAAGTTGGGGTTATGACAACTTCAACAATCCATTTCTGACGAGACAGGAACGCGCGTTGGCCGATAAAAGTGGTATTATGCCTATCTATCAAACTAGACGCCGGGAGACACAGAGGAAGCATACAATTATGCTGCAGCGCAGATGGCACACTATTACGATCAGCGTCACAAGCAAATGGAATTCAAGAAAAATTCGTTCATTTACCTGAGCCTGCACAAGGGGTATAGGGGGATACTCTGCCGACCTTGTGCATGCGAATCATCAAAGACAAATCCAATCAGCAATACGTGAGCCAGCTGCGTGTCCTTGAGCGTGTCGGCAAGTTGGTGTATAGTTTTGAAATGGCCACCGCATGGAAGATTCATCCTCTCGTTGCATACGAATGACCCAGAAAACCACCTGCTTCCTTCTTTTGCATTATCAGAAATGCTATGGCTTCTACATCGCGTGTTGGCGATGAGTGGAGCTGCGAAGTTCGCACATCAGATGGTGGTGTCTTTGATTCTGGATCCCGATGTCGAAGTTTATCTCTCCGTTTCGAATGAGGATCTGAGAAGCTTAGAACTCATGCAGAGTGTTCCGAGAATGAGGAAGATTCAATCGACTTTCGAGATGCCATTACGAGCAAAGCACGACAAAAAGAACCAAAATGAATCAACTTCCGCCACGGCTACGCGCAACAACAGCACCAGCTAAGTAAGGCCGACCGTACTGCATTGAGATAGAGAATCCAAATGGAAATGGTTTGCCTGGTGAGTTTGAAGGATGCACGGTAATCAAAGACGCATTCTGCATTCTTGCATACCTATGGTATAATCTGTGCAACATAGCATGTAGCTTTGCCGAAATGCATATACTCTGAGAGACCCGCTAATGTCCGCCTTGAATTCGAAATTCTACTCACTGCTTTAGGCGGTGGCTGAGACGAGTTAGTCTGCAACAAATGCTGCTCAGACAACGTGATCTGCTATGCCATGTGTCGTTCCAGGCTCAGAAAAACGCCCGCAATCACAGAGTTTTAGATAACCAGCCAGCCTAGGATCGAGCCCATGCACCCGCGATATGAACCAGACATTCGCCTACTAAGCGCCGCCTTCAGAGCCCTTGCCCCCCCCTGAAAAACAAGCCCTTGAAACCTTTACAGACAACAGCATGGTGACCAAGTGGGAGGATTTTTATAACGGCACCTGGTACTGTAGATACTTGTGGGGGGACTGGGATGCATATTGCTGCCTGGGTCTATCCCTCTGGGATACACAACGACTTTCGTTATTAAGGCTCTCCCCGGAAGACCCGTCCTGGTCACTGCCCCCGGAGACAATATCGCCGCGGTATATTCCAATCCTGCGGTCTGATTGCACGTGGGCAAACGTGGTCGATCGAATGATGAGTTACATTGATACATGGCTGGAAAGCATACCAGAGGAAGAAGTTTTACTTCCAGGAGGCTGACTGGTTAAACAATACGAGACACCCTGAATATCTCACGAGTTTAGCGCTGACTTCGGCGATCGAAGTGCAACCCATGAAATGAAAGAAATATCCGCCACAGCAAGACGACGGCAGGGATGTCGGTAAATTAGTGGAGACTTGAATGATACGCAAGAACAGCAGGGTTCGGAAAATTTGCCCTCGGCGAATGCCTGCTACCTTAAAAGCATCCATCGACCCACCGGCTTTCGGTTTCTTGCATGGACACAGTCAAATGGGACCATATTGAGGTCAGAGGGCCAAGAGACAGGTTGATCATTCACAAGGATAATCCCGCCTGCTTTCCACATCCACAAACGTAGTCCAATTCATTGTGGAAGTCGTCGAACAGCGTGTGCAGCATCTCCGGCTAAGCCTCGAGACTCGAGCGCTGGAGATGGCAGGCTCACCTGATGCAAGTCTGAGGAGTCGTCACAGTAGCTTGGCCTTCAAGGAACTTCTCTGCCACTACCAAACGAGTGAAGAGTCGGATCAGCAGACAAGGAAGACCTTACGGTCCGCCGTCAAAAGGCTTCGGGAAGACACCCTGCGACTTGTGGATGTTCATGGTTGCCACATTTTTCGCGACCGGACACTCTGTGCTCACGGAGAGTCCCAAAATTTGCATTGGTGGCCGTAGACGAGGCGGCGATATGGCCAGTCCTAGCCGGGGACAGACCTACAGCAGCATTGCTCATCAGCGGTTGCAATGGGTGTCCCCTGGCTTTCTGTACAGATCGTATCCAGTCATTACCAAGCTTCGTCCTGAGCTCCACAGGGTCAGGACTCTGACAAAAAGGTCTTAATAGATATTTCTCACTCACCAAGACAGCATCTCGCCGTCTTGCTTCACATCTATCACTAATACAGAAGTCCATTAACCATTGAAGATGAATAGATTGATGATACTCCTTACTCACCCCCCAGCAGCAGCAGCAGCAGCAGCAGGAGCAAAAGCAGCAACAAGAGCAGATCCTTGCGGCTCTGATAGATGAGGGACGCCTTGATAATGCACGGTTCGCAAAGGAGATCGACCATGATCTGATGAACCTCGGGTGTGATGTAAAAAAGAATTTGAAAACTCGTCCCTTCATTATTAGCTGTTTTTGTTCTCAGGGTACGCACCGCAGCAAGAGCACATTCTTTGGACTAGACACACTTTCAGAAGGCCTTCTGAAACAGATGGGTTATCATGTCGCTTGGGTGACCTGGCTTGAGCACATTGACGCGCCTGTACCACCTTCGGCCAATTCAATCTTGATGCTCCTCAGCGACAAGAGATCGCAAACAATTATTCTTCAACCATTCTTCTCGGAGATGCGAAGGCACGTCGCCCACGGAATCATTGCCGGCCATCCGGCTGGTGAAGCGCGAGGAGGTCTAGAACAAACAAAGACATTGCTAGTCCTGACTCCTCTGGTAATAGCTTTGCTAAGACATTCGAGACCCAAATATTATTGGGTCCCAGTCCCGAGCACCCAGCTCGAGCTAAGCATCAAAGAGCCCAGCGTGCTATAGTGTACTAAACTGGTGCAGTATCCTTCCGCTGAGACAGGGGCTATACACCTCCAGAGCACAGAACCCAAGGCAGAAGTCAAAGGCTTGCCAGTAAGTATTATGTTGGCCACCGTTTTTGAGAGACTACCAGATCGTGGGCCACCTGATGGTATGCTCGATCTATTACCGATATTGAGTGTATATCGCTCTCAGGCCCGTGTTGGTCAATTTAACCATCTGATAGGGGCCAGTCAGATCATAAAGAATTTGATGAAGTTCCATTGCACGCGGCCCAGGTGTGTCACAGTCCCTTATACCGTTCGATCAAGATACAGCGCTCATTCATTCGGCAACAGTGTGGCGTGCAAAACGCAGGCGTTCTGTTCTGGACCAGCTAGCCTTCTACGCAAAACTCATGGGCCTGGGTACCTCGAAGACGGAATCAAGTACCCGTGCCTTCTGGGGAATTCTATCATGGCTGCTGCGGGGACTACACTTTTCGACTCTACCCCTGCACTCCAAGCTTTTACCTTTGGCATATACCGCGAATCTCCACATCCCTTTTAATCACCACATCCATTCCACCCGATGTCCACAGCAGTCAATCCTTGTGATTGTCTAAAGTATACGGCAATCTGCGAAAAAGCCCTTGAAGCACCCAGAGCCCTTGCCACTTGGTCTTTAGGCGATGGAAACCCAGACCCTAACCTGCCACAAGAGAAGTGGCCTACTGCAATTACACCCAAGCCAGTTAACCAGAACAACTCCAGTGGCCTCCGCGCGGCACCCGTCTCAGTGACGCTTGGGTTCTCCTAGCTATTAACAAATTATCAACAGCAGACAGAAGCCTTTACTACCCCGCTGATTTCGATAAGCAAGGAAATCTACGTCAATCCCGTGTTCCTGCCGGCGAAACTTTCATCTTCTACGCGCATGAAAACTTCTTTCTTCCTGTATATCGTCGCACTCACGTTCTGTGTGTTCGGTCTGGTGTGCCATACAAACTGGACGGACCAGCTGGGCAAGTATGGGCGAAGAACGGCAAAGTGATCCGGAGTCAGTATGATCGATACGGAGGCTGGATGTCCTTCTCGAATCAGTTTTATCTCCTTTTCAAGGCGACTCAGGTGTCAATACCTCTAACATTACCGCACACCTTAATGTCCAAACCTTGGCGGTCGTGTCAATCCATGGCGTAGACCCAGAGCGAATGGACCATTGCCCCACTTGTAAACTGCCTCCAGATTACTCCCTATGGTCTACAGCCACTTGCAGCTGGGCCTTCTTAATTTATACACCTAACCTGTTCTTACTACACTCTTCTTCCCTCCTCCTGTTGAACTCCAACAAGTGGTTTAGCGTTGCGGGCCGCCCTGCAGCACGCAGTCTTCTATTGGGGTTGTAAAGTTTCGAGTCCGCGTTAAGTCATCCCAGTACTCATCCCAGTGCTCCTTAGAAGAGCTGACGGAATTCAGTCTCTATGCCCATGATGGCCAAACATTGAGTGTCTGGGAAGAATGATTGCACCATTCTCACAACTGACTATTCAGTCATGGATGGAAGACCGACCGACCGACCACCTTGCCCGATTCATATATTGGGTGAAACGCACAAATTTGGAAAGCAACGAAGGCGATCTTCAACAACAGAAAGACCTCAAACAGTGAGAATGGATATGGCAGTGTGCGAACTGAAAAATATATTGCAAGAACATGTGCACACCCCAAGCAGCTGAACAATACGCTGCTAAGCAAAAACGTTATTTGGGGTTTCTGAGACGGGGAGGGGAGTCAATCACCCAAACGGACATATTGTCCTGGCTTTGTCTCGCTGGACTGATAGCAAGCCGCTCATGCGTCACAGATGTGGCATGAAGCACCTGCATCGACAGTCCTGTTCGGCATGAAGTTCAGTCCCGTGGGGAGACTGTAGCCATGGAGGAAGTTATGGTCGTGTTGGATGTCTGCGCATGCGAGAGCGAAGGTAATGGTACACAGGTTAAGAAGGCCAGCAAGGAGACTTCTCCTCTGAATCGGCAGATGAATTTCCCTCTGATATCTACCATGCTTCATCATCTCAGCCCCGTTCCCTTGAGCGTCATCCTGAATCAGATTCACGGTTACTCGGTACCAAGTCCTCAGGAGAGGCCCCTGGCATAGCGAACTAATGGAGCGCGGCAATGCAACTTCTGGAATTGTTCACCCAAGAAGATGTGCAGAAACCCTAACCTCAAGGTCTCAAACAATGCTCAAACGAAAAAGTAACATCTCCCAGTGATGACGAACATCACGACATCAATCTGTTTCCACTGATACTACATGTCGCTATGAGTTTCTACCACAAAAGCATCTACACAGGCCAGTCTTACGATGATAGCAAAGGGCAATCTGGTCAAGGTGACAAGTCCATCTTGTGCGGAAAGCAGCGCGGGATACAGGCAAAGTTTTGGGACTCGGCTACCCATTAAGAATGTAGACTGCTTGGACACTCCCAACGGCAAATGGCAGGTCGAGACACTCGATCCCATCGAGAATAGCAAAGTCGTGAAGCCTTCGCAATCACTCCTGATGAAAGTCACACTGGAATGAGCTCTGGAACGATTGTCTGAAGCTCAGGAGAGCATGGGTAAGGTGTGGGAAACTGCAAGAATGAATGGAAACGTTGCCACCTCGAGAATCTCATCCGAAGTTCCGAAAAGTGCACCAGTAACCTCTGTGCATTGCAGTCAAATCGCGACATACATGAATGACCGTGTTCTCCTTTCATGGGTCCTGTCCTTCTTGAATTCATCGCCCGAGAATTGTGATTGACCTCTCTCACTCAGGAACCTACTGACGAAGCAAGAGGTGGTTTTCGCCTTCTCCTTTGGTGGAAGAGGGGGGAGGGTGGTCCTCCTGCACATCCTCCATTTGCATCCATCGTCACTGACACCTGTTTTACGCACTTCTCTGCCACCTTCAGATTTCTGCCTGCATGGCCTCAGCTAAAGGCACTCGTCCTTCCAAGCCACTTGATCAGATACGACGGCGACTTGTTATTCCCTCTTGACCACTTAACCTCATTCACATCATGCAGCCAATCTCTCTGGCTGACACAAAAGCCACACGAGCAAAGAGCCTCAAATCTTAACAGTCGCCGCATGGGCCTGGTTTCCCGGTGGGGAATAAGATAAAACAGGACAGAAGGAGATCGATCACTCACCTCACAGATGCTTTCTCTCCTGTACTTCAGACTCCAACCGGATAAGGCAAGCCGTGTGCGTGCGTGCAAGCCTTTGACAACAGAGAATGCGGAGATCGAGTCGACGCGGTCTTCCAGACACTCACGCCCCTTGGAGCGAGATTCCATTTACCTACTGTCCTGATTCTAGTCAAACGCGGACGAGGCACAGTGTGTCAGATCCAATCCCCTACGTGCCCCTGGAAAAGGCGTGGCAATTCGTGGACTAAGAACCATGTGGAATCTTCCGGGACATTGAGGAATTGAAGTCTTCGATGACTATTGATATCGTTATATGAACTGTGAAAGTCAAGTGGCTTGGAGATAATATCGGAAATAACTTTCGAATTATGCTACTATTCCTTAAATTCAGATCACAAAACATACCGATCAATGGCATCCCCGGCGAAGGCACCAGCGAGCAATACTAGAGCCCTACTTCCATTCGCTACCCTCATAAGAAGTCTACTAGAGCATGAAACAGCTGCAACATTAATTGGTAGAAGTAGAAATAAGTAAGTAAGCACTGTCAAGCCTTCGTAGTTGGGACGGGGGCCCATCTTGTCTTGTCTTTTGTCTCGTTCCTTTCGTCTAAACCAG
Organism: Aspergillus aculeatus ATCC 16872; assembly: GCF_001890905.1. Lineage (NCBI taxonomy): Eukaryota > Fungi > Ascomycota > Eurotiomycetes > Eurotiales > Aspergillaceae > Aspergillus > Aspergillus aculeatus. The sequence continues at coordinate 746,789 of NW_017962982.1, forward strand.
CCCAGTCCAACGCGCAGTTTCACTCATAAGACCCCTTGCAAATCCATATCCGTCCGTATATGTATCCATCCGTATCCATTAACATGACCATATCCCACACCCATATCAGTATCCCAAGCCCCCAACGGACCGAATCTCTTATCTAGCAATGGACTCAAAAGCTGAAAAGAACCGAGACCACGATTCAACAAGAATAGAAAGGAAAAAAACAAAGTTATGGCGCACGAAGCCTCTATTTCAGAATCAAGTATCGTACCCAAGAACCCCACCGACGCTCTCACCAACCAACTCGGGGATGATGTTGAAAAAAAAGTCCCCTGTGCTATTTTCCCCACTCATGACAGTCGGGTGCGTCGAATTCTGATTTGGAAACGCGCAGAGATGAATCGTCGCTTGTTGAATCGAAAATTTTTGGGAAAAAAAATGCTTGATGTATGTACAGTAAAACGAGGTAAGTAGCTAGAATACTAGCTGCTATCTTCTATATTAGAAAGGCGAATGCATTAGAATGGGGTTGCAAGAATTGGTAAGGTCGAATTGTTTTGTCTGGGTGAAATTGAGATTGCAGTCGATCTTCCGGTCACGCCTCTTGGGCCCAGCGACGTTCACGGAGGGGCACCTCTTCCTGAGCCTGGACCCGGGATCCGTCCGTCTCGCGACGCCAGGCGTAGTATTCTCCGAGGCGGACCTCGGCGTAGGATGCGTAGTCAAAGTCGATTTGGGATATTTGGGCTTGGATGAGGGACCAGATTCCCCTGTAGAAGTGTGATAGGTGGTCAGTGTTGATCATGCAAGAATGCGACAATTATCGACTCTAGGCCAGACATACCAGTATAGACCAGGGATTCCGCGGAATCGATCGACTTCCTCGTAGAGGCGGTCGACGATTTCTGGCTGGAATGATTCGGGGATTCCCTTGTGGTAGCTGTAGCTCTTGACATATTCGGTCAGGAACTGGCGTCGGACGGAGCGCGTCGGCATCATGTTGTAGTCGCAGTCATAGCCACCCCATTCAGCGAAGTGATTCGCGATGTCGAAAGCAGCTGGTGAGGGAGTGGCGTATTCGTAGTCAATGAAGTTGACCGTGGCGGGTTCTTGATCTTCAGTCGTGACAGCGTGCCCGTTTTGCTTTTGCCCCGAGGGAAGGACAATGACGTTCGCACAGAGGAGATCGCAGTGGGAGAAGACCAGCTGGTGGGAAGAAGCAATTAGAGATAGAACGACAGATATCCGTGATCATGATTCTACGTACGCCGCCTTCACCAAGTCCCTTGCCATCATCGAGTTCACGCACGACTTGTTCAAGCTCCTTCTGCAGACTCAGTCTCCGCTGACGCTGCTCCTCCGTTGCGGTGGGCAGAGCAAGAATCCATTTCTGGGTGACGGTCCAGATATTGGGTCCAGGCTGCCTGGTCTTTACCACGGACAAGCTACCTTCCTGCTTGGACTGTTGCGGATGGTCTTCCGAGTCGACGTCTACTTGTCGCGTGAGGGGTACGTTCTCGGATTCCTTCGAGGTAGCAGGAGTCCCACCGACGGGCAGGACGGCATGCCACTGCGCCAGGCGTCTAGCAACACCGCGCCATACTGGAGGCGTCGTCAGATCCTCGTGGGTCGCCGGCCGACCACGGAGAAAACGATACAGAAGGCCATTTTTGAAGCGGGCCAAAAGCGGAGGAGCTAGGCCATAACTAGCGAGGAGAGCATGGGAGCTCGTTTCTCCTATAGATTCGAAATTCTACTCAGCAAGGTGTCGCAATGGGCAAGAAGGGAGGAAGAGAAAGGGGGGTCGCTTCTGGAGTAGTCCCCTTTCCCCGATGTAGCATACTTTCGCGGTCTATAAGAATCTCTGTGTGGTTACCGTACGCTCTCATCAGTACTGCATCGTGATCTATCTGCTCCTCGGTCAAACCGGGTTTTCGGTTGATGATTTTGAGTAGCTAGACGCTCACGTTAGTCCATGGCACTCAACGTGGATCATTTCAGGCCTCGTCGCAACTGCGAGAAGAGCATGGTTTTGCGAGAAACACACAGTATTGGTGATGCCGTCCGTGAACCGCACGAATTCAATCTTGTTCTCCGGCCCCTCCCAATCAGGGTTGAGTGTGAGAATTAGCCGCAACGCGGACGCGTGAGAGTCGGCATGGTTATAGGATAGGGGGATATAGCGCAGGGCCGTCCCGTTCTGCTGGCACAGAGTCATGGCGAATGAGGAAAAGATCAAAAGAAAAAGGAGCGAAGGGGATAATAAAACGAGGTAGTGAAAGTGAAAGAAAAGTGGTCAGGGGCGTATGCGACAGGTCGACCGCAGGGTTGCTAATATTAGTATTCTATGTAACTTCAAAGCGCATGTCAGTTCAGGTCGGTCGGATAGATGATGATTGTGAGGGTCGCGATTTGTCTTGTGGAATGTTCATGTTATAGGATAGAATAGGGACACCGATTACATATAGGAACTTCCGTACCAATCAGCCAAGCCCGGGAGAGCGGGTCTTGGGGGAATTTCTCCTGATACCGAGTCGAGTAGATTAGTTGAACGATCTCGCCAGCCCACGCAAGGGTCAGGAGTACAAATTGGCCGGCAATTGATACTCTGGAAGCGAGCAAGTGCGGGTAGAAGGAAGGATGCAGCAAGACCGAAGAGGGAGTGGCCACGAGGGGGGAGTTGAGTTTAAGGATTAAGGTAGTAGTAGAGAAAAGAAGGAGAAGGGGAAGTTCAAAGTGGATGAGCGTTTGCTGGTCTCGTGCCCAGCTTGCCACTGATTGGTTTTTGGCGGCGGGCCCTGGAACGCCCCTCCTTTTTTTCCGCTCGACGCTTCAAGCCTGAGGCCCAAAGGCGACCAAACACTGCGCTTTGATCATGTGCAATGACGCAGTAAGATGAGGGGCAAATTGGTTCTTTAGAGAGTATGTCGATGATCCTTGCGCGACAATAGGCAACAGAGTATAACCCAAGATATGATCCAGGCCTTCCCTTCAGGTGACCACCAATATCACTGAGGTTAGAAGTGATACAAGTGTAAATTGAACAGTACACGTACAGCAGCAGGTTGCGCATTGCTGTAACTGATCTAAGCCGCTTCGGGTCTCGCCTTCCCAACAACCAAAGCAGATTTAGCATGTGATTCTGCCGCCCACCACAGATCACGTGCTCAATGTCAAGCATGCATCACGTGCTTACTCTTAACCCCAGCCCTAACATCAACTCTTCTCGGTAATCCACTAGTCCCGACTCCAGTTAGTGGCTCCACCGCCGTGGACTACATAAGCCCGCCGCTGCCCGCCGCGACTTTGATGGTTTTTCTTTCTTTTTTTCTTCATCATCAGTAGCGGTTTACTTACTTTATGTTATGTAAATCTTATCGGGGCTCCGTCACCGTACGGCTTGCTGAGGGTTACCTTGTGTGGGATTTTTCTCTATGGGTCTCTCCTCCGTTCCCGGCCTTGAAGAGCAACATACGCATTCCTTTTTCCCTTACAAACTATGGCTTAGCTAGGGTTTCTGCTCGCAAGAATAGATCCCCATGCGCATAAGCTGTGGAGGAGGCGTGACATTTCAATCCCAAGCACTTTCATGTTGGTGCTTGGGTATCTGTAATCGTAGTGAAATTCTTGCATGGTGCGAGGTGTTCGACATAAATGTCGCATGTCTGCACTGTATGCTTGGAAAGCAGAGAGTATTCTCGGCACTATAGGCGCTTGGTTGGATGGTCTCTTTGGAGTCCTTACACTTCCGTTGCTGAACATACGCTTGACACTTGACACCATCATAGCTACGGAATATGCATCTTGTGTCTCCTGCTGTCATGTCTCCTCAAAAGCAATCATTTCATTTCCATGCTACATATGGTTTCTTATGCCATTATATGTCGGTTCATCGGTTCTTAGCCCGTGATGGTATATTATATTTTCATAATCCGTGCCGTCCGTCCCCAAACATGCTCAAGCCCTACCAGCCTTGCCGACCTGGATGCGCTCTCCGGTCCATTTATCGTCGCTGCGCAGCACCGGCCAGCTGGTGCCGTCCGCCTTAACCAGTGTGAGTTCCAGCTTAGTCCCCATGACACGGAACTGGGACTTCTCGGCATCGATTGGCGCGAACAGCTGATAGGTATCCTTGTACCGCTTGTTATCCGTCGTAGGAAGATCCAACTCCAAGGATGTGGCGGTGAACTGGACCTTTGCGTTCTCTTTGTCGATCTTCTTCAGGTAGAGAGAGACGTTGACGGAGGATGGCGTCTGGTAGAAGTCGTTTCTGTAGAGACCAAAGGAAAATGAACATGTCAGCCCTGCAGTTCCCGTCACGCAGCTAGCTCTTCCGGCCCTGGGGTAGCACGCTTGTGGAGAGCGATCACTCACCTGACCGTGTCTACCTTCTCCTCACCCGGGGGCTTGCCCTTTCCAACAAACAAATGCTTCGTCTTCTCCGTGCAGCCCTGGATCTTCAGGAACTCATCGAACTCGAGCACCCGCTTCTTACAGCAGGACCAGCCCTTGCTGCCCTCGTGGAAGATGGGTGCGCCGGGGTGGAAAACGCATTTCTCGTCCTCGCGCGCCACGGCAGAATCATAACCCTTGTTGCAGCCCTTCCGGCGACAGGTGGCGTTGGCCGGAATCTCGAGATCGGGGTCGTCGGACTCGGGCTCTTCGGGAACGGGAGTAGGCGCATTGGAAGGAGGGGCGATGGCGGGCGAGATGGCATGGCGGGGAGGCTCCGCCACCGGCGTCGAGGCCGGGGCTAAAGGAGCCTCTTCGACGATAGGTTGCGGGGCAGGCTGAGGGGTGTCGTCGACGGTAGAGTGTTTGCCCGTGGTGCACGGGGGGATGGCGAGGAATTCATCGAAGGTGAGAACGCGGGGCTTGCAGCATTTCCAGCCTGGGTTGTTGGATCGTGGTTAGTCCTGCGGTGCGCCTGGGAAGGTCGAGATCCGGTCCTCAAAAGTATAAGACCGGAGTATAACGAACGACTCAAACCAGGGAAGTTCGTAAATCTTCCACAAGGTCCCTGGATATCATACCTTTTTGACCTTCGTGGAACACTGGCGGGCCGGGATGGTAAACGCAGGGCTCTTCGGGGTCGGTGAACTCCTTCCCGCAGCCCTTGTGGACACACTTAGAGGCCATGGTTGTGATGGAAATATAGAACGGGGAGACTGAGAGAGAACCGGCTGCCTTGTCTTCGGGATGGGAGAAATAGGACTAATTTCCCTCACCGTGAGGAGAAATGCGAGTTTGTCGCATCGAAGCACGCAGAACCGCAGCAGGAGGGCTGGCCCAAATAGGCTTAGCCCGGGAAGCTCGAAGGTTCCATTGTTCATCCCCAAGTTCCGCCCGTTGTCCGCTTCCGCTTCTCCGTATACTTTTCTTCCTCAACTTTAGCGGTTCGATTCTTGGTAGCTGTGCGTCAATCATGTTTCCCACTGCCGTTCGTCTCTCCAACGCTGTGCGCGTCACTCTCTTCACCCGTGCGGGCTGCGGGCTCTGCGACACAGCCAAACATACCGTGACTCAATTGCACAAGCGACGTCCCTTCCAGTATACCGAGACGGACATTGCTCTTCCCACCAACAAGCCTTGGAAGGATGTCTACGACTTTGACGTTCCAGTTCTGCATGTGCAGACTGTAAAGGGAGATGCGTCTCTCTCCGATCCGAAGAAGCTTTTCCACCGATGGACCGAGCAGGAGATGGAGACGCTGATTTCCGAGGCTGAGAACAAGCAGTCGTAAATGCATCAATTTCATTCAGTCATGTTGGCAACTTTGCATACATGACGAGCGATGATGCTACCGGTTATGGCTGCTTCAGCAGCTATTGCATGCTATCAGCCGGATTTCGCAGCACCCTTGAGTTAAAGCAATGGCACGAGACGTGAGCCGAGCCACCCTTCAGGCAACTACAGAGCTACAGATCTCGTTGTCGTCGCATTGTCCTGGATCAACTTGGCACATACAATGCCTGGGCTACAGTCTTAGCTAACTCCCGTGCAAATGTCTGACACTGGACAGCCTCATGGACATTCCAGACGATTGCGGTGACAAGACAGTGGGCAGTTGATCATCAGTGCTGTCGAACGTATTCCACTGTGAAACCTGAGACCCAAGTCCGATACCTGGCGCGCACCCCAACATCCAGAATGAATATCGCAGGTGGCTTGCCTGTCAGGGTAGTGCAACCTGTATACTCGCACCCTAGTCGGCGGTCTTCCCTTCAGTCTCAGGGGTCCTATATCCTCTAGCTCAATTGATACATTGGCCTAAAAGTATAGCTTATACGCATAGCATTCACCAAAAGCAACAAGAGTCTCAATTCCACCTTGATAATCCCCCAGATAGAACAGTGTATTCTCCGTATTGCATAGCAACACCACCACGCCACAACAAGCCCAGCCATATACACCCAACCCTCACCTTACACTACACACCCTCTCCCATCCTCCACCCCTCACCCCCTCCCTCAAGTCAAGACAAAAGAAAAATCACCCAGAACATCCATGACTCCCCTCCGTCGCCGGATCCTTACAACCCCCCGGACACAGCTGCGCATGCCCCACATCCCCCGGATTCTTGCAATGGAACAAGATATCCGCTAGATCGTCATTCTCCAGCCCCGTCCCCTGCAGTGCCGTCTTGAGGTCATTCTCCGTGAATCCTGCACCCACCCAGAGCGTTAGCATCGTGACTCTTGCACTGTATACCACAGCTTTCATTCCACCGCTGCCCTTCACGCCCAAGAACAGAACCGCATCCTGGGGGAAAAACCACAAGCATAGAAACAAAGCATCCCCTCAATCGCAGTGGCAGAGAGGAGAAAACTAACCCTTCGAACTCAACAGCTTATTGGCGCAGTAATCGAAACTCGGGGTGCAGGTTTTGTCGGCGAGGGTGCCGGTGGCTAGGGCTAGGAGGGTGGTGAGGAGGAGGGTTGTTGGTTTCATTTTTGGGTGGAATACACTGGGAAGAGGCTGGGTTGAGAGGGGGGGGAGGTCTCGTGTGTATATCAAGCAGAACGGACTGGTTATGATGTTTGAACTACATCGGGGCTTAGGGGAAGGTCGTTGGTTATGTAGACATTGGGAGCTAGTTGTTTCTAGTCAGTTTCATGGGGAAACAGGGGAAACACGGGCATTCTTTGTGATGTCGGTAGGAGGTTCTGTTTACTACGTACTCATGGTCCAAGGTAGAGAGAGACAGGGTAAGTGGAATGCGGAGGAAAGAGACTAGACGACTGGAACGCGGCGGTCCGGGAGTTGGTATGTACAGGTCGTAACTACGTAGGTCCTGGACCTGGACTACAGCTAAAAATGCCATAAAGCCTTTTAGGATCTGGATCCCAGATACCGGCTTGCTCCATTCTTCCAATTGTCCGCAGGAGCTAACCACTGGCAGGTATAAGACGAACGGGCATTCCATGTGGCGCGCTTGGATTTCACACCATACACATCTTCTACGGAAGACATGAACCCCCAAATAACAGACATTACTATATATATTATCACTATGGGCTGATAAGTTACCTCTCCGACACCGAGAGATCAAAGCAGCCAGGCTTTAGTTACCGCAAGAGCTAGGTACAATCCGTCCCATTCACAGGAAGACAGACCATTCCGTGCAGCCATCCGCCCTTGTGAACAGAACCTGAACAGAACGAGTGTATATCCATGGAACCCAAAATGCCAGACCCCAGACCGCAAACCCATCGAGAAAGCAATGTACACGTCAAAAGAAGAATTACATCAGGCATTATAAAGCTCAAAAGGAGCTACTTGAAAAGAAAATCATGAGCCGGACCCAGCCGGCAAAAGAGAAACGAAACCAGAGGCAGACATTCATGGCGGAGGGTAAGGGTGCGCAATGTCGAATTGCGAAGAGATTGGCTTTTCTCGTTTCTGCATCTAGAACTCGTGCGTCCGAGTTCACGATGACGGGAGCCGACTGCCATCCAGGGGTGAACTCATCGCAAACGTACCAGCAGAACTAGAACCACATGACGCCAGCGACTATTGCAAGCACAATGGCCATGCAGCTGCCACTGCGCACCCGCTCAGGTTCAGCTTGATGTTCAACAACCTTGGACTGCTCCGTAGCAGTCAACGTCGCGGTCGGAGGGGTAGTGGCCTGCACGGACGTATCGATTGTTTGGGTTCGTGCAGATGGTTTTTGCGCATCGGCCTGCTGCTGGGTCTCGTCTGATGCCAATGCTGGGGGCACGGCATGTTCCGTATGAGATTCGTTCCGTGGATTCTGAGGCTGAGGGGAACCAGTCGAGTCCATTAGTTCCGAGCAATTAGTAGATATTGTTGCGGCGGTATTTCGGAGCCCCTGGCGGCCTGTGACGGTTTCTATATAGTCGTTACCAACACGGCAGGCCTGCTGCCATGAGGTCAGAACACATGACAAGAACCACCTGGGCATTTCAACAAGTTTTGTCGTGTCCAGCATCGTACGCCTTCCTCCTTCATCACCAGATGCCAATAGGTAAAAATCCTCGTTATGCGGAGGCGTCAGACGGACTGAGGTGTTTGCATGGTGCGGACCAAGGCGCGGTGATGTTTGATCCGTTAAAGGGGCGTCGCCGTCAGAAAGAAAGGAAGGAACGGCTTGCGGGTCGTCTGTTTGCCGGGTGACCAATGCCTTGAAGGCAAGTACACCGCGACTGAAGACCGACGACTCTTGAACCGAATGTGTCATTGAATCACTATCGAGGATTGCCGCCGCTTCAAACGAGCTCCGGGGAGGCGCATCCGTGAGCGGACGTCGTGGCCGGGATTTCCGATCGAGGTACGTCGAACGATCTTCCTCCAATGACCACGGCCTTGGTTGTCCACCCACCATTCGTAATCGTGGTCGCGCATCGACCAAGCCAGCCTTATCCCGGGAAACATCTGCAATTATACAATCGGAAGACATTAGTCTGAAATACTGCGACAAGCGATGAAGCGGAAAGAGGAAGGGCACGCTCGTACATCGAGGTTCACTGCGGAGATATCCAATGTGCCCGAAAGGCAGAAGATAGTCCCATTCCTTCGCCAATGACGGTACCAGGCTCAGCAACGAAAAGATCAAGAGAGCGAGAAACGGAATGGCCCCAGGTTTCTGGAAACCCGACCGCATCATACACAACTCGGCGACCTGTGGGCGCAGGCCTGACTTTCTCTATCCACGAAGACGCGATGTCTGATAGTATAGTCGGTGGGAATCTTGCGTGATTTGGAAATTTCGCAATCCGGCAGCTTCATCGCCGAAGGAGAAAAGGAAGGATAGGACCAGAAGCGAAGAGAAAAAAGATAATTATCAAATGGACTGATTCACAATTCTAGCGCAAGGTCCGGGCGGTACATTCAAGTACGTATATGGAGTGTGACTTCGTAGGTGGTTTCTGGATCGTCTTTTCTCTGGCGGACTTGCGTCTAAATTGGAATCCTCTGCGGGTCTCAGGGTCTTGCGCGGTTGACGGCGTATTGATGGATGCTGGTTTTCCCCTCTTCGTTTCTTGGGCGATGATACTGTCGATCAATCGGGGCGGTCGGACGGTCGGTGAGCGAAGCGCGCGTCCTGAGATTTGAAGCCTCCGAAGCAACGACCGAAGCACAATTACCGCTGCTGCAGGGGAGAAGAACAAGGAAGATAGCGTTTGATTTGCGAACTCGCCAACAAAGGGCCGTCCGGTTACTTCCAAAGGTCTTCCTCAGGCTCCCGGAGGTGCAGGAGTCAAGCAACGCAATGACGTAGAAGACCACCGGGTCGTAACGTAAAATCGAGCTCGTCGGGTTCGCAAGCGGATGTTGCCAAGTCGGACTATGAGAGAGGGGCTGTCGTACCTAACGTAAGCGAGGGTCCATGATCTTGTCTGTGCTTGAAAGTGCTTTGTAAAAAGTCATTACCGGTTTGGACTTGCAACTAATTGATACGTGACGCTGAAAGAACTGACATCTTGTGTTCTTCTGGGGAATGATAACGTTGTTAAATTGAGGAGGAAACGGGCAATTGCTCCAGGCAGATATTTTGGAGGTCGTATGGAAGAGAAATTCGGACGTCACGACTGGAAGTGCAAACACCCGCAAACTTTAAGGGGTCTGGTCGCCTCAGGCAGGATTTCTGCTGTCGCTTGAGGCATCCACCCTGAGCTACGTGCTCCGTACTGCTATGGTTATCCACTACAGATTCATCCCGAGATCATTTGCTTCATACACAACATTCAGTGAACCTATAGACAAGTAATGAAAAAAAAAAAAATAACGCAGCGTATTAGCAGATAACCTTCCCCAGTACCGATCGAATCTAAACCAACACATGAAACAAGTATATACAGATCATGAGTAGGTATACAACAAGGACCGGAGAGGTCCAAGTTTATCAGAACAGAAATCAGATAGGGTTTACCATTGTCGGATCAGGCACGGCAGGCAGCAGGGATTCAGCGCTCGTCGGTTTCACTGAAGGTGCGGCTCTAGAGAAGGCCGTCGTTCGAGAAGACGGCGTGCGGGATCCTTCGCTTCGGGACTGTTCATCTCTGGGTGTCTCAGCGACAGTCGTACTGCCTGCTGTGCTCGCCTTCCTTACACGTTTGACCATCTTGCCTAGTATCCCAACAATCTCCGCGGCATCCTCAAAACTCTCATCATCCATACCCTCCTTCGCATTGTACACATCCGCGATGGCCTTTTTCGCTACTCGTCGACAGGCAAGTGGGTCATGCAGGCAGTCATATAGGTATGCGGCATACTCGAGCTTGATCGATAGCCGCAGAGGATGCGAACCCGGAAGAACGCGTTCCGCCAACAGTACCGCATAGTCAAAGCATTGCGTAGCCGTCTTGGTGTAATCAATCGCTGGTAGGAGGAAAGCCGACATTGACTTAGGCGGCTGAATTGGAGCAAGGCCTGGAGGAGCCTGTGTGACTCTGCGCCGCAGCGCATTGTCCGGGGCTGCGGCCGATGCATTGGAGACTGAAATCGTTTCGGGTCTTGGCTGGAACGAGTATCTCAATTCTGGGGGCTTGTTTGCCAGATCTGCTTTTGCAGTGCTGTTGGCGAAGGTTGCATTGTTCGGCAGATTGTGGATACCCGGTGCATGAATGGCAGGTTGGTTATGGAACAATACAAAAATGTGATAGAAAGAAGCCCTCAGCTTGAAAGCGAGAATATTCAGTTCCACATACACCTGTACACGCGGAAGAACGCATTGCTCTAAAATGAGGAGACCTTCGCGAGCAAGCCATATAATGTGGTAGTAGAGCTGAAGTGACTTAGTTTCACGGGTCGGATCGAGACGTCGTAAGCGTCGTGCACGGAGCAGTTTCTTGGAAAGCATGACCGACAAGCCCAGTAACTTGTAGAGCATAGCGGACAGAAATGGATTCTCCAAACTTGTTGTGGCCGCAAAGTTGCCCAAGGCCTTCTGGTCTACCTCGGAGGAAGCCATCCACAAAACCAATGACTCGGTGTCTATCGGGAGGCTTGCGCCAGTCGCATTAGCTGCATCCATATTCAAGTGATTGACTTGGCATGTACAGTTGAGGGAAACCGCAGGAACGTGAATTGGTCGAATCGTGATAGATCACGTAGCAAACACTAGTTAAATCCACCAAGGTTGCCATGCATTGATGTATGAACGCTCAAATGCGATTGCATGTGGCAAAGACAAAGCAAGGGAAGCGCCAATGCTTACCTAGACTGCGCACGCAAAGAATATATTCAGGACACGATCAGTCTCTGCAAATGCTGCAGCTGCCCATGCTCGTGCTCGGCGCTTGAAATGTAAATTGGCTCTCTCGACTAGTCCGGCGTTTCTCGGTGTCCGGCTAAATTAGTGATGGCGGGGTTCTTCACCCTTCAAAGTTCGTGCGCTTGATGCCTGTGTTCCCAAGTGGTGCGTATATATCAATATGCAGCCTTAGATGACGGATTGATGTGCGATTCGTCCGAATCAAGTGGCCGAAAACAGAATGCCGCCAATATCCGACCAAAGAAATATGTTACATGCAAGTTATTTATGAGGTACGCCTAGAGGAGATTGTGGCACGAAGGAGCTGCTGTACAGTGAGGAGTGGCTTGAGAAGCAAGAAGACAAGTTTTCAAAGGGGAAGAGTAGAGTGTGATCTGTTACAAGTTCAAATTGGTAAGTTGGATGCATGCATAGAATGAAATCATGCTAACCGATCAACGAACGAATTGGTGCAACCAAAAGCACGAAACAAGGGAAGGATGAATGGAGAAAAATGTTAGAAACGCAAGGCACAGTGAAAGAGTAGCCCACGGGACGAAGGCCAACGAGTCTGCTGTTGTATTCGTGGAGCAAGTCTCGATGCATCGTGCAACTAGAAGCAGCAAGGCATTGACTGCACCGCCCCGCCAGCTTGCTGCCTGCGATGGCGGAGGAGGGTATGGTCAATATTAGTCGATATCAAGATCGAGTATGCTATTGCATGAAGGAGACTTTGTATAACAGGGATAATCGACAGAAGATTCAATTGAGTACAAAGAATCGATGATATCAGCCACCGTTGAAGAAGTGGATCAGCAGATGCTGCTTCGCAGGCGCGCAGACTGGGGAGATTGTGCCAGTAATAAATTGTTGTGCGAGACGATGATGCAAGGGCAAGTTATTTGCCCGAATGGAGGGTCTTTGAGGATGCAGCGAAGTGGATGAAGCCCGCTGCGGCATGGGCGTGCTAATTAAAGTGAAGTGAAGGGCGGCGAAACTCCACCATAGAGGCAGGCACTGGACATAGTAAGTGAGTAAGGTCAAATCCTCGAGACCTAGAACATTGATCAGGCGTCAATCCCGCTTCGTTACTCTTTCCGCCCCAGGGCGGAGGGAATCGGGCACGAATGGGAGGAATGGCTAGTAGCATTAGCAGCATCATACTTGAAAGTAGTCCAATTGCCATTCCCATATTATTGATAAACTGGCAAAAAGACAAAGTGGCATGTTGGCTGCTCCCGTCCCCCCAAAAAGACCAAGCCATGAGGCGGGAGGACAGCGCATCAACTAGTCCGATACGTGTCAGAGCCCAAGTGCTGAGTCTCCCTGCCTTGCAGCTCCTGGCCCAACCGGGGCGATGAGATAGGATTAGTACGGTGGATCGCCTGTCGCCGGCCTCTCTCTCGGCAGCAAGAGTGACACATGGGCTTTAAAGCCAATTGCAGCCGGGAGGAATCGACCGGAGCCAGACTATCGTAGTGAAATTCTCATTGTGCCCGAGCAAACCGCCACTGAGGACAGTTCGACTAGTAGAACGGAAAACGTGGGAAGTTCAGCGCCCGCGTGCTTTTTAGTGGGGAGGGGGATGATGGCGGCTGGAATGACGACAGTCGGCAGCTGTCTGTCAATCGTGGCATTAGGGTCTTCCGTGCATCTTAAGTTGGGGCTGTGAGGGAACAATTTCACCACCAGGCAACAGACAGGAAGAAGTTCGCCTCTTTGATGTAGCCAGAGGTGTGGTTATGGTTGAGAGGAAAGGATGATCATTGATGATCATGATGTTACCCCACTGGCAGATCCGCCACCGCCTTGCTGACCGCTACAAGCACTATCGCTTGCCATCAGCCATGGTATCTTCCGGTTGTCAAGTAAATACAAATGTTAAATTAGTCAAATAGCATATGTGGTATATACATGCACCATAATTCGTTCAAATGAGCCAAAGATTAGAGAAGACACCCAAGGGCCGTACCCTCGTATAATCTCTAGGTACTCATCGAGTGAAGAGCCGCTCAATCCCGTCAATTTATGTCGTCAATGTCGTTGCTTTTCAGTAGGCCAACGAAGGCCCTCGTCACGAATGTCTTCCATACACGGTTCTTCTTCTTTTTCTTCTCCGCTTCGATGTCCTGGTCATCGTAGTCATTCTTTGCGTCGAGATCATCCAAGTCGGCTTCATCCACATATTCGAGAGAAGACGACTGGCCCTTGCGGGCTTTCCGCTTGGCCATTCGTGAAGCAAGTTTGAAGAAACTGCGTACAGTGAGGTCATCCATCTTATAGACCTTATCGTCTCGAGTATTGTACTCCACTTCATAAGCGAATATATCGTCGGGCTTCGAACCAGTAACCTCTTCTGCTTCATCGCCTGTTGCCCCGCGATTTGCCATCTGACTATTGATTCTAGTTAGGTTCGCAAAGTATTGAGTGTAGCCGAGCCAAGAAAGCGCTTGGTTTGAGTACGCCGGTCCCGGAGGTGCGGATTTGGATGGAGGGCCTGGAATTCTGAAGTGGGGCTTCTTGCTTTGCTGTGCCTGTGTCTCAGACAACGGGCTGTCATCCTGCTTTCCTGGCGAAACGCTATCCAGGCTACTGTGGGAAGGTGTTTTGGCCCAAGTGGCTGCATGTTCCAATCCAGTGATGTTATACTCCACAACTCGCAGAGTCGGGAAATAGTTCGGTACTACGCTGGGAGAAACCAACGAGACACTGTATCGTTCTGCAAAGGGTCCGCCGATTTTTTTCAAGAAGCGCTTTTTTTGCTTCTTCTTGGACCCTTGGACCGATAGGTCATCATCGTCGAACCAAGCGTCCATCGAAAAGCTTTTGGACGTGCCCGCTGGAACAGACGGCAATTTCGACCAGTCTTTCCTGAGATTGGAGAGGTAATCGGAACGGGATTTCGTAGACAGCTCATCTGGGTCTCCAGCGCCGCCAAGATACGCGAAAGACTTGTCGACCTCGACGATATCCACCTTGTGACTATCCTGAAGCATGAAATGGTCGAGATTCATGTGTCCATAGACACTGCCCACCACAACGTCCCGGAACTGGTGAAGCCACAAGGTATACTTCTGCCAGCAGGACTCATCCCAGTTCCGCTTGGAGCCAGCCCGAGCAGGAGGAACGTGTCCCATGAGAATAGCCTTCATGTGCCTCCCGCGCAACATTTCAAGCTGCACCCGCAGCCATTCCATATGCTCGTAACCTGGTTCGGATCGCGCAGCGCAGCCATCGACGGCCGAATTCGAGTCGAAGAAGTACATTGTGTTCAAGCTGACCACAGCCAGCTTCTCGGGAATCACCTCGGAAATGAACCAGCCACCTTCGACGAAGCTGTGAAGCTGATGCTCGGGTATGAAATTGGACCAGATCTCTCTGTATTGCTTTGTCCATCGATTGGGGCCGGCCTTGAAGATGTTGTGAGGCATGATGTCGTTGTTGCCGAAGGTGGGAATAATCGGAATCGAGATACCTTTCACAGACCGTTCATCCTTGAAAGTCTCCACGAACTTCTTCGCCACCAGCTTATTCAAGTCGAGCACCTCCTCTGGTTCCCGGGGATTCTTCTCGTCGTTGTCGTGGCGAGCCGAGTCTCCAGTCCAAATAACGAAGTCCACCTTGCCCTTAAGGTTTTTTTCGATCCAGCGGAATGTTTCGTTGATCAAAGTGATAGGCGAGTCGCATTCGGTTCCTTCTGCTCCATAGTATCCAGCCGAGCCGTCTCCTCGATGACAGGCCCTGTCGGGTGACGCTCCGGATTCATAATATGCATCGGGATGTAAGTCTATCCTCAGTCAGAACCGCGCTCTCCTGCCTGGTGTCTAGAAGGTTTGGACAAACCGGTTATGTGCAAGAAGCGGCCGGAAAGGCCTCTAGAGGCTGGGTCAACATCGTCCTGCAGCTCGAGCTGAGGCGCATGCAAGAGCTCAGAGTTGCCTAGCGGTTGTTGATCGGAGAGCGGAAAGGCGCACGCGCACGTTGCAAGCAAGAAGAGCGCCGGAAGCAGTTGTGACGGAATCATTGGGAGAGAATGAGCTAGAAGGAGGAACGAAAGCCCCGACGATGCGGGAAACCGGTCTCAACCTCGGTCAGTAAGAATGAACATTGAGAGATAGAGCTAAGAGAGGATATGGATATAGGCGGAGGAGTGGTGAAAAAAAAATAGAGTGTGAGCCTGTAATTATGGTAGCAATGATAATACCTAGATTGAAAGAAACTGAGATTTCGACTTGATCGATCGCCCGTTAGGCTAAGCTGGAGACTAACGTCACGTCACTCCGTTCACTGCAAACCACCAAAGAGCCCAACCGGGGAAAGCGTCAGGTAAACCTCGGATAGCCTCAGGCCGGGACCCACTCTTTCGACTGCTGCAAAAAAAACCATCAACAGCATCGCGACTGTGTGCGCTGGTCTGCACATTATAAATATGTCTCTTTTCAACTCATGGTAATATGAGGGATCACCGCCCGCTAGTTAGACGGCCACCACCACCACTAACGGACCTAGTAGTGGCTATAGAACCTCGAACTAAAGTATGCGCGGATGCATTTACTTCAAGCTGGAGGCGTGTGACCCTTGCGGAATGTACCCTAATGTAAGGTACCTGTAGCCTGTGTGATTCACTGATCCGACCACGTGCCTGCTTCTTCAGATGGGATTGTAGAACTGTGCATGTCCTGGTTGTTCGTAGTGCGGCTCTTGCTGGTTTGCAAGGTCCTCATCAGACGCAGTATCTGAGGTGGTGGTCAAGTGCACAAGTCAAGGGTGCAACTTGATAGGTCATCCTAATCATCATGGATCCAGACTAGGACTTCCGCGATCAATTTGTGTGTCTGTGAGAAGAGTGTGACAAGTCACTGTTTCAGCAAGCCGCTGCCTTTTTTCTGCCTGCGCAGAATTGGAGCGAGCATATTTCGAATTGCCAGAACGGAGTAAACAAAAACACATTTGAGGTTTTCCAAGCGATAACCATTAACACTGACGGAGATAGTCGTGACACACCAACGGAAATCAGTTTAGTCAAGCTAATCATCCGATCAATTAGAGCCAAGTAAACATTAGTCTAGAGCTGCATGGGGGATGAGCCACTCTGAAGGGCGATCTGCCCCCTCCAGCGAGTGCGGGGCACTGCTCACTCCGAGCTTCCGCCGCGCAGCACCGACGCTCATCTACAACCTGCCTTCACATTCCCAGTTTACTCTCATCAAGTGATATAACATACAATACACCATGTCTGGCTACCCTACCCTCCAACCCGCCTTTACGATCCAGGTGATTCCCCTCCCCCAAACATAGCCCTTCAACCAACACGATCTAAACAATGTCTCACGCGACAGGTCGTCATCGATGCGCCACTAGGCGTCGGTAAGCGATTTCCCCCTCCTCACGAAGCCAGCCTAAAACAAAGCTAATTGTGCCAAAAGGCAGCGCCTCCCGGCAGAACAGCCTTCAGGTCGTGGTAAGCAGCTCCATTGGCTTCTCGTGTCAAAGGGATCGGGCGTCGTGCTAAACGTTGGACACAATCATGACACCAGCCCATGACCGGCGGCACCATCAAGAGCGAGCCTGGCTTCTCCCCCGCTCTCGATGCTGAGTTTGTCGGTATCGGAAACGACTACATCCACGCGGATGCTGACGGCAAGCACTTGCGTCTGAACGCCCATGCGGTTGCTAAGTATGTGACTGCCCTCCTTGACCTTGACACAGCCGTTGTGTGAACCATACTGACCCTGACATCAGACCTCAGGATGACACCGATGTATGTAGCTTCGCCGTCCAAGATAGTAGGTCGGAAGTGGGAATCTGACAAGCTACTAATGTCAAACTAGCTCATCTACTTGAATTACACCGGTGTTGTTACGCTGGTCCCGGAGGTTCAGGCTGTCTTTGCGGGCACCGCTGAGGATGGGTCGACGCCTTTTGGCAATGCTTGTGAGTTTATACCGATCTCTCGAGGGTATGGCGATCACTGATCATAGCATATCACAGTCACCCATTTCACTTTCGAGGTATGTTTTGTTGTTGAGAAGGGTTGCAGGATCGTCACCCTAACACAGATGAATAGACGGGCAGCGCGCGCTACAAGGACCTTGAAACCCGCGTCTTCGTCGCCCAGGGACGTTTCAACATCGAGAAGGGCAAGCCGCCTGTGGTCGAGTACCGGGTCAGCCAGGTCCTCCAGGGATAGAGAGGTTTCGACTCCCGTCCCTAGCTGTTCATGGAATCATGCACACAGTTCGAGTAGCTTCACAAAAGTGTATATAACATTCTCCCTGAATAGACAACAGCGTCAAACCTCATAATCCATAGATACATCAAACCTAGTCAAGATAGCACGATACAATAATGCCTAGCTCAGCTTATATAGCCCCCACCCCGGAGAATACCAGGCAGGGACCTAGCCCAACCCCCCAAGCAAAGGCCTCCTCTCATCATCACCACCACCACCCCGCAACTCATCCTCCTCATCCCCTAAACCAGACAAACCACCACCCCTCCTCGCCCAGGAAAACCCCAACCGCCACCTCAAACCCCCCAAACCACCACCACTTCCCCAATCAGCACCCTGATTTTCACTACTAGCCTCGCTACCCCCAAAACTACAAGCCTTCGTCTCCTTCAACCACCCAACCACCCTCTTCCCCGCCCACGCCAGAAAAGCCACAAGCCCAAACGCCGCCAACGTCCCTAGCACCCCCCCGACGCCCGTGAGGAACGTAATGGTGCTAACATGACACCCGAACGGCAGCGCCCTCAGCTCCCACCGCTCCTTGGCACCCAAAGGACAGATTCCGGATGAGCTGAAGGGGGCCAGAATCGGCACCCTGGCGGGATTGGGCACGCAGGCTGAGGACTTTTCATGTGTGTTAGTGATCCGCTGAACGGCACCAGGCAGAACCCGGAAGATGGATGGGTTTGATGGGGAGAGTGTAGCCAAGCATATGCACAGTACAGCATAGCACCGTACCGAGTGGCGAGTGGCACAAAAGAAAGAACTTACAATAGCGCACCAGCCACAGGGGAGATCGCCCTGTAGACAGTAGTCACATGACTGGCGGCGCCAGCATAGATAGAAGAGATGGTCGTCGGGGGTATCGAGGGGGTGGGGTTGATGGATGGTTGAGTTGGTGGCCATGGCTATTATGGCCAATGGGGACGGCACTTGAAAATGCCTCAGGCTTTATTTGAATGGAGAGATGGAGGGAGGGTCGTGTGAGCTTTAGGTGGGTGTGGATTCGATATCATCGGGAGGTACGGAGGAGAGTAGAGGAAGGGTGTCACCGGGTAGTTTTTTTGGTAGGTGTTTATTTTGGGAGGGTTGGTCGTGCGGGGTTTCCCATACCACCAGTCGACCTTTGGTTGTGTTTGTTAGCAACAAAAGTACGGGTGAGGTGTTTGAGGACGCGTTGTGTGAGGTTTGGTCTATTTCTGTAGCTGCTATTGGGCTTGGTGGTTATTTCGGTGGTGGGTTAGGTCGTGACTGCTGCATATTGGCATCGGAGTTTTCTTGTTTATTGTTGTTCTAGGAGGGTCGAAAGTAGAGTCTGCTAATCTGGATTTATGAAAGAAGTCCCTATACCTCAGAGCAAAAGTATCATCCAGATGATCTATTTTGATGGAGGGAAAAGTGATATGGAAATAACATGGTAGAAGCCCGGCGCTCCTGCAGGAAATGCTATGATAAGACATCCTTCGAAGAATCCGATCGTAAATACATCGCATTAAACCACACGCTTAACCTGTGTACCGCATACGGTTGTTAGATGGACCTCTTCGACCAGACAAACAGGCTTGGACCTACCTCGAAGAATCTCTTCAACCACCACACCTGGAAGACACCCTCTCCGATCAGCACAGCCAGCTGGAAGATACTCCACCACTTCACCCGGGCGTTGGTGCTCTCGGCGGTGTTCCGGTGTACCCGTTCTCTCACGACAATGTACGACTGCTCATCCTTGACTTGAGCCAGGGCCTCGGACAGTTTGCGGACTAGCATAGGCGGTTAGCTCACGGGGGTTCCTGTTCCTCCGATGGACGTGCAAGTCCGAATGCGACATAGATTCCTCCTACCTTCTGTCTCCAGAGGGTCCTGCGCCATTTCGTGTTCCGGAACGTACACGATGCCATGGACGTTGAAAGACACCTCCTTGGAGTTGGACGACCATCCCTCGTTGCTGAAGCAGTAAACGTATTTCCCGTCCGCGTGGGCGTTAAACGAGTAGTCCTCCGACGAGATGGCGTGCTTGTAGTACTGGCGGTTGTTCAAGGGGTCCTCAACCTAATGGTGACAAAAAAGTATATCAGCATTAGCTCCGAAGAATCAAGTCCACCACAGGACCTGCGGGCATTCCCAGGTCTGTTCAAAACAGTCCCTATCCCTCTCGTCCCCGACGGCGGAGGACCGGCCGTCGTGCCCCGAAGTCACGAAGAGTAAAAGCCATACCCAGAAATCGATCTCCAGGTTGCCACTGCCACCAAACTCCCGGTCGCCGACCTGAAACGTGACCGTCATCTTATCGTCCTTGTGCAGCGACTCGTGGAAGCATTCTCGGGAGTGAGCCTTGAGCTGGATGTTGTGTGCGGTCACGGCGCTGATCCATCCCAGCGCGGTGATCAACAGGGTCGTCGCGGAGAAGCGCATGGTGGGCGATTTAATCTTGTCGTTTGCCGCCTGGATTGAGAAGGTCCGAGGTGTAGGTATTCAAGCCCTGACAGGGAATCGTGGGTTGTTTGTGGAGGGTTGGGCCCGAGACGGTGTAGTCGTTGTTGGACTTCGGGACGCGCAAGGTGGTCTCTGTGCTGTGCTGGGAATTCGAGACGCTCGGACCACCTCTCCATCCAGCCGGCGCTAGTCCCCTGGAGGTATTCTAGAACTATACACACATAACCTTAAGCAAGCTCTCTATGCTAGATTTATTCGTATTTACTCTACCGAATCGATTGAAGTTCCTAAATGTCAGAGAATTTTTATCGATAAGTTCGAGTTATTACGAATATACTTCCTGAGATCTCCAATACTGCGCCACATACAGGAGCTACTTCATACGGTCAGACAAAATGCCATGCATGTTTTAGGTGAAGACGAATGAACATGCCTTGCGAAATGGATGATTGAACACAATGATAAGACATCGCAGATACTTAGATGAAGTACCTCGGTATAGCAGAACTTACTACGTTATCGAAGATGCGGTGTAGATGTGAGGCTGAACCGGCCTTCATAAAAGCCTCTCAAATCCTCTTGGGTTTCTTCGCGCGTGGATACTCTGGGCCTTAAATTCAGGTATTGAGAACTTGTCCCCGGGTACGACTGTACCTTTGACCATGCCTCTCTATATTATAGATGGAGAGCTTCACCGGTTTCCGCTCTGGTCTTTCTTGCTGGGTAGACTCTATGTCGAGTTAATAACCCGCGGTCGTCGAGTAGTGAGATAGATGAGAAGCTCTGTTTCCAGGCTATTTTGCCTGTATGTTTCCTAGCAGCTGACTTTGAGTTTTGGAGTAGAGACAGAGACACAATGCTGGGCGAGGAGGGCGAATTTGACCTCTCGGAGACGGACGTCGTAAGTTGGGAGCTCATTAACTCATATGGGATACCAGATACAGCAAGCTTATTCCCTGACTCCTAGTTCCTAGAGAATCCCGTCAACCAGAGCCAGGGGCCCGCCTCCTCAAGGATCTCAAGGACCTCCGGGGCCTCCAGGGCCTCCAGGACCCCCAGGACTTCAGATTCGGATAAACATAAGGGATCTAAAAATTGTTATGGTGGCCTAGAACCGTATGAGCGTCGAGGGACTCGTACATTTCTGGGACCTCGTAATAATCAAGAGCCTCCCATCAGAGATCAGTGGCTCGGACGTGCCAGACCTGGCGGATTTCATGTTTGTCATGGCTTTCATCACAGCTTGAAAGAACATCTTGAGAGAGATCTAGTACTCTCAAGACCAGCTGCTCCCGACTTGATCGATTCTGGAGCATAGCGATGACTTTCTGCATTCACCAAGAATTCTCAATAGTTAATGTCAACGGTCAATAGCAACTAGCTATTGTCGATATCTGTGTGTCGAGGAACGTCGTTTCACTGAATTGATACGTAGCGGGGTGGTATGAAATTCAGTTCCATTTGAAGGTCGGAGGATACTCCGACACCATTGCTCTGAATAAGCGCAGTCAGTCATCAAAGGCAGCCCACCACCCACTCCCGCGCCAGCGCCTTCGAATCAAAGGCCTGCAATGTCGGCGACGGAAGCTGCCGGGGCTGGAACCGACGAACATGTTGTTGCGGGATTTCTTTTTGAGGTCCAGTTCGGCTTTCCAAGATGTCTCGACTACCCAGATAGTGTCCCTCCAAGGTTCGCGCCAATGTGCGTATGCGTTCGAAGTGGTTGTCGTGACATCACTTGAGAGTGGAATGACCCTCTCTGCATTGTGGTTGAACCAATGTTGAAGCACAATGTTCTCGGTTGTCCACGTTCTCGGCCCTCCAGTAAGACAAAGACTCACCAGACGATCCATCTGACTGACATCCGACGGGAACAATTGGTAGTATTGGTTGAATGGGAATTCATTAATTGGCCGTGTCATACTTTGAGATGCCTCAATATGAGTGCCCGATTTAATCAACCTAGTTGAATGGGCGGAAATTGTATTTGATCATCAAATCAGAACTCTAATGGGTGTGAACGATTGTTGTTTTAGGGGTGGTAGGAAATTAAGTCAATCAGCCTGATTGCATCACAGTGAAGTGGGAGAGACCGGTTCAGTCGTCTACATCCCTCAAAGGGTTCAGATCCAAGTCTAGGCCCTAGCGTTTGGTGGCGGATCGGCGGAGGCTACAGCCGACAGAACCCCAATTCAAGAATCGAGCGCAAGGACGTCCAGGGATTAACGGGCGCTTGGCGGCTTTGAGTAAGGCTTGCGGAGTCCCCGAAGCAGGAAGCGGACCCTGTTCATCCTCCAGACTCCCCAGGAAACCCCTCCCAGTGCAAAGGTCCACCCATAGTTTTCTTTCCATTCTGGCCGTCAAATGGATGCCACATCCACCCTCATTACACAACGCACTGTGGGTTTCCGACAGGACCAATCTTTTCCTACTTATTGGTAGTAGCAGACTGATCCTCTATCCCTTATTGGAGGTTTGCCGCAATGTGAATGCATGAATTTGCCTCACACCAACCAGCTGGAGGGTCCACGGTTGTTTGCTCTCATCAGTTGAATCGCTTAACTGCACTGTGTGTTCCCTGACGTACTGCACAGTGCTTTGTGTTCTTATAATAACTCGGTCAATCCCTCCCCTTTGATCCATCCCCCCTCCCCAACTTGTTGCTATTTGTGTGTGTGTGCTTTCACCTGGCGCTCATTCTTTTTATAGACGCCCTCCTTTCTTTCTTGTCTTGCATCCTTTGCCAAAAAAGTTGAAAAAAAAAGGATACTTCCTGTTCTTCTGCACTTCGTCCTGACATTCTACTACTCTGCAACCGCTCGTCATTTCGCTGTCCATAGGAATCATTCATCCTACCGTTCTGTTTGAGAATGCGTATCGTTAGCTTGCTGCCTGCCTTGCTGGCCACCATCCCCGCTGTTACTGCGGCCGGCACTCTGGGGCTTGCTCTTGGCAACAAGAACGCAGACGGCAGCTGCAAGGCCACCGGTGACTACGAGGCTGATTTCGAGGCACTCAAGAGTGTGACTAAAATCGTCCGTATCTATTCTGCCAGTGACTGCAACACCGCCCAGAATATCATTCCTGCCGCCAAAAACAAGGGATTCAAGGTCGTCTTGGGCATGTGGTACGTACTCGCTTGTGTGACCGTCAAAGAATTTGTATCAGCGGGTCGCTAACCCATACATTCGACTAGGGCCGACTACACTGATTCCTTCAACAACGATCTTAATGCTCTGAAGCAGTCTGTGCCTGGCAATGAAAACGTTGTCAGCGCAATCACTGTCGGCTCTGAAGTCCTCTACCGCAAGAGTCTTACGGCTCAACAGCTTTTGAGCCTGATTCAGCAAGTGCAGAACCAGTTCCCCAAGGTAGCCGTGGGCACCGTGGATAGCTGGAACAAATTCGCCGATGGCACCGCTGATCCCATCATTCAGGCTGGGGTTAAATACCTGTAAGCAGCACCTCCTGCTAATCACTGCTGGGAGTATGCTACTGAGACTGACTCGTGTTGCTAGCTTGGCCAATGGGTTTGCTTACTGGCAGGATGTTTCTCTCGCCAATGCCAAACAAGTGTATTTCGATGATGTTAACGCTGCTAAGGAGCGTGTAAAGCAGATCGCTGGCTCAAATGCTAACAACATCTACTTCGGGAACGGCGAGACTGGTTGGCCGACTGGTAAGTTATTCATCTATCCAATTCTTTCGAGTTTATTTCGCTAATAGGTCGTAGATGGAGGATCCAACTACGGCAAAAACTCCGTCGCCGGTACCAAGAATGCTGAGCAGTATTATCAGACCTCGGTTTGTGCTATGCTAGCCTCGAACATTGACGTGTTCTACTTTGAGGCCTTCGACGAGACTTGGAAGCCCAACAGTGTTGGAGACAACGGCCAGTCAATGGATGAGAAGCACTGGGGTCTCTTTACTGCCGATCGTAAGCCCAAGTTCAACCTGAACTGTCCGAACTAGACGCCTGAAGGCTTAGCGGTTGTGCGATGAGGGGCCCGACTCCGTTTCTTTGTTCTTTTTCTTTGTCTCATCACCTGTAACATATGTCTTACATGTTTTATAATTCGTTCTGTCAATCGTCGAGAGCACGGGCCTCAGGTAAGGACCTGACATTGACGGGCTTTGTTCCCGCGAGGTGGTGCTCATCCGACCCGTGACTCTTAAGCTTTCCGCGAGAGACGTAACTTCAATGCAGGAACAAATCTTAATTTGAGATTTGAGACTGATCATTTGGAATCTATGATCTCTGATACCACGAGGACTAATCAAAATTAATAAAGCACCCTAGTTTTTTTGTTTTGAGGGTATCTTCATAGCGAAGTCAACTATGGTTGTTGAAGAGACAGCGTCGATTTGATTGACAGTACTTGGCTGTTTCTGGGGAGGCGGGGAATCCTAGCAACTGGAAGACTGCCGGGCACCAGGACTGCAAGCAACGGAAGTCACGGGCAGCTGATGAACCGTGGTTCGCAACGGACGGTGGTAGGCCGGTAGCGCAGCTTTACCCCTGAGTTCCCTCTCGAACCGCGGGAGAAACCAGCACGGTTATGTTTACTATGGGGAATCTCTACTGTGTAGGCTATTCTGTCCTGGCAGAGGAGCCAGCACATTGAAATGCCTACAATACCTACAGCTTAGGATAAGACCTACGGCCGCGCTCTGATCGCGTAGGCATGCGGGTCTAGCAGCTAAATATGCCATGCCACCTTACTGGAACATGCTTGGAGGCCGACACCAATCTCAATCATGCCCAGCCTTGCAAGTTCTGCAGTCACTTAGTGATTAGTTTATCCTTACTGAGGGAATAACTGAGGGAATAACTAAATCAAGAACCAAGGCCACACCATCACGACCACGACCACCACCACCACCACGTCAATGGCGGTCAAACACATCTACCTACCTCACCATGAATGAAGTAAGTGGGTGTGAGTTGGCCGACTTTTCAATGCTAAGGAAGAGAACTAAACCAGAAGAAGACAGAAGGCCACCACTAAAAAAGAGCTTCTGCTCTGATGGTCCGAGGTTGAGTTTACCGTACCTTACCAGTTACTACTCCGTTACTATGTGCATACTAGTACAGATGAAGGTAAATCACTTCCAGTCCGCCGCCATCTGAACCACCTTCCCTCTTCCCTCCGGCTTCACGCCAATCGTGTGTTTTTTTCCCGCCTCATCCTCATTTTCTTTTCGTTTCCTCCCAACCTCAATTTTACCCGTCCTTCTTGCGTATGCGCCATGTCCCTGTCAATCGCATACCTGAGGTTATCTCTGTAATTTGTGGTCCGCTGCCTCTCTTTTTCTAGCATCCCTCTTCCCCCCACCTCCCGTTCCATTGGATGTCTAGATTGGGTCATTCGTCCATTTTGGAGCCCACCGCCCCTGAAGATAATTGTTGCCATTCACTCGCGCCAACAACAACACCGACAACACCGACAACAAAATAAACAACATTCACCACCACCATAATTCCCAGAGGTACGATCTCACACAAAGTCAATCTTCCTCCCTCCTGTGTTGATCACAGGTTTTCTGTGAGGTAGTGTCAGTGTTCGAGCTTGCTTTCCATGCTCCATCATTCTGGACAATAAGGGGAGCAGCAAGCAAGTGCTTGCTGCAGGAGACGAAACGGAAGGTGTGTGTCTGTCTGCCCGTCTGCCCGTCTGCCAGTGCTGTCTGTCTTGTCTTGTTCGTCTTGCCTTGCTGCCGGTCTGAGTGGTAGCTTGGCTGCATTCAATGCCAAACGTCCCCATCATGCCTCACCTCTTTTCCCTAAAAGACTAAAATAAAAATGATTTCCCTTTCCCCTTCTAGCGGTGTCGCGTCGCGCATTCATCCCCCCCCCTCCCCGGTCATTTTCATGCTTGCACTCTCGTAGCCACGCTAGAGATGGGGCAGAGGCTAAACGATCAATGCTTTGGTGTCTACAGATCTAGGTCCCTCCGCATCTTCCGCCAATTCGGCGCTCTCTCCGCCATCGCCGCCGCCGCCATCCTCCACTCAGCCATTCAGCTTCAGGGTTGATTCACATTTGACTGTCCCAGTGACCTCGTTTCCTACTTCGCCTCGAGTGTCGAGCTTTTCGACCGCTGATTCCCCTGGCCGGTCAATCTCCCGCAGCGTAACGCCGAACCCCCCGAACTCACTGCCCGTCCTGCCCAAATACCGAGGCGCTTGGGAATCATCGACTTCATCACCGGAGAATAGAAGGGCAGAAAGCAGCGTCTACTACACAACCGCCTGGGGCTCGCCGTATGCTGCACCCAGCCCTCGGACAATTTCGTGGTCATTGAGTCAGTCCGCCGTTGCTGTTGGTCGTGGTTCCGGAAATAGCTCTCCGGCCTCGATGCGCAGTGGTGTCCAACACGGTCTTGAAACGAGTAACACCGACCTGCTCAGACCTTCTGCCCGAGACAACTCAACCCGACGCCCGTATAGCCGTCTGCTGAGCCGGTCCCCGTTCGGTAGGAAAGGAGGAAAGTCGATCAAGGATTTCACACAGGACTGGATCAATCAGTACCTCTCAGGTCAACCCAGGACTGAGCGTGGTAACTGGCTAAGTGACGATTCGGGAAGCGAGGCTCCCTCGTTCTTCACAGCGCAGAACTTCGCGGAAGACACTTCTGACGATTGGCTGGGCCTGGAACAAGACGCCCGTGACGAAGATCTTCTGAGAACTCCAACCCTCGCCGACTTCGGCAGCCGAAAAGCAGTCACCAGTCGCGGTGAAGGCAGCAGGAGAAATAAGGAGTACCAACACAAGAGAACGGATACGTTGCGGCAGGAAGACTTCTGGGGTTTCGCCTACGATAAGGATCCCCCGTTGATAACCATGGATTCCACAGACATACACACCGCCGCCGGACCGTCGCAACACCAGGCTCCATCCTTGTCGATAGAGAAGCCGTTGCCTCCACCCCCGGTGGACGAGGTCAGAGATGCCCCATCGAGTACGGAACACTTTCCAGAATCCATCGATTCCTCAGCAGTGAAAAGCCAGGGATCTGAGCAGAGCATTGTCCAACCGCCCGTGCAACGACAAAGGAAGAAGCTTATGTGGCGGGGGAAAGTATGCAATATCGCGCTACCGTTCGATGACAGACGAGGCACCGAGGAGTCTGGCTACCGGCTTTTGACTCTCGATGATGTCGAAGAGCGATTGAGGAGCCTCAATGAACAAGGCTACGACACCCGCGGGTTCAGTGTTTGCGCATCGAATGACTCGACAGATTTGGAATTGGGTGGCTTGAGTCGCCCAATTTTCCCTGATCCAGGAGAAGTGCACGAAGAGTTTGCGTCTGGGAGTTATAGCGTCGGTATTCCTAACAAAGCCGATTGGGATGCGTATGTCGCCTTCCTCCAAGAGGAGAAACTGCGGGCTCTGGGTGTATCCTTGGGAGATGATGAGCCCAAGCCGTCCATTTCACCCGCTATGAGCCAGATGGCCTCGTTCCCTGGCTTAGTGTCGTCGCCCCCGATTCCAACAGCATCAGCCGCTAGCAATCCGTTATCCATGTCTCATCACTTCTCCCCGCAATTGAACCAACCTGGAAATCCCGCAGCTGGCTTGGGTTCGCTGGCTTCTCCGGCCTCACAGTTCAGTATCCAGACACCGTTTTTGGGTGTGGATCAGAATCTCATACCGCCATACTCTATGCCGTTTCAACCTACTCCGCCGGCTCAAAATTCCCTTACGCCTCAAAATTTCTTCAATCCTCGGCAACCTGGCGTTGGTTCTACCTTGCCTGGCACGCTACCTAACCTTACCTCGATCCTGTCGCCCGTTTCGCCTTTGAATGAACAAAATGCTTTCCACCCCGGCTACAGCGATCCCGCATTCGCGGAGCCTGGCTACGGCGAGCAAATGGGCCTTCCGAAGGATGTGTACGGCGATCACGATGTGCTTGGTAATGCTACTGAAGGCCATCTGTTACGCCCTCTTCACACTCCCACGGAGAACCTCGATAATTTCCATGCCTCTACTGTCGAAATTGCCCAACCCACGCCCCGCGGTCACAGTCGCGGCCACAACTTGAGCGAAACACTCCAGAAGGGCCTGGACAGCTTCACTCCGGCCTACCACTTGGAAGAATCTTTTGACAGGCAACCATTCGATGACGGCAATCGCGGACAACATCTGGGTCACTTTGATGGCAGTGAGCTTCTGAAGTCGCAGTGGGCTTTCGGAGGAGACAACATGGGTGTGCAGCAGCTACCGCATCACATGCATCAATTCTACGACGGTAACTATTCTGGAGAGATCGCGCATGAAGGGTCCGATATCGATACCAATCCAAGCCTTTCTGGCACACCTAGGCATGGGCCACATGCCAACAACGTGCCTTGGCATCAGTCCAGACCTAGTGGCAGCTCTTATATTGGCGGACATCGTTCGAAGCTTTCAACATCGTCTCTCAATGTTGACGCTAAAGAATTCAAACCCACTGCAGCGCCGTCATCCCAGCCGTTCGCAAACCAAGACAATTCCTTCCAACTCCAAGCGGGCGGGAGTCCTGTGTTTACATTTGGCTCGCAATCTGAATTTAAGCCTGGTAACAATGGCTTCGATACGAAGACTCCCTCCTTTACCCCTGGTGCTTCCAACAACACCACTAAACGAACCACTGGATCGGGTGAATTCAAATTCTCCACAGCCTCATTCAATGTTGCAGCCCCTGCATTCAACCCTGGTGGTAGCACTTACTCTGCCGCGCCGCAAGAATCCACAAGTGCAGGAACCAAGATCTTCAGCGACGTCGACCTTTCCCAAGCGTCGTCGAAAGCCTCCAAGAAATCCAAAGCCATTCCCATTGTACGGCCTGATGATGTCAACGAGGATAACAGAAGCAAGGATGAGGGTGAGCATGACAATGGCAGGCCAGGTCGTCCAGACCGCCACAAGCGTGCTCGCCGTGGCGATGAACTTTCAGAGACCGAAGCCGAGCTTAGCGTGCCTGCTGCGCTAGCCGAGGCGACCAACCTTCAATCCGCTCACATGCGCCAGCCGTCCCATACATCCGCTGATGGCAAAGAGAACATTGTACCTGAGGATGTAGGAGCACTCCCAGCGATCCCGAAACCTGTCTCGGCCCAAGACGACAAATTTGCCGAACGGAAGGACACTCCTATCAGCGAAGCTTCCACCTGGATCCCTCAGGAGATGAAGAACGAGAGTGCTGTTGCAGCGCCAGAGTCTGAATCTGAAATCAAGCACACAGAGCCGGAGCCGTTACAAGAAGTCCAGAAATCCATCGAGCGCGACGCTGTTCAAGAAGAGCAAGGGCGAGCTGTTCCGGTACCTACTGATAAAGTCTTACCATCCACTGAGTTGGGAGGTCCTATCACTCAGGAACGTTCGAAGAGTTCCGCTAGCCCTCAGGCCACACCGAAACGTGAGCGATTGCCCGAGCCAGCTCATCTGGAAGATGATGAAGACTCACCCGATGAGGAAGAGCTTAATGCTATCATGGAGCAGCTTAACGACGATTCGGACGTCGGTATTGAGCGGATAAGCACACCTCAGACTAATGGTCGTGTGCCTGAATCTGTCATGCATGTGACCAAAGAAAAGCGCCACGTTCCTGCTGATATCAGAAGCGAGGCCCCAAGCCCAAGCCCAGGACGTGGCCCAGCTCCTCACACATTGGATGTTCCTAAGCTTGACTTTGAAGCTCAATCGCAGTTCTCCGCCTCTCCATCAAAGGGTGCGATTACTGGCTTCCCCTCGCCGATTCGTCAGCTTGTGAGCCGTACTGAGCACATCAGCGATTGGGACGATGTAATCTCCTCAGGCGAAGATGAGAAACTGGTAAACCGAAGCAGGTTCTTTGATCGCCATATCAATGACCTCGTGGGTACAACTATCGACGAACGGCTGGGGCCACTAGAGCGAGCACTTGGGGTGATTCAGGAGTCTATCATGGCTATCACATCTGGCTCTCATACCAGACTTTGGAGCGCATCTGCCGACGGTGACAATAGCGATGCTGACGACGAAGAGGATGCGTACGAGGAAAATGAGTCGTTCAGTACAAGATCACACATGCGTCAGAGGGAAAAGCTTGATAAGCTGAAAGCGGTCGTTTTGGAAGCACTCGCTGCTCAAGCACCCCAGCAAGTCAAGGACGAACACGCGGTTTCCGAACTTGCCCAGCTACGGGAAAGCGTCTCGGCGTTGCAAGCCTTGACCATCCAGAAGTTGTCACAGGACCCGGTAACAGAGCTTAGAGAGATGATGCAAGAGTTGGTTTCAAGCCAGCGTGATGCGCGTTCTTCGGAAACGGATGAGGTTCCCGCTGAAAGTCTGATGCTCCAGATTGAAGGCCTGAAGAACATGCTTCGACTATCTGATGAGCGAGCGGATCAAGAGTACAAGCTTCGCAGAGAAGCCCAAGATTCTGTTGCAGAACTTCAGCGGCTTCTCAAGGTGGTTGAAGAAGACGCTGTTCGTCATAGTGAGGCTGCCGAATCTGCTGAGGCCCGGTTGCTGCACTTCAAGGCTGAGAAGATCCCTTACTATGAGACTGTTCAGCACAAGGCCGACACGCTTGAGCAAGAGCACGAAACTTTGAAATTCACTCTTGCCGAACTCTCGTCCAAGAACATCTCGCTCCAGGGCACTCTCGATGAATACCGGGTCACAGCCGACAACTACAAGCGAGACAGCGAGCAATCCAAGGCTGCTCTTGAGGAGGCCAAGGCCGAGAACAAGAGTCTACGTGGCATCGTTGAGCAGTTGAGGACACGCCTCGAAGACGGTATGAGTGTCCGGCAGAACCTCGGTAACAAGCTCGATCGTCTCCAAGAGGAGATGGCGACGGTAATTCGGGACGTGACTCATGATCAATCTTCATGGCGCCGGCGGGAGGAGGAGCTCAATTTCAAGTACAATGAATTGCGTGCTGCTTACGGGCGCGAGACGAAGCTGCGCGAGAAATTGGAGTATGACATCGATGGGCTCGAACAAAAGGAACGCGAAGCAGCGAAGCTGAAGTTTATCTTCGGTCAATCCCAACAAGAGAATGCAAGGCTTGAAGAGCTGGTGGCGAACTTGCGTCTGCAGAACCACGATTTGGAGCTCAAGGCGGCTCGGTTCGAGCGTGAGTTCAATGAGGCGCGCGAGAGCAGTCGCATCGAAATCCAACGCACCAGAAACTCACTGGAATCGGATCTGGAAGCTGCTAACAGTCAAGTCAACATCGTACGGGCTGAATTAGAAGCTCAAATCCTTCGCCTGCAGAGCCAGATGGACAATGTGCGACTCGACAATGACACGGCTCGGGAACGCTACGAGATGTTGTTGGAAGAGGCGGCCGAGACAAAGGTCAATGCCCTGGCAGCGGCCGCTCAAGCCCAAGAGCTGGCCGTTGAAGAACAGCGCCGAAACCACGAACGCGTTCTCAACGATCTCCGGGAACGCCACGCCCGTGCTCTGCACAATGCCTCTGAGGATAGACAGCGAAACGAAGGCCATCTGCTGGAACGGTTGGCGCTGTCCGAAGACAAGGCCAACCATCTTCACGACCGAGTGCAGCATCTTGAGGAAAGACTTCAGATCGCCCAGGAAGCTGCTCGTGCTGCCGCGGAAGCTGCTCAGTCCGCTAAGTCGGGCCCTGCCATCGCACAGTCTGCGCATGCCAGTACGCCTTCGATGTCATATCCCAATGGCTCCATGGTCCCCGAGAAGATTTCCCCTCAAGCATTGAGAGAATCGATTCTGGTTCTTCAAGACCAGTTGCAGCAACGTGAAACTCGTATTGAAGAGCTCGAGCAAGAAATCTCTACCGTCGATAAAGAAGCGCCCAACAAGATCAAGGAGAGGGATACCGAAATCAACTGGCTGCGTGAGCTGCTTGGTGTCCGGATTGATGATCTTCAGGACATCATCAACACCGTGTCGCAGCCATCCTTCGATCAACATGCTGTCCGCGACGCCGCCATCCGCCTGAAAGCCAATCTACAGATGCAGCAACAGGAGAGAGAAAGAGTGCACTCGGGACAGGCTTTCCCGAGCCTTCCCTCGCTTGCGGAACTGACTGCTTCCCCGCGCTCGCTTCCACTTGCGGCCGCGGCGGCATGGGGCAACTGGCGCAAGGGGAGGGAAAGCGTCGGCTCTGAACAAACACCATCCAAGCAGGGAGGTGCTGGTTCGTTTCTGTCCG
Organism: Aspergillus aculeatus ATCC 16872; assembly: GCF_001890905.1. Classification (NCBI taxonomy): domain Eukaryota; kingdom Fungi; phylum Ascomycota; class Eurotiomycetes; order Eurotiales; family Aspergillaceae; genus Aspergillus; species Aspergillus aculeatus. Next base: position 779,331 of record NW_017962982.1, read on the forward strand.
GGCTCTTAACGCCTCCTGCCAGCAACCTCCGCCACGCTTCGTCCAACTCTAGTAACTTAGCGCCAACGAGTGGAAGACGCCCATCGGAGACTCGACCCTTGAGAAACTACAACACAACACCCAAGCAACCGTCCGGGCGCGCGAGCCGAATGCGTGAGCTTCCAAGTACTCCGCCTCTTCTCCGGCGATCAAGCTATGACCACGACGCCGAACCGACCGACTATGCACACAGTTCTTTCCATGAGGATACGGAAAGCACGGCTGACGGTCTGGTATCAGCATCACCACGAGAGACAATCGATGGGCCTTTCGGACCTCAGATCACATCCCCAACCTCATCATCATCCTAGACTGTCCATATCCTTTCGTCGCAGGTTTCTCCATACTTCATGTTAATAGATAATTTCAGAGCCTCTTGTTGACAAGACGAGTGGTTCCTTGCTTTTGTTACCGACTTGTTATATCACGATGCATCCTTTCCACTCTCTATTCCCCGAAGTTCAACCTTTTGGCCATCCGTATCATGTGATTTATTTTGTTGTGCTGTGTGCGAGGCGAGAAATATCTTTGATGACGCATCTTCTTATTCTTTCGTTTATTATACCATATCCAATGTGTTTTCTCTCTCTTCCTTTTTCTTGCGTCCTAACTGAACTGGATACCACCCGATCATCTTGATATGATTTGATTGGATTTGAGACCTTTTGCTGCAAATATGTATGTATTGTACACAAGAGTTGATTTTCTTTTGCTTGATCTGAATTCTGGTCTGCTGGTTGAGTTTGTCTAGAGGTACAGTATTGCGTAGTATGGTTTGCTTTGGGTGGTTGTATGAGGATATGAGTTGGCGGGTACATGGTGCTTTGCAGGGTTCTTCATGTGTGAGTGAGTAAGTGATTGATCCAAGCGGGCTGGAGTCCGCCCCCCTTGCAGATGGGTATGGCGTCATCGCTCTTTCTTCTTTTGCTTGAGTGCAGGAACTTCGGCTTAGTGTTTGGGCGTAGTACTGAAGAATGTAGATCACTTTTTCCCCTGGTATACAGTAGTACAGCGCAGAAGGAGATGTAAGGTCCCTCCCCCCCTCCCTCTTACCCAGTAATTGAGATTCTGGAATCGTCAACATGAAGACCCATACAGGGACTTCTCCTGTCCCAAGACTTAAGATACTGTATATTCCGCAATGAAACTCTACCTCGGCAAAGAAACGCCAGTGACAACAAAAGTATTACCCACTACATGCGATACTGTGTATACATCATATTTATCTCCTCTCAAGGCTCGAACTTAATCATTCTAGAAATCAAACGAACCGGGCTATGACGCTGAATGGAGAGATCCTTAACACCTTGATTGCTATGCGTATGCGTCTGCGTCTGCGTATGCCAAGCTTGCTTTTACTGCTTGTGGCTTCCTTTCCAGGGAAGAGGCAGGGAAAGTGGAAGAGGTTCTTCACGCCTTGCTGATTCTTTGGGTGGGGTGCTTTGCTTTTTGATCGCTCGCGTGATGGTCTTTATGTGCGTGATTAGATCTGCCACGAGAGGATCTGTTTGGAGTTGGCGCTTGTCGTGGCTGTGATTATGTATTTCCTTGTCGTGTGGCGGTGATGCTGCTGCTGCTGCTGCTTGCCATCTGAGGGAGGGATGGGCGTAATGCGGAGGGATTCGATGTCCTCGTCTGTGATGTCGAGGAGGAGGGACCAGGTTGGGATCTGGGGGTCTGTATCGGGGAAGTTGGGGGGCTGGGCTGTGGGGGTCGGGGTCGGGGTCGGGGTCGGGGTCGGGGTCGGGGTTGGACTTTGTGGTGCTGCTGGTGCTGTTTCAGGCTGGGTGGTTTGGAGGAGACGGGCAGGCGGATCCCCGTTCTGCAGGCTGTAGAGGTAAATTGCACCCCCGCGGGCGATGCTGGAGTAATGGCCTGTGCCGGGTTCGTAGAGGCACATTAGGCTTGCGTCCGGGGAGATTGCGAGGAGTGGGGCTGCCGTGGTGGGTGCCGCGGTGGGGAGGTTAGCAGTGTTCCATCTGGCGGTCGTGGCGGCGTGGAGGGTGGTGGTTTTGTGGTGGGTGTCTGTTGTTTCGAAGGTTGAGTTACGTCTTGAAGGGCTGATTTGGAACATGGTGGTGGGTTTGGAAGGATCGGTGGTGGGGGAAGGTGTAGGTAGGTCTGAGGGGATGGTGAAGGGGGTGATTTGGGGCATTGTTGAATGGTTTTGTCGACTGGGAAGGAGGCGGAGGATGGTTATTGTTTGTGCGGAGGACGGGAGGGTTGGGGATGTGTCGATTTGGCCGATGCAGTAGCCATTTGATCTGCTGGTGGTGCTTTGGAGGCATGCGGTGAAATATCGTCGCCATGGGTGAGCGGCGTCTGTGGCTGTGGATGAACGCTGCGGGGCCTGGCGGTAGCTCCGCGGCAGGAGCTGGAGGCCTCGGAGAGAGACTTTGTCCCTGTCGTTGGGGCTGAGGGTGCCAGCCATGGAGGCGGAGTCGAGGTAGACTTGGTTGATGGTGGCACGCCAGTATGCGAGAGAGGTAGGACCTGCTGGCTTGCGGTCTGGATTACCCAGGTAGCGCACGCGGGTCGGTTGGAAAGCGGTGGTGTCTTGAGCGATTGCGACCCGGAGCAGAGTGTCGTCGTCCTCGGCAAATTCGAGGCTCTCGATCGTGCCGTTGGCTTCCTCGTAGTTGGCAGGCGGGGGATGGAGGAACCTGTTTTCCTGGTTCACGGTATGCTGGGCAGGGGAGGTGAGACCGTCCAGGTCTCCGAGCAGGCTATAGATCTGGATCGTCTTGTCCAGCCCGACGGCGAGGAACTGCCCGTCTGACGACAGCGCGATGCGGTGCTCTGTATGCTGTGATGTGCCAAGCACGGCAGGACATACGGATGTCCAAAGTGAGTACAAAGGTGAGGAGCGGAGGAGTTCCCAGGGACCGGCTGCGTCTGAGCGGCTATACAGCAATGCTCGTGCGCCTTTCAGGACCACAAGCTTCCGGCCGTCGCGAGAGATGTCGTATATCGTACAATGCGAGCATTCCGGAGGGAGCATGCACCTCGATTGCGTTCTCTGAACGCGGTTGCGGCAGCCCAGCAAGTTCTGACGGACGATCTGACAGAAATAGTTGTCCCAATCCTCCTTTGTGAGGAGATCCGTCCGAGAGGGCAGCGAGACGGGGACCTGCTGAAGGGTGTTTCGAATAATGGACGAGGTCGAGGCTGCCATTCGCCATTTTCGACAGGTTGCCCGAGCGGCGATGTAATCTTCCACATCGAGGTAATCGAGAATGCAATAAATGAGCTCAATTGGTAGATTTGTGGCCATATTGTGCTAGTGGGGTATTATCAAGAGAAAGAATCACATCTTGAGAGTCCAAAAACCAGCTCGTACTCCATTAGGCGAGAAATCCGAGTTTATATAGAGAGCTCGGGAAACCGGCTCGATTGTAAACACATGGTTCGACATGGGAGGGATATTCGCCGATAAGGTAGTGGTCGATCAGAATACCCCTTTTGTGTGACATAGGTGGACATAAAATGAAGCAGTGTGCAGCTCGTGCGTCATCAGGTACGAGAAGAGAAGATAATGATAGAAGTGGCCGTTGAGAAAGGGCTGTGAGATGGCATATGATGAATGATGGTCCACCGGGTTTGATCGACTCGGAAACCACCCAACACGGGCCGACCGGGAAACAACAGGCCATCGTCCAACCTAGCGATTTCCATGCTCTGGTCAACGTTCCCAACCGGCCGAATGACGGGTATGTCGGTCTGGGCTGGGAGGGTACATGGATATCAAGTGGCGTGACAGTGTAGGCATTATCATTGTGGGTAAGGCTGGCTGGCTTTGATTCCATCGGGTGATTCCCCCATCAAAAAGTCCCAACTGGTCGCCATTGGTTGGGGCAACTGTGCGACAAAATGATGATGATTCTTTGATGACTTCTTGATTATTTTTGATGATTTTCTACAGCCGTAATGTTGGTTGTGGTCGTACATGCCGGGATGGCCCTCCGTTGCGTCACAGATCAAATGTAAATGTGTGAACCCGGTAATGGTATTATGTCACTTTGTATAATTAGTTAACCTTCTTCGCTGGTATTCTTCAAATAGCTAAATGTCGCTCCGCCTTGATGGTTTGAAGTTTAATAAACTTAAAAGAATTGCCTGCGATGCAAATGGTCAAGCCGGCATTCATAAATGCGATGGAATGTCCTGATTGGGATGGCGGCACATCAAAAGTCAGGCTGGCGCCAGTACATCCTAGAACCCTTGCGCTGCCTGTTCCGGAGGAGCGCGTCCTAGATATCCGGAGCGGCAGTCTGGCATGGTCGATCACGGAGTAGGCTCGGGATAATCTCGGTCACGACTCGTGCACTAAGCTGCCACTTTCTGCAGGGAGTGTGCACAGCATCAGTAGTCGATGGGAACTGACAGCCCCGGCTGTGTGTAACCTACATCTTTCCAGAAAAGAAGCTTGTAGGTGGCTGGAAAAGGTCCTCGAGCTTTCCGTCGCTCATATGATGATGTTCTTTTCTCGCTGGTAGAGATCCTTGAGTAGTTTCAGCTGTTTCACACTCATAGTCTCTTTAGGAAGCTGGCTGGGAAGGTCAACTATCGCCAGTCTCATCAAGGCCAGTCCGACGTGTCCAAAGAAACCCACGACCCGCTCGGCGGAGGTCTTGAGCATAGCTGTCAGGAGGGTGATATGAGTATCTTGGATCTGGTCGACGGGGATGGATAAGATCTTGTGCATCGATTGCCAGAACATGGTGTTAGGGAAGGGGTTCTTGCGTGTGGTTTTGCCGAAATTGCGCAGGGTGAGGGCGGCATAGCCGGCCCCGAGAGCAGTCATGCGTTCGGCATGGGCTTGTTCACTGAGCCAAGGCCCGTCCGGCCCATCCCGCCGCCAACCCACGGCACGTCGCCCGCCTTCGGTTTGTTCGTTGCCGCAAAATCCCCACAGCGCCGGGCAGAAGACACGGTATTTCGCTAAGAGGATGTCCACCATGTGGTGGCCCTTGTAGACGAAAGCATCCAGCGAGAAAATCTGTGCGGCCACAATGCCGATCGGCTCTGCATGTCCAATGTTGATTCCGGCTTCTTGGAGGAGGCCAGCAATGAGGGCTTTGGAAAAAATGTTGAGGGCGTAAATCAGTAGCGCGGGGACCTTGTTATCGTCGGAATTGGCGATTTCAGCCGGAGGGAAAGCCATAAACTGGCGCACATCCACCGACGGTTCGGCGATAGAGGAGGCTTTTTCGAGCGTTGTCCGAATTTCCTGAATCTAAGCAGCAGCAATATGGTTAGCTTGTTCCCCAGACAAGGGCGCGAACGATGTGAATCCTCACCTGTGTCTTATTTCCTCCCTTAGTCTCACGGAGCTGTCCAACACATTTCTTGATGGATCGCCGAATATCACCCATATTCTGCTTCACGACTGCATTCGTCTTGCTTTCATCCTTGAGGTATTGCCGGAACTTCTTCAAGTGCTGGTGAAGTTCCACATAACGGGTGTGAATCTTGACTTCATCTTCCGTCAAGCGGCCTCCACCCACCCGACGTTGTCTCTCTGCCTGAGCCTCCTGTGCCTCTGCTGCCCGACGCTCTGCAGCCTCTTGTTCCGCCTTCCTTGCCTCTTCTTGTTTTTTGCGCTCCTCCTCCGCGCGTCGTTCCCGTTCCTTGCGCTCCTGTTCCTCTTGTGCCGCTAGCCTCTTGCGCTCTGCCTCCTCCTCTGCCTTCTTCCGGGCCTCCTCGGCAGCCTTGCGCTCGGCTTCTCGACGGGCAGCCTCCTCTTGCTCCCGTCGCTGTTTTTCCTGTCTCTCCTTCTCCAGACGTTCCGCCTCTCGTCGCGCTTCTTCCTCCTTCCGACGAATCTCCTCCTCAACTGCTCGTTGATGGGCGCGTAGCGTCTCTTCAGCTTCTTCTAACACCTGGTCATGTAACTGCGCGACTTTGTCAAGGGCCGCGTTATGCTGGGCTTCGCGCTCGCTGTCCAAACGATCGAGGCTTTCGTAGAAGGAGCGACGCTCGTAGGCTTTGACTTTCTTTAGTTCCGTATTGTGAATCTTCAATTGCTCGAGGTCGCGCGTGAGATCGAGAAGGAGTTGTCTTGAGGGGCTATCCACCTGGGGAGGATAACTGAGGCGCCCCATGTTGCAAATTGGTGTAGGGCCTCGATGGTAATTGTTCTCAACTCAAACGAGAGACGTGGAAAGAAAACAATCGACTCAGTTGTCAGATCCAAAGAGTGTTGACGGAGTGGATTGAAACCAGGTCAACAACATCGGCGTCCAATCGCCGGCAAGTGATATTGAATGAGATGAAAACAGCCAATGTGTGAAAGTTGACAAAGGAGCGTAGAGAGGAACTTCGTAGACGCGGACAGGACTCGACTTGCTGGACCTAAACATCACAAGAAATTGGCAATTAGCAGATATCTCGCGCGTAGGCTCGGTACCAAATATTCACATACTTCCTACCGATGGCAGAGTGCGTTCCTACCAAGACAAGCTGGATCAAGCTTTGTAGAAGCCTTCTTCCCAGTCAATTGACCTGTAGTGAGCGGAATCTCGGCATAGGCAGCCAGAGAAGAAGCAAACAAAGGAATGGAGGTGCCGATGTCAATGACTGGGTACACGATCCTGTCATTCCGGAACGTTTTGCGGGAAGAACAGAGCTCCGGTGCTGAGTCATCGTAACCGGAAGATGCAAACCCTTCAAACTGGTCTGCATCACCGTTTTGTGTTGACTGGGGCTACTCCGTACGGAGTACGTACTCCGTGGTCTACGACTGCACCAGACCGCCTGGCTAAACATGGGAGCGCTCGGTTCCCACATCTCCTTCTCCCCCCCCCCCGTTCGTCGGTCGGAGTCGAGCAAACACCACGATTATCATGAATCAGACGACGATGATCTGCATTCAGATCACAATTAATCTCCTGCTGGATCAGATGAGATGATAAGAGAAACAATCCCTTAAGACCTTTCACTACCACTGTGGCCTGGCTCACTTCTGACACCCTTCCTCAGTCAGGGAGGAGATGTCGACGCCTCCATTTAATCTGTCTCTCACATCCGACAGCACCTCATGGCCATGGACTTGTCCAGAGCCCCGCCTGTTTCGTACTGTGGATCTCCAGCCTGCCCACTATTGGACAAGTTGACTCTTCGGGGAGCGTATCGATACCGCTGGATACCTCGCCCACTCCTCACTAAGACACCAAGGACACGAACCAACACACTGCTGAGGACGGTCAGTTCAAGGAAAGTTAAGGGGGAACGGACCCCAAATTCAGACAAACCGTTATCAGTATTGTTTCGCTGGTTCTCGTCATCATTCTCTGATCTTACTACCCATGCAGATGGGAACCGAGATGTAGAGAAGTATAAGTTCCTATCCGGGATTCACTAAGCAATTCCCACATGCTAGATGCAGGTAGCCCTATTCTTGATGTGCCTAAAAGTTAAGATAGGCCTTAGTGACCTGTGACTTGAATCCACTGGGACTCTAAGCGGTAGCTTACCGCCATACCGCACGCACTCAATCCCCTAACCCCATTCCCCATAGGCTCCAAGCCTGGTTTAGGCGCCGCGGTGCACGCAGTGGATCATCTCCGAAGAGTGAGAACTCAACGATCAGTTAATGCCGGTGCCGGATCATCAGTCCCTGCGATCAAGGATGTCGCCCCTGAACATTCTACACATGGACTGTACGAGTGAAGGAAAACACGTCTGTGTATGAAAGAAGAGGCATACGTAGCCAAACAAGCGATCCATCCGTAGATGGAAGCTCAACTCCAAGTGGCAAGAGTGGCAAAGTCAGTGACAGGCCGAGAACCAGAGCTGTAATGGAACCCAGACCCTGTCGAGCTCCAAGTATGGTAACCTTCTGGTTTAGTGACAAGTTTATTCCATCACTGATCGGATGCTGTAGTAGCTGAGCTTCTTACACATAGCCAACCCAGGTAGTAATGAAAGTCAATTGATACACCATGTCATATTGAATCTCTCTCACATTGGACTCACACTGACTGTGTGCATGTCAATAAACCCATCATGGCTATAACTACTTCCATCTTGTAGTTTCTGGATCCTTTCCCCCCACATCAGACTGCGAGAACTGCGATATCATTCACCTATTGTGCATTGAACATACAGTATGTACCCTCTTAGTCGAGTTAGTCAAATCTACATTGGAACGTGAGATTGATTGACTTTTGGAACAGTAAGAACAGTAATTTGTTTGTGACTCCAACTTATTCACATTGTCTGGTATTGTTCGCGGTAGTATCCTTACAGGGTCTGCAACCTGGCCAGGTTATGACTACTAATAGCGACACTAAACGGATCTCCCTCACGCTTTCTGTCTCTCTCTCCTCACTCTCTCTTCATCTTCACTTTTCTCCTCCTCCCCCCACCCCCCCATATCTTCTTCTTTCTTCTACCTTGTCTTCTCTTTTTATTTCACTCCTCTCACCCTCCTCTCCTCTTATCGCTTTTTTCCTCCTCCTCCCTCCTTTCACCTATTCCCCTCTCTCCCTCTTTACTCTTGCCTTTCCTGATCATTCCTTCAGGTTATCCACCAGTCCTCTGGTGGTAGCATTGATCGCCTTGGCTTATCTGTCATTCTCTCTTTGTCAGATAAAACCCACCTCGTCGTGTGCTTGTCGACTTTGCTGAAGTAGGAGCCAAGAACATATCTGTTTTGGAATAACCAGACTGTTTTTGTGCCTCATCGCCGGAAAAGACGTCAGCTCAGCAGCGTTGTGGTGCAAGAAATACTTGGGTTGTCTCTTCCCCCCTTTTCTGCCACTAAATAGAGAAGAGACTCCGTTCTCTTCCGTAACATCATCTCAACAGACAGAACCTCAATCAATCCCATCACTCCAATCGTCGAGACGAACTCCTGTTCGCTGAAGAAACTGGAAAACCAAACGAGCTTTGCCCGTTGCAGAGGAGGAAAATAACAATATATGCAAGTCATTTGGCAGAAGGGGACCAACTCCACTCTCTCCTTTGGCTTGCTTGACCGACGATAGCTCCCAAACATCCGCTTGAACTCGGTGCTTCTCTTTCCCTTTTCTCTTTCCCCTCTTCTTCTTCTTCTCTCCTCTTCTTCCTTTTCCCCTTCTTCAGTCTTCTCTCTCTCTCTCTCTTCTATCATAACCCCACAAACCCCAAAAATACAAGTCATCCTCTACCTCCTGCTTGATTAGTCGAGCTTCATTCCTCTCTTTCGGTTCTTGCCGTCAATCGAGGCCTTGTCCCTCATCGGGCCCCGCACGGTGTCCTTTCCCCCCCCCATCGCGACCTTGCTTTCTCTCTGAATATATTGGTTTTGCTTCTTTGGCTTCTTGGTACTCCCTGCTTCTCTCTCAATCTCGTCGGGTTACCGCTTCTCGTTCTTGAAGTCAAACGGCTGTCTCCCGCTCCCGTGCGAAAAAATTAAGGAGAAGTGCGAAAGCAAATTCTCTCCAGGATTAATTTGCATCAAACCAAAACTCCCCCCCCCCCAAACAAAAGTTGGACAATCGTTAAACCAGGTAAGCATCGAAGCTCCTCAGGTAGTCAAAGCTGCTGCGTTCTCAATCACTTTTTCTCCCATGAGCTTGTCGGGCTGGGTTCTGTTGCCTCCACATTCTCTCCCCGGTTCGCCTCGCTTCTTTCCCAGCTGTACCTTGGTTGATGTCACTTCTGGTATGGGGTAATCGCAGCTTCCCGTTTGCCCACAGAAGCTCCCCCTCCTTCCGCCTCTTTCCTCATCACCTAGCTTTTTCCTTTGTCTGCCACCAATTTTCCATTGCTGGATTTTCTCGTAATGTCTCTTTCTCTCAGCCAGCTGACCTATCGTTCTCCCTTCTAGTTTACCGCAACATTTCTCAGTCGTTGTTCTAGACGGCCTCCGATCGGCTTCCCTACCACACCCCCCCCCCCTATTTGCTCACCAGCGTTAGTCCATCGCTTCAACACTCTCTTCGCCACAGCGGGCCGATTCACAACAGACGCCTTCCTCCAGAAACAAATCAACCGGTGATCTATTCATCAAGAAAAGATGGATCAACAGGGTCAATCCGGTGTCCCCGGCCCCGCAGGGCGCAAGCTTCACATCGCTCACAGAAGAAGTCCCTCGGAGCTCACACCCCTCATGAGTAAGTCTCCTGTGGCCTCCCTGTGTGTCGATCTTCTTCTTCACACCTCTTTTCTCCTGATTCACACATACTAATGCTCTCATCATCAAAGTGGAGCAATTGGCCATTCAGCAACAGATTGAGCTGCTTCAGCAGCAACAACAACAGATCGCAGCTACGCATCAGCAATATGTCAACATGGGTCTGTTACAACCACAGCAGCTGGGTCAAGTTTCGGCATTCTCTCCCTCTCTGCAAAGCGGGGCTTCCATGGGAGGAGTTTCCCCGCAGATCAATGCCTTCCAGTTTCCGCAACTGGCTCAGCAACAACTTGGCGTCGGATTGAACGCACCTGCCCAGCATTCGCATCGACGGAATCAGTCGGCTCTTCCCGGTTTGGGAATGGGACCTCCACCAGCTCCATCCTCAGGAGCGTCGGGTTACTCGGACTATAACCAACAACAGAGCCATCAGCCAAAGAATGAGAATGGGGGTCATGGGCGTGGCCAAAGAGGTCCTCCTGGTGGCGGTGGTCATCAGAGACGTCACTCGCTTGCACTTCCTGAGGCCAAAAAGGCCGCTGAGCTTGCGCAACAGAAAAGGACGGCATCTGGTTTCCAGTTCCCCGCTCCCTCTGGCGATTCTTCTGATGCTGCGCAGAGCTCAGACGGCAAGTCAACCCCACCCGCTACACAGGCTCCCCAAGGTCTAGGTATGCATCGAGCCGGTAACATCCGCGCTGGCGGTCATGGTCGTAGTCAGTCAATGGCTGTGGGTGGAAATCGAGGCTCTCTGTCGGGTCGCGGCGCCGGTGGCTTCCAGTTCCCTGCTTCCAATGACAGTGGTTCTGATAATCAACGCCGTGGCAGCCAGCCCGGTCACGCTCGGTCTGGATCAAGGAACTTTGATAGCAACTGGCGCCAGCCTAATAACCAAGCTCAAAGCCAGGATCAACAGAAGAGCTTTGGACAGCAAGGCAGTGGCTTCCAGCCTGGACATCGTGCTCGTGCATCCATGAACCAGTCGATTGGTTCCATTGGGCAGTTCCAATACCCTGCACAGCCCCAGCTCATTCAACTGCCACAAGGCCAGGTCATGATGGCTCCGCAGATGTTTGGTGGCCAACAACAACTGAACCCCCTGCAACTTGCCCAGCTCCAGGCTCTGCAACAGAATGGTCAGCTCAGTGGTCAGGGCCTCGGGCTTCAGGCTAGTCAGCACGCTCCGCCGCAGCTTTCTGCTCAACAGCAGCAGCAACAGCAGCAGCAGCAGCGGAAAACCCTCTTCACTCCTTATCTGCCCCAGGCAAACCTTCCTGCTCTCTTGAGCAATGGCCAGTTGGTCGCTGGTATACTCCGTGTAAACAAGAAGAATCGTTCTGACGCCTACGTCACCACACCAGACCTAGATGCCGATATCTTCATCTGTGGAAGCAAGGATCGTAACCGTGCTCTTGAGGGAGACTATGTTGCAATCGAGCTTTTGGATGTAGATGAGGTATGGGCTCAGAAGAAAGAAAAGGAGGAAAAGAAGAAGCGCAAGGACATCACAGACGCCCGTTCCGGTAGCAATGCTGGAAATGATAAGCTGTCTCGATCTGATTCCGGCGCCAACGGCGACCGCCAGGAGGTCGGCCCTGACGGCAGTATCCGTCGACGTGGCAGTCTCCGTCAGCGACCAACCCAAAAGAAGAACGATGATGTCGAGGTTGAGGGTCAGAGTCTTCTCCTGGTTGAGGAAGATGAGATCAGTGACGAGCAGAAGCCCCTCTATGCGGGACACGTCGTCGCCGTCATCGAGCGCATTGCTGGACAAATGTTCTCAGGAACCTTGGGCCTCCTTCGTCCCAGTAGCCAGGCGACGAAGGAGAAGCAGGAGGCCGAGCGACTCGCCAGAGATGGTGGTCACGGTCGCCAACAGCAGGACCGCCAGCAGGATAAGCCCAAGATCGTGTGGTTCAAGCCCACCGATAAACGTGTTCCTTTGATCGCCATCCCCACCGAACAGGCTCCTCGCGACTTTGTTGAAAAACACCAGGAGTACGCCAATCGAATCTTTGTTGCATGCATTAAGCGATGGCCAATCACATCTCTGCACCCCTTTGGTACCCTTGTCGAACAGCTTGGTGAGATGGGCGACTTGAAGGTGGAGACCGAAGCTCTGCTGCGGGACAACAACTTCGGTGGGGACGAATTCTCCGACGCTGTTCTCAAGAGTATCGGTTGGGAAGACTGGTCAGTCGCCAGTGAGGGTGACGCTCTGCTCGCCTCCCGTCGGGACCTGCGCCAGGAGACGACTTTCACCATCAATCCTACCGGAGCCAAGCAGATTGACAACGCGTACCACATCAAGCCTCTTGCGGATGGCAAGGTGGAGATTGGTATCCATGTCACGGATATCGCTCACTTCGTCAAAGCCAACTCCCTTGTTGATCGGGAGGCCAAGAAGCGAGGCACGGCTGTTTACCTCATGAACAGACTTGTGAACATGCTCCCCACCCGCGTATCTACTGAACTGTGTGCCCTGCTGCCAGGCGAAGATCGGTTGACAGTCAGTGTCATCATCAAAGCCAACCCAGAAACAGGTGCTATCGAGGATGACGTTTGGATCGGCAAGACCATTATCAAGAGTTCCGGTCGCCTCAGCTATGATGATGTCAATTCTATTCTTCAGGGAACTTCAAACGTTGCCGCTCCCGGTGTCGCCGCTGACACTGTCAGAGCCCTTTATGTAAGTGATCTCGTGTGAACTCGACCCGTAGTATCTCGTTTGGTCTTGGCTGAGCTAATGATATCTTGTAAATAGGCTGTCACTTCACGATTCAAGGAGGCTAGATTCGGCAATCGGATTTCACAAATCCCTCCCCTCCGCCTTTTGTACCAGCTCGATGACGAGAATGTGCCCGTTGAGGGTAATATCTTCGACTCTTCTCCTGTCCGTGAGATGGTTGAAGAACTCAGCTTCAAAGCCGATTCCTTGGTAGCCCGTCGCTTGGCCGCTGCTTTGCCGGATAGGGCCTTCCTCCGCCGCCAAACCCCACCCAACGTCCGTCGTCTTCAGCTTTTCGTTGAACGGATGAACAGACTTGGGTTCGGCTTGGACCCAACCAGCAGCGGGACCCTGCAGAGCAGTCTCTGCAAGGTCCAAGATGATGATTTGCGCAAGGTCAGAAGACTCACCCTTCATGTCGAGCATATGAAACTTCGTTACTGACAATAGTAGGGTATGGAAACGCTTCTCATGAAGTCAATGCAACGTGCCAAGTACTACGTGGCTGGCAGCACATCTGACGACCAGCGACAACACTATACACTTAATTTGCCAGTATATACACACTTCACCAATCCATCTCGCCGTTACGCGGATATGCTCGTCCATCGTCAGCTGGAGGCTGTTCTCTCCAACGGTGCTATTGAGCTCTCGGAGGATCTGGAGTCGCTTAACAAGACTGCCGATCTTTGCAACAACAAAAAGGACTCCGCACACAATGCCCAGGAGCAAAGTGTTCACATCGAAGCCTGCAGAAGCATGGACAAAATCCGCCAAGAGCATGGCGGTGATCTCATTAGCGAGGGTATCGTTCTCTGCGTTTATGAGTCTGCCTTCGATGTTCTCATCCCAGAATATGGATTTGAGAAGCGTGTCCACTGTGATCAGCTGCCTTTGAAGAAGGCCGAATTCCGCAAGGAGTCGCGTGTGCTGGAGCTTTACTGGGAGAAGGGGGTGCCATCCTCTGCTTATATCCCTGAGGACGAGCGGCCGAAGCCTGCCAACTCTCGCGCGGCTCAAGCTGCTGCTGCTGCCCGCGAAGCTGAGGCTGCACGTGAGCGTGCTCGCGAGCGCGAAGAAGCCATCCGTAGACAGACTGAGACTGGCACCATGTCGCATGATGACGTGGACGCTCTATTCGATGATGATGATGACGTTTCCGAAGTCACCGAGATGGCTGCGGGTGTTTCATTGAACTCCGCTGTTGACCGTTCCACCCAGAGCATGCCACCTTCGCCTACTCGCAATGGCCATCTCCCTCAGGCGCCTCATCGGACACGTTCTGACCCCAAGATTGCGACCATCAGTGGCGATGCTCCTGAAGCTAAGTTGACGAACAAGGAGAAGTATCTCCGGCTGTTCAGGCTTAGGGAGGAGGATGGAGAGTACATCCAGGATGTCACCGAGATGTCTCGGGTGCCCATCATCCTAAAGACTGATTTGAGCAAGAGCCCACCGTAAGTTTCTCCTCGGTAACCGTTTCTACTCAGTCGAGCCCTCAAGCTAACCGCGACACAGATGCCTTACTATCCGCTCTGTTAACCCCTACGCGCTGTAATCGGGGCCGTATATCATATGTCTTCTCTGGATGTGTTTTACATGTTTACAGTACAGATTTGACCTTTGCTTAGCGGATTGTTAGGGTGGCTGTCTGATGGTGGTCGTCCAGTTTGATTGTCTTCCGTCAGCTGAGCGAGGCACCACCTCATGCTCATGGTCGTATAGCTTTTATCAGCCTAGCGTGTTATTTCTCTCTTATAATGTCTGAAGCTCTTCCTGGGAGACAGGGTCAAGCCTAACTCGAGACTTTGCAGCAGGGCCTCGTGTGGACCTGACTCAAGGAGATCGAAGTGTGAACCTCCGTGGTGATGGAGGGTTATCTTTATGTGTTGCCGATCATGAAGATCCAAGGGCTAGATGCCTGATCTGATGTGACGTGACGAGAGGGGGTAGTTATCTCGGCCAGATCGAAAGCCAGTCAAACTCAATTGTCTCGGCAAATTTTGTGGATTCATCATTAGATATTGCATAGTTTCAAACGGCACATGTTCCAGAACACTGATCAATCCTCGGATAGAACTCGAGGGTACACTCGTAGCCAAGTGATTAATTCGACAGTCTTCACACTCAAGCA
Source organism: Aspergillus aculeatus ATCC 16872 (assembly GCF_001890905.1). NCBI lineage: Eukaryota > Fungi > Ascomycota > Eurotiomycetes > Eurotiales > Aspergillaceae > Aspergillus > Aspergillus aculeatus. The sequence goes on from NW_017962982.1 coordinate 794,352, forward strand.
GCTAAGCGCGGTGACTGCAGTAGACTCCTTGAGTTTTGCATACATCTTACAAGCGGACTACCTAAACAGGTACAGTCTATCACATGCCAGTGCGGGTCGGGGTGTACTTCTACAAATCCAAACATAGTAAACGCCAGGCTAAAGAATCCTCACAACCAAAGCCCATCCCAACAGTCTCGTAAAACCAACTCCGCAATGAACATAATCCTAACAACCTCAAAACAAGAAGTGAAGAGAAAGGAAGAGGCACAGAGGTTACAACCGCCGTATCCCAATCCTCGGCTTCACTTTCTTTCCCGTCCCACCAGCCGACGCCGACACCTTCCTCGCGCCCATTGTCATGGATCGGAGCGGTTTCGAACTTGAAGGCACTGACGCGGAGACGGCACGTCGAGAAGACATAGTACCCATCGTCGTAGTAGCAGTAGTAATAGGGGAAGGCCCCAGTGCCGCGAGCGGGTGATATTGGTGAGATGATTTCCCAGGGGAGAGGGACGATGAAGCGGAGGGGAGAAAATCCTTGGACAGGGGGTTCTCCTTGCCGTCTCCGCTCCGTCGGCGGCGGGTTTCCTCGTCGTCCGAGCCCGGGGACGAGGACGGGTCCTCGAAGATCTGGAGGTCGACTGTCGCTGCCGCCGCCGCCGTCGTAGGGGTAGATGCTACGACATCGTCGCGGATGCGGCCGGAGGCGTTGACGCCTTTCATGGGGGAGGCGCCTCGTTTGGGGACGGAGAGTTTGGGGGACTTGTTGCGGGGTTGTTCTGGGGAGGAGGGGGAGTGATCTCTCCCGCTTTCTCTGTCTCTTGTGGGAAGGGGGTGGGTCTTGCTGGGGTGTTTGTAGTAGAACAATGTGGGAGAGGAGGATGGTGATGTTGATATCGTTTGGTTGGCGGCGATATTCTGGTTTGAAGCAGAGGGGTTGGGGGTGATTTCGGGATCGGGGTCGGACTGGTTGTCGTCGTCCTCGTCGTCCATGTCCATTGGTAGCGTTAGGACGGAGAGGGGACGTTTACCGTGGATATTTTTGCGGAGGGTTGGGGGTGGGCGGTGGCGGACTGGGGAAGGAGATAGCGAAGGGTCGTTCTCTTTGCTGGCGTTGGTGGAGGATTCGGAGTCGGAGGGGGTTTCCTCGTCACCATTGTTTCCTTCGTTGTTGGGAGCTGCATGCGTTTGTTGTTGAAGGTGATCCTGGTGACGGAGGTCTTCTTCGCGGTGGGTGAGGTTATCGGTTGTGAGGGCTAGAGAGGGTTTGGATAAACTGGTCTGGCTGAATGACGGCGTTGGCGCAGCTGCTGAAACCGTCTGAGGAGTTGTGCTAGATTCTGATTCGGGTGTGTTCCTCGCGCTGGTCTTCCGAGTTGTCCGTTTCTTCATCGTCACGGACGTGATTCTGGTTCCTTTGCGTGGCCTCAAGGTGCGGGGTTCGTCCTGCTCGACCGGGATCGTGGTGCCGGCGTCTTCACCCCGCAGTTTCGCTTCGGCGACTGCGCTCTTGAGATCGTCGGGGACGGGAGCATGGATTGAGGTCATCAGCTTGGCTTGACGGGCAAAGGCTTCGTAGTTTTCTTGCAGGAGAGAGCCGGAGGCGGCGTTGAGTGCGGAGTCGGGGTTCGGGTAAATCAGCAGACAGGAGATTGTCTACACGTGCGGAGCATTGGGGTTAGAGATCCTCAATTGTGGTTATCGTGGTGATGGGTGTGGAGGGCAGCTTACGATCAGCACATCCTTCAATGTTAGCGTAGACTTCCAGTCTCGCTTCAGAGTATCCACGCAGACAGCTCCCGTCAGTTCCTCCACGTTCGGATGCCAGATGCGAGTCTTGAAGGTTGCCTTGGGAGGACTCTTGGGGTAATCCTCCGGCATCTTTAGATGTAGTCGCCATAGTCCCTGTGAGTAGGGGGTACCCTGTGGACCAGCTAGGAGCGCGGTGAACTGCGTCAAATCGTCGGCGTTGGCATCATCGGGAGGGAAGAGGTAGTTGGGCGGCAGCTCCTCATGCAATGCAGCATGGTCCGCTGCGAGACGGCGGATGCTCGCTGAAACCTTTCGAAATCCGTTAGCTTAAACTGATATCCCCGAAAAAAAATTGCAACTGGTAAAATCAGAAACTTACCATTCTGCCTGCTCTTTGTGCGGCTTTCTGAAAAGTCGAACACAATTGTAGTGTAACGATATCTGGAAAGAAGATCAGACGATCTCACAAGACAAGGGTCCTGGGAAAAAGAGCTAGGTGAAAGTCAGGTGTCGAACTAGCACCAGGTGTCACTGATGTCTAGATCTCTGAGAGTGGAACTGTTTCGGAGTTTTCTTTCTCAGTAGGAGCGATTGGTAATGTTGTGACACCCAGTACGGAGTACTTTTGTATAAGCTCACTAGTGAAGTAGTCACTCCAGCGACGACCCGACAGCTCATTTGTTTTGATGATGTTTAGTGAAGCTGACCGACGGCACTAAGCCCGGCTGGGTCTCAAAACAACGCGCCCGCACCCAAGCCAGTCACGTGTGTTTCGCGTATTCCGCGCGTTTTAGGCAGTGTAATTGGATGAGGTAAGGAGTCCCGATTGGGATAGGGGCGAGTGCGGACCACCTCCGGGCCTCTTGAACAGCTAGATAAGTGGAGGAGTCTCCATAATTTACTATAGACTATCGATCGAAGTGCCATTGACTATTTCAACGACTTCAAGCACTGGACTACATCTCTTTCTATCTTCTCGTCCGATTTCTGAATATTTGGAGACGGAGTTAGGTCGTCAGGATCTATGAATGGAATTCGTGGATAACTGAGATACAATGCTCACGTACGTCACCAAAAGATAGATTTGATCTTTCCGTTATCCTATATGGCTGCTGTGAAGACATGAGGTGGACTCAACTGCCAGAACCTAATGTACAATTGGCCAAAACCTGCTGAGAGAGAATTGTCCTGTGTATTTACCATGTACTCATTAAGCAATTAAAAATTACTAGAAAAAAAAATCAAAAGCTCTTATGTACGCCGCAGTCATGCAACTTTGGTGAACAAGGATCGGCCTTGACATCAAACAGGAGGGGGAATGAGAAAGAATCAAACACAGAAAAGCAGCCGTCCCATCAGTGGTGCAAGTTCCTCCGACCGAGAATCGGTTATATATTCAGGTTATTTTCGACCTCGGTTCGCCTGACGTAACGGCCGTAAACACGCTATACAAGTCGATGCCTGGTGCGAATCATCGAAGCGGAAGATGTCTTAGGTCATTGACGATGGTAGGGTATTGCCGGTCCCTTTTACAAAAGGGCAGCAATGGCGGCACCGGCCACCACGGACAGACCCATAGGAGCCATAGTGGCGAGAGGTACACCGGCACCCTCAGAGGTGCTGGTGCTGCTGGAGCCGCTGGTCTGGGAGGAAGAGGAGGAGGTCTTGGTGGAGGTGGAAGACTCGGTCTTAGCGGTGGTGGTCTTGGTCTTGACAGTCGAGAAGGACGAAGCAGGAGCGCTGGAGCCGATGACAGCGCTAGAAGCACCGGCGGGGAGGGAGCCTTGGGTGGGGATGACAGGCTGGGAGGTCACAGCAGCGGGCTGAGAAGGAGCCTAGCTTCATGTCAGCACTATTGTTGTGTTGTAGATACAAGAGAGAATTCTTGCTTACCACGACAGCAGAGGACTGGGCAGCGGCGAGAGCGCCGAAAGCAACCAGGAAGATAGAGTAACGCATTGTGATATTGGAAGGTGGGTTGAATCGGGTGGAGCGATTGTAGAGGCGGAGTATGAAGATCGATCAAGAGTCACAAGCGAATGTCTCTGGGAGCAGGTAGCGATTGAAGCGAATGGGTGAGGCCTCGAAAGGAAACGACCGTGGGGGTTACTTTATATCACTTGAGAAAGAAAAAGGGACAGAGAGGATGACAGGCGCAGGGGCATCCCTTAAATAGACTGGAGGCAGGGGACAGCGCAGAAAGGCCGGGGCCAGGTGCCGTCGCAATAAGAGACTGAAGGAATAATCCATATGCCTTTTTTTTTATTTTATTATTATTATTTTCGGTTTCTTTCTTGTCACAATCAGCCCTGTCCAGTGTCTGCACCTCCTAGTAGCGGCAATGAAAGATGGTTAGATCCACTCAGGCCAAGCCCGACGGCTCAGCATCGTTGTTCACTTTCTTGTGGCTCTGCCTAGGTACTCCGTCTATTCAAGTGCTTGAATATACTGTGCTTAGTAGGAGTGGGTGGTCAAGGCTAGCTGGAGAAAGAGGCGGGCGAGACAGAGTACGTACTACTGTCTCGGGCAACCAATGCCAAGTCTACTTGCCCATAACACATCGAACACACCATTGCGACTAAACCCACTAGAGTCGGACTAAAGACGGAGACGAGACGGGAGACAATCATTAGACTGCAGACAGACAATGGAAAAGAATCCATATACGAACCACGGCAGGAAGGAGGTTTGCGTATGCCTCCTGCTATTTTTACTATTTTTGGCGGTCACAGCCTGTCGCCCAGGGCTGGCCCCCGCCAATAGAAGGCTTGTCCCGCCGATCTATCCATGGGCGACGGTGGTGAGATGCAACCAAGTTGAACCAACCCAACCTCACAAGAATAGTAATTTATTATTCTTTTTTGTTGTTCTTATTGTGATTCTTGAGTAGGTATTATGACCGGGTCCAGTGGCCCAGATACTAAGATTCCTATTCGAAAGTCTTCGACTAAACTTTCCACCCTCAGCAACAAAGCACATGCTGAATGGATCCATCCTTGCGAAGACAACACCAAATGCAATGCTCGCATGGGCCGATTCCTACTACATCCCAGCCATCCATTTCTATTTTTCCTACTACTGTACACCTCTCATCTGCATGCACTCTAGACTGAACCGTTCCATCCGAAGTGCAGTTTTAGTGTAACTCACCACTTGATCCTCTTGACTACAGTCTGTAGATTTGACCAGCCTCTTAATTAGCGATCCCCCAACGGGCACAGCACCCGTGGACCACAACGCGGGTCTAGCCGATGATGGATTCTCGCCCCTCTTCTCTGCCTCCCTCTCTGCCTCGGGTGGTGAGACCACAGGAAGTAAACTCCATGTCTGGTGCTGCACCCAGCAGACCGCGCTCCGAACCGCGCGTCCGGTGACTGGACCGAATTTTCTTCAGCATCACAAGCTCTTGAGCCTCCAACCGAATTTACCAAAACCCATCCTATACCAGTACACTATCGCTGCCACTGACGCGGTCCACGTAACGACCGTCAAAAGACGCCTCATCTTCAATCCTCACATTCAGCACTGACGTAAGATCATTACGATCCCTTGAAAGGGCGCACACTACGGTATTGCGATTCTAACAATTGCATACCCCCCAACTGAAAGTCTATTGTCTGTCTCATCCTATGATCCTTCTAGTCTGGGGATGGAGAAGCCAAGGAGCAGAAAGGAAATGAGCCTGACACCAAAACTGGGGTGCCAAGAGCATAACAACAGCTCCTTTTCTCTTGCATCTACAGAAGCAGCTGGTTGAATGGCCTGTCGTAGTCTATGTCCATTGCCCAAGAGCAATGTGCATGGCCCGGGGGGCGCTCTTGTCGATCCGCCAATTCGAGACACTAGGGCCAGAACAGTCTACCGTAAGGTACGGCCGTATCAGGGGTGACAAAATCTCCGGCAAGGCAAATCACATTTCCCAAGGCGATGCAAGGATGCTTGCTCTCACAGGAGTCAGCATGTTTCGATTGCTCTCATCCTTGCAATAGCAGTGGTCAAAGGATACAATATGAATGGCAGCACGGAGGAAAAGACAAGATTTTGGCCCGGCTGGCAAGGCGGTCACCATGCAAATAAAGGATTTCAGTCTTTAGACCCTTCAATTACTCGGTAGGTAAGCGACTCTTCATCTCATCCCGCCCTTGTCTCATCAGGCCAAGTTCGGTGGATTATGTATGACTGTGATACCCCAGGACTGCGGTGGAGCGCCTTTTCCGCCCGATGTCGCTAATTTGGACTAATTTGCGCTTGGGCGGCCGGCAGCCAATCATTAATGACTCGAGCTTCGATCGAGGGAGGCCTCAGCTTGAACCTGAAATCAGAGAGCGGTGGCCGGTACTCCGTACGGTGTGGTTGCTTTTTGATTCTACACCATTCGAGATGCGAAGGAGTGCCAGCGAACACCTCGGAAGAGAATGAGTGCGAGAGAAGGAGGATTCTTCTCGACTCAATTCCCTTGTCTTTTTACTCCGAATCCTTGTACGCCATTCCCCGTATGTTCGAGAATAGTTCCACTTCTTGTCCTCCTTCCCCCCATACTCCGTTCTGTGCTCCGTACTCCGTACTTTGTCACCCTCCCCATTGTCGTGATATGTCTTAGACGAGCAAGGCCCGATCACTTTGACTCTGCCGCTGTGCCGTCCTAGACCGCTGCGCTTATTTCCTCGTTGCCCTTCCCCCACTCAGCCAAATACAAGGCTTAATCATGGACTTCATTGGGTAGGTTTCCTCCTGTCCGTCTTGGGATACGAACAAAAGTGGCCCAGATCTCCATCCACTGCACCCTGAGTAGACTGGCTAGCCGGCCACATGACACTTGGGGGTTAAAAGGGTACTTCTTGCCCCGTGAAGATTGCTGCTTCCAGCTGTCGACAGAACTCAAGTGCTTTTCATCTTGTACCGCGTTGACCTGATCATTTGGATCTCGATGAGTTGAGTTGCTATACCTCAACCAGTCGGTCGACTCGGTTATATAGCACAGATGGAAACAACACATCCCAACTAAAACAGGATAAGTATATGAGATACAGAAGACGCTGGTGTTTGCAAACTCATTCATACTCATACATGTGCTCATAATCCACACGATAAGAGAACATGGACTCTTACGCATATCTTGTATCTTGTCTCGTGCAGAATCTCCCGCGCAAGGACTACAGACAAACCCCAGCGAGCGTCATTGCCTCAACCTACATCCAAAATACCAGACTCGACTCCTTCAAGCCCGTATTCCCATTTCCTGATAATCCCACATCCCACATCTGCACTAATCACCCTTCGAAACAATACCCCGTACATCCCGATACTTTGGACCTCCTCCCCCTCCCCCCCAACCCCCCGGACTCGATCTATCTCGGCCACAGGGGCAGGGTTTTGTATCTGCATGTCATAAAACTGATCGTCAAGTTTAACTCGAGAATGGTCGTGGAATGTTTTGCATGCAGCCAGCATTACGACGGCAAGAAGCGTAGACCACCGGTTCTTGGAGGAGGAACGATACGGACCAGCACGTTCTTCTCCCAGTCTTCCCCAGGGGCTATGGCTGAAACACAGAATTGGGTTCGTACTGATGTAACCCCTGGGTGTTTGAGCATGTCCGTGAGATGGAGATTTCGTCGAACATGGCTGGTTTGTTTGGACGTCTGGAAGAATCGAGGGGATTTTTAGGTGGGTGTATTCGGTTTTGAGGCGATGTATAGGATGAATCTGGGCGTCGAATGGGGCCAGGGGGGGGCACGTAGACATATACAGAGTCAAGTGCTCGCACGCCTCTCCTCTGCCCGGAGTAGTAAATCAAGAAGCCAAGGTCTCAGCAAACTGCTCAGCAGAGAAGAGACACAACCTTGAACCCAACCCAGCTCACCGGTCCAGCCTCAACTCCATCAAACCAAGCGTAGGGACAGCACAGTAGCCCCAAGTAAAATAGCCAGCCCACCGAACACCAAGAAACCAGCAAGCCAACCACACGACCCTCGATTACTCCCTAGGAAAGAAACCATAATATACAATAACCCTCTTCCCTAATCTACCTACCCAGACCATCCCTCTTGCTTTATCCTCAGAGAACACAACCTCCCCCACAAGCCCAACCGGACCCCATCCACCCCAAAACCACAACCCAGAGACAGAGCATCATTGCTTCTCCTCAACCACCTCCCCCAAGTCCGTCGCCCGGATCCAATCCGCAAACTCCTTTCTCTTCGCCTATACGCCCAACAATCATCATTAGCCATCGCCAGGTTCTCTAAATTCTCACCCTCACCCGAGACCCCCCGGGCTACCTTAGAAACACAACCCCCTCCCAAGGCAAGTACACCGAAGGAGAAGAACATACCCTAACATCCCAAAACCCATACCGCTCCTCCAACCGCCGATACGGATGACGCCCTTTCCCCTCGCGCTCGATCTGGCCCGCCCATTCGCTCCAGCTAATGGGTTTGAGTTTCTCGGTGCCCAGGACAAGGCCCACGGAGACAATGATCAATGACACCAGGGCTTCGATGATGATGTCCGGCGGGAGGTGCGTGGTTGTTGTGGTGGTGGTGGAGTGGAGCGGGTTGAGGCGGGAGCTGCTGGTGCTGCTGGTTAGGAGGGTGTGTTCGTGGGCAGAGTAGCCTCTGTGTTTCCGGGGGTGTTAGCTTTGGGTATGGTTTTCAGGGAGAAAGATGGGGGGGAAAGGGGGTTTGAAGGTGTTTGCTGTGAAGCACCGCTGGGGCGTATGGGGATTGTGGTGGGTTGTATGCATGAAGCTGGACTTACGCATGGGCGAGCAAGACCAACCCGAATAGGGTGAGGAGGCGGGAGAAGAATCCCATTTTGTGCTGGTGGTGGAACTGGGAAGCTTGTTGTCCCGGGTAGGTTGTTTTGGAAATTGCAAGAGGACGTCAATTCAGTGCAATATAGTTACTAAGGTAGTAGCTACCACTTGCCCTGGTGTATCGGGATCGGATCTGCGGAGGTGGTTGGTACGGTAGACTGGAATGACCTGGACTGCAAGCAAGCCTAGTGCCCGCGGGCTACATCGACGGCGGCTGCACATGTCTGAAATGATGACGGCCCCACGAGATTGGGCAGCATTGACCTTTGGCCTGCTCGCTACGCATTGGCTCAGCTTCGCAGCTAGCTTGCAGCTGTCTACCGGTGTTTGCTGATGAGGGGTTAAACTGAGGGGCATTGCTACTAATAATGCAAGAAACAAAAATGAATTGGGTATAATTTGTGATTTTTTTTATTATTCGTCACGCCAATCGAGGCGGCTTTTATTTATTTATTCAAGGTCATGACAGTAAATTCCCGTGGAATAACATCAAATAATCCATCGTCACACCATAGGGTTTAGTTCATCAAGAATCATTTACAGCTTCTGCATGGCAGCCTGTAGGTAGAAAGTTAGTACCGACGCGAGCTGAGTAGGGCTTAAAGCGATAAAACTTACAACATCGGTGGACTGGACGTGGTCCTCGTCCTCCTCGATCTGCTGCTGGAGCTCATCCAGGGAGACCTTCTCGTCCTCAACGACAAGGTTGATCTGGAGCTTCTTGATACCGAAACCAACGGCAACAAACTTGGAAGCACCCCAGACGAGACCGTCCATCTCAATGGCACGGACGTTGGCCTCCATCTGCTGGATGTCGGTCTCATCATCTGTTACTGGTTAGTAGCTGCGTATTTTGGTAGTCAGATAATGGCAGAACATACCCCAGGGCTTGACATCCAGGGTCACGATGGACTTGGCGGCGGGCTTGGGGCCCTTGGCCTCCTTCTTCTTCTTGTACTCGGCAAGACGAGCCTCACGCTCCTTGACGGCCTCAGCGTCCTCCTCCTCATCGTCATCGGAGCCGAAGAGGTCCATGTCGTCATCCTCAGCAGCGGGCTTGTCCTTGGGGTTGGTGGGGAGCTCGGTGGCCTCAGGGCCGTAGGTGGTGTACTCCTTGGAGGCATCACCGGGGAGGGTGGAGAACTCAGCCTCGTAGGAGGCGATGTGCTTGTACCAGCGGGCAACGTTGGGGTACTTCTCGGCGTCAGGAGCACCGGAGAAAGCCTTGAAGGTCACGACATCGGCCTGGGAGGGAGCATCGCTTCAATGGAGTTAGCCAAAGTCCATCATCATGGTACGACAAGGTGTCGATGGGTTGAAAAATCAGATCAGGCAGAATTGCAACAGAATGAAAAGGTTTTCCAAGTAATCAGAAGCGCGATTGCTCGCATTGTTGTGTAATCTTGCAGCGGGGTCTTAAGCCGCCTCATAAACACGGACCAATTTGTTTTCATCATACAAACAAGGAAAGAAACCTTGAACAAGAAGGGGAAAGAGGAGTAAACATCATCAAGAGTGCCTTACCCAACAATGTAGCTCCGGGAAGCCAGGTAGTTGTTGGCGACTGAGGGGCACAATTAGTGACTGCTAGAGACAGAAAGGGACAGAAAGGAAGAAAAAGACGTAGGGAATGACATACGGGTGAGGCCGGCGTCGGAAACGAAGTCAGTGAAACCCATTGTGAAAGTATGTGTATGTGAAGAGTGTGGTGTAAGAAGAAGAAAAAAAGGAGGGGGAGGGGAGAAGGAGGGAATAAATAGGAGGAGGAGAAGAAGAAGGAGGGGAAAGGTGTTCTGAAGTAATTTTTTCAATTTTCCACCTTTCCACCTTCCACCACTCCAGGGCCCTGCCTGAGAGGTCGAAAATTTTCGGGCGACGCCCACAGCGCCCCTCCTTTTGGGGCTGCACGTGATCTTGACGGTGGACGGATTCGAAGAGCTTGGAAGAAAGCCCGCAAAGCGACCTTCCAAAGTCTGGAAAGGCTGGCCCAGTTCGGGGAGCTTCCGCCACTCACCGTTACTCACTTCCTCACCCAGGTGGAGCCTTCGAGAACACTCGCGACGTTGGGGGGCAACCGGCTATATAGTCGTGGTGATGCACCCTTTGCGACTGATCGCGAAATTCAACATATAGACCCATATTTTACAGTCGAAACACACAGATTGAAGCTTGTCTTGAGCTTAAATCCTCTACACGGTCTGATCTCGACCATGTCGGCAAGACTGCAGCTATCCCGAGCTCGGTTGCTCCGACCCTCGACTCTATCGTCATCGAACCGGATCCTTCAACCGTCCCAAGCTTTATTACGTCGCACTAGATTATTACCAACCTTATCAAGCACCACCAATCTTCACAATCCTCGCTCGCTAATACCCTCGCGCAATTACGCCAATGGCCGGCCTCATCCCCCAGGAGGCACGCATCGGATGAACCTCGGTGGCGAACCCGAGAAGTCAGCATTGGAACAATTCGGTGTCGATCTTACTGCTAAAGCCAAAGCGGGCAAACTCGACCCCGTCATCGGGCGAGATGCTGAGATTCATCGCACCATCCAGGTCCTTTCCAGGCGGACGAAAAATAACCCTGTGCTCATCGGAGCCGCAGGCACTGGTAAAACCGCGGTCTTGGAGGGTTTGGCCCAGCGCATTGTTCAAGGAGATGTCCCGGAAAGTATCAAGGACAAGCGTGTTATCTCCTTGGATTTGGGTTCCCTCATCGCAGGTGCCAAATTCAGAGGTGATTTCGAGGAACGTTTGAAATCCGTCCTGAAGGAGGTCGAGGAGGCGCAAGGGGGCGTGATTCTCTTCATCGATGAGTTGCACACTCTGCTGGGACTTGGTAAGGCCGAAGGCAGTATCGATGCCAGCAACCTTTTGAAACCAGCACTGTCGAGAGGAGACCTCCAGTGCTGCGGAGCCACCACCCTGAACGAGTACCGCTTGATCGAGAAAGATGTGGCCCTTGCCAGACGTTTCCAGCCGATCCAAGTCGGCGAGCCATCGGTCGCTGCAACAATCTCCATTCTACGCGGTATCAAGAACAAGTATGAAGTCCACCATGGTGTACGGATCACCGACGGCGCATTGGTGGCCGCCGCAACGTACAGCAACCGCTATATCACCGATCGTTTCCTGCCAGACAAGGCCATCGACTTGGTGGATGAAGCAGCTTCGGCCTTGCGACTGCAGCAGGAATCGAAGCCGGATGTGATCAGAGAATTGGATCGCGACATTACCACCATTCAGATTGAATTGGAATCTCTCCGCAAAGAAACCGACGTCAGCAGCCGCGAAAGACGCGAGAAGCTACAGGAAGATTTAAAAGCAAAGCAGGAGGAAGCGGAAAGGCTGACTAAGATCTGGGAGAAGGAGAAAGCTGAAATCGAAGAGCTCAAACGCGTCAAGGAAGAGCTAGAGCGAGCACGGTTCGAGTTGGAGCAGGCCCAAAGAGAGGGAAATTTCGCCAAGGCTGGTGAACTGAGATATGCCACTATTCCCAGTCTTGAAGCCAAACTACCAAAAGAAGGAGATGAAGCAACAGCCGGCACTTCCTCTAGCCTCATCCACGACTCAGTCACTGCCGACGATATTGGAAATGTCGTTTCGCGGACAACTGGTATCCCCGTTAACAAGCTCATGGCTGGTGAAGTCGAGAAACTCATCCGCATGGAGGACACGCTACGTCAGTCAGTGCGTGGTCAGGACGAGGCGCTTTCTGCAGTCGCTAATGCAGTTCGCATGCAGCGAGCAGGCCTTAGCGGGGAGAATCGCCCTCTAGCCTCTTTCATGTTCCTTGGACCCACCGGCGTTGGAAAGACCGAGCTCTGCAAGAAGATGGCTGAATTCCTGTTCTCGACCGAAACCGCCGTTGTACGGTTTGATATGAGCGAGTTCCAAGAGAAGCATACTATCAGTCGCTTGATCGGCTCTCCTGCTGGTTATGTGGGCTACGACGATGCCGGCCAGCTGACGGAAGCTGTCCGACGCAAGCCGTACGCAGTGCTGCTCTTTGATGAGTTCGAAAAGGCCCACCGTGACATTTCCGCTCTTTTGTTGCAGGTCCTCGATGAGGGCTTCTTGACGGATGCTCAAGGTCACAAGGTTGACTTCAGGAACACCCTCATTGTTCTTACTTCGAACCTTGGTGCCCAAATCCTGGTGGGAGCTGACCCGTCGTACTCTTCCAAGGATACAGGAAGCGCAGAGCTTTCTCCCGAGGTCAAGAAATCGGTCATGGATGTCGTGCAGTCTGCTTACCCACCAGAATTCCTCAACCGTATTGACGAGTTCATCATTTTCAAGAGACTGTCCCGCGAAGCTTTGAGAGACATCGTCGACATCAGAATCAAGGAGCTCCAATCGAGACTTGATGATCGACGTATGGTTCTCAAGGTCGACGATGAGATTAAGGACTGGCTCTGTGAGAAGGGTTATGACCCCAAGTATGGTGCTCGTCCTCTCAACCGTCTCATTGCCAAGGAGATTGGCAACAGACTGGCCGATAAGATCATCCGTGGCGAGGTCACGGCTGGCCAGACTGCCCGCGTATCTTTCAATGAAGAAAAGAATGGGCTAGCCATTATTGCGGAGGCTGCTCCTGAAGCAAAAGCTGAAAATGCTTAAGCAATGATTATCTCTTAACTCATGTTGATCATGATGTACGGTTCTTGGCGCAAGGTTAGCTGGATATCTGACTCGCTGATCGATAATTCACATGTCTCCTCTTTAATGTATTATAGCATCAATGTACTATATAACATGAATTGAACGTAAATGCGCTGCATTTAACTTAAGAAAATCTCAGTACCATAGTTGTTGTAGTTGGATGCCTTAGGCTAAAGCAATTTGAGAGATGGCTTTGCGCTGCTACTCCATAAGTCGAGACTCCTGCAGACGTACCCAATCCGGATCACTCAACCTCGACATCGGCACGATGCTGAGATCTTCTGTGAAAAGAAGGCGTACTGTCTATGAGTCTGTGTCTCCCCAGGGCTCTACCAACGCCAGGCTGGCAACGCATGGCTCCTCACAGCGTGTGCGCCAACCCAGCATCCTGCCGCCCAGTCCACAATTTCCACACGAGGCAACACAAGCACGACAGAATCTTCCTGATGGCGATCTATCCTTGCATGCAGCCGACGATGAACTAGATCAAGTCATCGTAGCCATCGATAGCCGGGAATCTGGAACTGTGGGATGCTCCTACTGCTCTGTCCGAGAAGAGAAGCTCTACCTGCTGGGAGACTTACGACACTCAGACTCCGAAGTTATCGACAGCTGTAGGTCTTGTCCTTTCTGGTGAGCTTAGAAGGCTGACAAGGTACTAGTAATTCTCCAGACTAGCCCTACGATGCTTCTGCTCTCACCTCGTGTGGACCACAACGCCCTCCAAGATAGGCAAATGAACAGCGGTATGTTAGGAGCACAGATCAATCCTCAGAGGTCTAATAAAGCTTCATTGTGCAGAAAGCGGGTCTTTACTCCCATTCCAGCTAGACATCCGTCCATCGCAGGAATTCGGCTACGAGAACGCAAAGAATAAGCTGGTGGCTCTGGGGATATCCTCGAAGCACGAGCAACGGATGCGGTTCCTCGTGCCACACAATGGGTTCGCTGACAGTGAACAGATAGACTCCGAGAGCCTGGACTTCACCCTGCAAGAAGGCAAGCTGCTGCACATATCGAGCTCGATCGAGATGGAAAACACGGTGACGATCGGCTGCGCGGGCGCTCTCCTCAACCTGCAACGGCGAAGAGCCTCTGCCTTTATAGCTACCAATCAGGCTTCGGAGACATATCGGGTGACATCTGTGGAGATGTTCAGCCTGCTGGAAACGATGTGAGTGATGAGACCTGGCTTGTATTCTGGGCCCAAGATCTAATGACAGTGAAGGTTCGTTAATAAGAGGACTCTCTCATCGCTTCAGATCATGGAGTCAGAATCCCATCCTAGCATGGTTAACCAAGGCAGAAAGTCCAACTTCTCCAAAGAGGGTTTATCGGTCTATGGTCTGTTTCAGCGCTTCGCGCGTACACCCCAGGGCAAGAATCGACTGAAGCAAATGTTTCTTCGTCCTAGCGTAGATGTCGATGTCATCCAGGAACGGCACGCCCTGATTAGCGTTTACCTAAGAGCCGACAACTACAGTTCTCTGGAGAAATTGACCAAGAATTTCAAGCACATCAAGAACTTGCGCTATGTCATGGTGAACCTGCGCAAGGGCATCGAGACAGGTAGTGGGAAAGTCATGGGTTTCAAAACGACGGCTTGGGCTTCGTTGCTGGCCGTATGTCATCATGCACAGTGCTCATTTTTCAAGTCAATGCTTACTCGAGACAGTTTGCCTTTTATGGCATCGACATATATGATGCCTTGAGAGAAAGTGCTGGTGCTGATGGATTAGCCCTACATCAGCGGGTCAGTCGGATATTCGGCTCAGTGTCACCTTTGCTAATGAGGCCTAGGCTATTCGTGTCTTCGAGGCAGCTCAGCTATACAGGGTGGGAAGAATGATTCAAGAAATTGTAAGTCGTGCACATTCGTCTGTTGGCCTTGGCTAATTCTTCAAAGGTCGACATTGATAGCTCGGAGGAACAAGGAAGAACGGTCGTAAAGCCGGGGATCGATCGAGCACTCGACCGAATGAAAGACAATTATGATGGGCTCAACAGCCTGCTCAAGAGGATCGCTAGAGAGATTGCTGGGGAGATTCCTGAGTTCTATGGTATCGATGTGAACGTTATCTATTTCCCCCAGCTCGGCTTCAACATCGCGATACCATTGAACCAGGCGGGTGATGCCGCATACAGGGGTCCAGAAGAGGAATGGGATCTCATGTTCTTCACAGAGAACAGGGCTTACTTCAAAGACTTTAGAATGAGAGAACTGGACGATAAACTAGGCGATATATACGGTCTCATATGCGGTATGGCGCGCTTCGTCTTTGTACTTGCTCGCAACATGGGATCTGACGCTCTTGAATTCCTACCAGAAAAGGAGATCGAGATAGTGTACGATCTCGCGCAAAGGTTGCTCCGGTATGAAAGATATCTGCTCGAGGCATCTGACATTTGTGGCCAGCTTGATAGGTATCTCTTTCCCCCGATGTACGGACTTGACGTATCACTAAGCTCCTAGCCTCCTTGCAATGGCTCAAGCAGCAAATTTCTATAAGCTCGTCTGTCCTAAAATGGTGCCTGAGAACATTATCAAGATAAGAGGTGGTCGGTAAGCAAGCCACTTGTGATTCATATATTGGGTCTAACATCACAGAAGACACATCTTGCAGGAGTTGACGGTTTCCTCGTATGTGCCAAACGACACCTATTTGATGGGTGGAAACCCATCAGGTTGCCTAGCCATTTCATCGAGCCAGACATGCCAAGACAGCCCCGATGAGACGAATGACGAGCATGGCCCAAGCATGCTTCTCTTGACAGGACCGAACTATTCAGGAAAGAGTGTGTACATGAAACAAGTACGTTCGATCCCTTCTTGCAAACGAGCGGCTGAAACTAAGTCTGTAGGTTGCTCTGATTGCCTACCTTGCGCAGATCGGAAGGTTTGCGAGAATCTTCCCCCTAAGACCATTTCAGCAAAATGCTAAGATGGTTGATCAGCTTCGTGCCAGCAGCCAGCGCAGAGCTTGGGATAACCGACAAGATCATAGTCAAATCGAGTACTCAAGATAGCGTCTCGCAGGTGCAAACCAGCCTATCCAGTCAATGAAGAAACTAATATGGATTCCCACTGACTATCCTGCGCGAGAGATAGATTCAAAGCACCTTCATGCGCGACCTGCAACAAATCTCCTTCGATCTAAAGCAAATCACTGACCGCAGCTTGCTAATCATTGACGAATTCGGCAAAGGCACCAGCGAAAACGGTCAGTTCTCTTCAACCAAAAGTCCTACATCGGGCTGGACACAGAAAACTGAAAATCCAGGCGAATATGAATAGATGGCATTGGTCTAGCCTGCGGTATCCTCACACACCTGCTTGATCTCGAACACTCACCAAAAGTCATCGCTGCCACGCACTTCCACGAAATCCTCGAGAACGGCTTTCTAAGACCCAGACCCCAGCTACAATTAGGACACATGGAGGTCCAAGTATCCGACTCATCACATAAGACTGAAGACCAGATCACCTACCTCTACAAGTGAGCCTCTTTTCGGCTTTCTTAGTCATGAATTTGTGGATATGCATGCTGATATACTGGTTTTTCTTCTCAACCAGCTTCCGACCCGGACGAAGCGATAAGAGCTTCGGAACAGTGTATGCATCCCCACATTGCGAGATCATATCGGAATTCATGCTGACGTATTTCGATGAAGCTGCGCTGCGATGAACGGTATCAGTCAGGCTGTTGTGGACCGGGCGACCGAAATTGCGGCCCTCTCGGCGCGTGGTGAGAACTTGATCGCAGCGTGCGCTACGCTCTCGGCTGAGGAGATGCGCGTCCTGGAACAAGCGGTATGTGTGATTTTGCTTGCTTTTATATCAGGAGACAGAGACTCAGAGAATCATAGGATACGCTCGCGAGGAAGTTCGTGGCCCTAGATCTTTCGGAGTATGATGAGTCGATTGATGTCACGGATGTGCTCGTGAAATTGATTGAGAATTCGTAGGTGGAGTGCGAGAGTGATAGTTTTGACTACACAATCAACAACGTATCCCTCCTTAGTCAACTACTTACTACTGACGGCATAGTGAAGGCGGACGATGAAGACATAGTGGACAATGTTTGTATCATCAAATGGATTATGTATGTACAAGTAAGAAAAACCCTCCTTTTTAGCACACAGAAAACGCCGGTGAGAAGCAGCAGTGGTATATATCCATCGAATGAAGAAACGGGACTAGAGCTTGACACTCTTGACCAAGTTCTTCTTGATACCCGTAAGTTCACCACCATATCCACCGCGGCCTTCACCGCCCTTGTATACCTGGCGCATGCTACCCAGCTTCTTCTTCTTCTCCTCGAACTTCTTCCTCTTCTTGACACGCGGGTTGCGAGAGTCCTTGCTGCGCTTGGGAGCAAGACCCTTGTTCTTTTCGATCTGGTAGGTGATGGCACGCTTGCCATCGGGCCCGACCTCCTCCTGGAAGTGCACCTCGCCGCCTTCACGGGCAGCGGCGGCGTGAGCCTCTGCGCGCGCCTTCTTGTCGTCCTTTCGTTGTTTGGAGCGCGCTGCAACCATATCGTAGTAATCGTCACTATCGGACTCGTCACCGCGGAGTTGCTTGGCCACCCGGTTATCCTCCTCGTCACTGTCACCCCCAAGCTGCTCGGACTCCTTGAGTGCCTGCTTACCACGCCTCTCGGCCTCGGCGTTGAGGCGAGCCTGGCGATCCCGCAGACGCTCACGGTAAGGCAAGTCTGCATCACCACCAGCATCGCGACCGGCTGCGCTACGCTTGTTGGCCTTCTGCGCAAGCTGGGAGGTGTAGAAGCGGAGAGAGCGCTTCTGCTTGGCCTTCTCCTCGGCTTCCTTGGCAGTGAGAGCATCCTCATCACCGAAGTCCGAGTCGTCTTCATCCTTGGCCACCGTCTGGATCTTCTGAGCAGCGCGTTTCTTGCTGGGCGCAGTGACCAGCTTGGAGAGATCGGCCAGATTGGCTTCGGTCTCCTCCAGTCTCTTCGCTCTCCGGGCTTCCGCTTCCGCCTGGCGGGCTTCGGCTGCCAGTTGTGCCTTGGTCTTCTTCTTCTGCTTCTTGTCCTTCTGCTCCTTCTTCGTCGGCATCTCGACTTCGGAAACATCCGAGAGTTCGTCTTCCTCAAGCTCGTCTTCGGAGATGTCGGAGGGTTCGGATTCGGGCTCGCGCAGGTCCTTGACAGACTCCCAGAGTTTCCTGAACTTGACGAGAGTGGCCATCACAGGGTGTGCGCGGAGCTCGGCGGGGGAGAGGGGAACGGGCTTGCCAGACGCGTCCTTGGCGGAGGTCAGGAGCATGAAGTATAGGCTGATGGTACCGAGGTAGGCGGAGAGGGCACGGAACTTGACGACGGCGACGGGCGCATAGTCGGGGGCGTCCTCAGAGTCATCCTCGGCGTTGAACGTTTCGACGGCCTTCTTGAGCTCCTGGAGGGTGGGTTGGAGTTCGAGGAAGTGTTTCGACAGCGGCTCGAATTCAGGATATCTCGACTTGAGGATCTTCAGCTTCTCATCCGTGCTCATATCCTCTGTGATCTCCACTTGTGGGAGGACTTCCGTCACTTCTCCACCGTCTTCCCCCGCATCGTCCGCCTTTCCGGATTCGGCCCATTCCGTCTCGTCGAAACCGAAATCCTCCTCGTTCATGCTTTGCAGGTGCTTCTGTTGGAGTCTCTTGGCCTCTTCTTCTTCTTCGAGCGCATCGGCTTCCGTCTCGATCTGGTCGGCATTGTAGAAGTCCTTCTTCGAAGAGCCCCAGGCGGCAAGGCCTTCTTCCTCGTCCTCGGAATCGGCTCCCTGGCTACCCGCACGCTTCTTGGATTTCGATGGCATATCGTCCATTGCATCGTCGTCGTATCCGTCCTCTTGGTAGTCGTCCTCGTCGTCCTCATCGTCCTCGTCCGCTGAATCATAGCCCATAATCTCCTCGTCCGATGGCTGCAACATTGCCTCTGTGATCACATTCGGTCAGAATCAGTACTGTAAGGATTATGAGAGCTAATTGGAGTCGGCCTACCATCTTCAGCTACCTTGCGACGACGCTTTGCCTCTGGTGCTTCCTCCAACAGAATCTGATCGCGACCGGTTTGGAACTCATCCTCGGAATCGTCGAATCTCTCCTCAATGTCAAATTTAGAGGGCCCGAAGTTGTCTTGCTTGGGCGCCGCAGGGCGACCACCGGCCTTTCTTTTCTTACCCATGATAAGCGTTGGTAAGGTGTAGTATAGGGACTGTGGATGTGAAGCTATACCCTCCGCTCCGGTTTCGATAAACTTTTGCGATAGAATTTTGGGAGGGACGCTCACCGCCCGGGTGACGCTAGCCCGGAAAAGCGAGCAGAGTGGAGGACGGTTTGCACCGTTTGCTTCCGGGTGGGACGGGAAGGTCTACCGAGGCCGCAGATGTTCCTTCCAGTTGAGCATCAGAAGATTCAACATTCAACAACAATCCCAAACCAATTGTTCGAAAATAGTAGGTGCTGGTCGCTCTTGACAAGGATAGGAAGAACCCCCCTCTGTGGACTTTCAATCTCTCAAACTCCATCTGTCTTGAATCTCTTTCTCCTCTTCCCCATGCATCAACTTCTATCCTTCATCCATTACGATTCTTCCCCAACTATATTGGGAGTTTCGACCATTCTCTGCGGAATACTTCTCTATACCGTCAGCAAGATGCTCGGCTTCGGATCTCGTAATCAATTCGTTGTTGAGGGCAGGGTATGTCTTGTTCCATGATTTGATTACTTCCGAGCAGTGCACTGATTCATTTGTTGTTATGTAGACCGCAGTGATCACTGGCGGCTCCGAGGGCATGGGCAAGGCAGTCGCTTGCCAGCTGGCTGAAATGGGGGCCAACGTCGTGATTGTGGCACGAACTGCTTCCAAGCTTCAGGCTGCGATTGAGACCATGAAGGTAAGTCATCCTGCTATTCTTGCTAAGTTCAACGCTCATGGTTATTATAGCGAGTGGCGGACAATGTTGAGCGGCAAAGGTTCCACTACATCAGTGCGGACTTGACGGACCCTGCAGAGTGCCAACGTATCATGGCCGAGGTCACCGAATGGAACGATGGACAAGAGCCTGATATCGTCTGGTGCTGCGCCGGATACTGCCATCCTGGGTTCTTCACCGAGACATCCATCAAGTCGCTACGGGATCAGATGGATACCGTGTACTGGACTGCAGCCAACACGGCCCATGCCACTCTGCAGCGGTGGCTTACCCCTATCAGCCCGAGTCGGCAAGCTCCAATTCCAACCAGACACCTCATATTCACCTGCTCCACGCTCGCCTTTGTGCCTATTGCGGGCTACGCTCCCTACTCCCCAGCCAAGGCAGCTATTCGCTCTTTGTCCGACACTCTCTGCCAGGAGATTGAAATCTACAATGGTTCTCGTACCTCCAAGGCACGCTGCGAGGCTCCAGCGGCAGATGTCAAGATCCATACGGTCTTCCCCATGGGGATCTTGAGCCCAGGCTTCGACAACGAACAGAAACTCAAGCCAGCTTTGACTAAACAGCTGGAGGAGGCCGACAAGCCACAGACCCCTCAGGAGGTTGCAAGCATCGCGATTAGTGCCCTTGAGCGAGGCGAATACTTGATTACGACGATGTTCGTGGGCGACCTCATGAAAGGGTCGGCTCTTGGACCCAGCCCACGGAATTCCATCATCAAAGACACATTGACAGGTTGGCTCAGTAACTTGGTCTTTCCTGGGGTGATCTTCGACCTGCGACGGAAGGCCTGGAAGTGGGGAGTGAAGCACGGTCTTCCTACCAACCCTGATGGCAATTGAAGTGTCGTGCTAGTTGCCCTGCTTTGAGTCCTTGTTGCCTGGTCTATGTCCTAGATACCCGGAGCTGCGTTCCCCATTCTTGCAGCCATTATTATCTTCAGTCCTAATGAACATGTACATATAGCCGTAGTCTTAATCCATGCTTCATTGTCCGACACATTCCTTGCATGTCTCTTCACATAAATAGCTACAGAGAATCGGAGTTGAGAGCGCAGGCTTCATTGAAACCAAGGATGATAGTTCGAGATTCTTTGGTGCGCTTGTTTCGTTGCTTTGTTGAGGTTGAAGACAAGGAAGATAGAATTGGTGGCTTGGGTGAGCCGAGAAAGCGAAGGCGGGCTGCACCAAATCAGTCGGAGCCAAGCACCCGCGGCTTATCCACGGTGGGGGGGTTTTTTGGTCGCGTTATCCAACATCCAACCATCGCAGTCACAGCCAGCTTCTTTCAAGTCGCAAAATCGGGATGGCTATATAGTCTTCGCTCGAGTATCGCCGTCTTCGTGGGACGTTATCGAGTTAAGCTATAGCAGCAGCATCGCGCGTGACGACAGAAGGTTCGCAACGCCGTTGCTATACGAGAAATATATATATTTGCTGGTATAAATAAACATTGCCCATTCACATATCCAATTTATCGCTATTGATACGTCGGTCAAATCGACCGGTCACAACAATGAACGCATTGTTCGCGCTTCCGATTTTCTCTCTCCTCATCGCCCCAGTGTGGGCTTTCTGCGGCACCAGCGTCAATTTTATCTTCTTTTACATGACATGGGCGACCCTGGTGCTGTCGCATACGGCTCTCCGCGTTGAGCTGGTGGGCACTGCCACCGTGCGGGTGCTGTGCTATGCTCTTCCCTCGCTCCTGTTCTTCCTGTTCGACATCCTGACGCCCTCGGCCGCCGTGCTCCTCAAGGCCCAAGGGGAGTACGGACTGCCCAACGGCAACAAACGGGGTAGGATCCGGCGCAAGGACCTCAAAGTCGCCGTGTGGGCGCTCTTCAATCTGGCCCTGGGTGTCGCCGTCCAAGGTGCCATTGAACATACCCTTGCCCGCCGCTTTCGCAAGGTGAGCCTTGTGCGAGTGACGCTGAAGCTTCCGCTCCCATGGTCTCTGGTCTGGGAGATCTTTTGGGGATTGATTCTACGAGAGGTGCGCATTCATCCCACCGTTTCTCCCTTGCTCTTCCTTTTTCTGTTTCTTCTTTGTTTACCCGTTTACTAACTTGCAAACGCCGCGAGAATAAGATGCTCAGCTACATCATCCACCGCTGGATCCTGCACACCAAGAACCCCCTCGCCCGCCTCCACGCCGCCTGGTACCACGCCCTGCGCGCCCCCTACCCGCTCACCGCACACTACGACCACCCGCTCGCCTACCTGGTCGGCCGCTGGCTCCCCACCATCCTCCCCGTCGCCCTGGGCCGCCTACACCTGGTCACCTACCTAGTCTACCTGGCCATCATCTCCCTGGAGGAGACCTTCGCGTACAGTGGGTACTCCGCGATGCCGACGGGGTTCTTCATCGGCGGCATGGCGCGCAACACCGAAGCGCACCTCCACAGCCTGGGCACGGGCAACTTCGGACCCTGGGGGGTGGTGGACCGCGTGCTGGGCACGACCGTCGACGAGGAGTACGTCGCCGACCCCCCCACGCCGCCGCGGCTGCGGCTGCGTCGGCGGCCGAATAGCGGGAGAGAGGAGGAAGACAAGGAAGAGAAGGAGAAGGAACGGGCTCCTCCTCATTCTCATCGTCGTCGGCATCACCTCCAACGCCAGGCGATTGTGCTGGCGCAGGATCTCAAGGATTATGCTGATAATGAGTTTGTTGTTGACAATGGTGAGAATATTGTTCCTGTGGGTGAAGAGGATGATGATGATGATGTTTTGGGGGTGGGGATGGAGCCCCCCGCGCCGCAGTTGCGGCGGGTGAAGAATTATTGGGCTGGCGAGCCGAAGGTTCGGCGGACTACGAGGGGGGCGAGGCGGAGGGAGGGCGGAGGGTGAACCTCGATTGAGGGGTGGATTTTAAGCTGTTGGTGTTGTTGGTGTTGGTGGTGCATTTTGTGCGGGTGTGTTTGATGGTTCATTGTTTTTGGTGGTTACGTCATGTCATGCCTCGAGGGTATGAATACTTGAGTATATGTACTGTACTGCACTGTACTGTACGGCTTTGGGGTTCAAAAAGGGAGTGAGGTCGTGGGATCTACGAGCAAGTTGTATAGATTCTGTATAGATTGTCCTCTTTAGTTTGTAAATGATCTGTTCATTGTGATTGAATTGGGGGTTTTGGTTTTCTGTCTGTTTGTGCGATTTTCGGGCTGTGTGGGGGAGAGACAGCTGAGAGTTGGAGTGATCTTCTTATCGGAGTTGGGGTTGTCTACTCCGTAGTTGATTGGGCCCGCTTATCTACATTGCCTGAGTGGGAGAAGAGGATTGAGATCGGAGGAAACGCACAACTTCGGGGTCTAGCCGATTTGGAATTGTTACTTTACAAGAGGTACTATCAGACCTCGCTATAACGAACCAGAGTGGCATCTGTCTATAGCAGGAAATCTGTTACCTGGTAAGTTATGTAGATGTCACTTTGTATGTAGATCGCTAAAGGATGTGGAACAACAAATTTGTTAAATGCAGGTATTCGTTGTAGTGAGGCTCGTTATAGCAAGGATCCACAGTACTTGTAGTGCTGTACATAATAAGGAGTTCCTTGCCAGGAGTGATTGATAAACCACCAACTTTGCTGGTCAGAGAGCATTTTGCTTTATTGGGAGCTTGGGTTAGGCTTAGCGAGGTCGTCACAAGAGGTTCTTATGATACTCGAGTAGATATACATAGTATATACATGCTGTGATTTGAGCCAGAAGTCATAATGTCATGGTCTGTCTATGATAATATATCATCATCGGCCTAGAAATCTGAAACAAGAGGGTTGTCAAATGAAGTTTAGTTGACGACACCGGCACTGCTGGAATACTGATGGTAGTTTGTCATAAACATAATTTGCTCTAGGAATCTTATGTACCGCCAGAACCGGGTATTGGGAAACAGAGATCTATGGAAATCTATGGGTCCATAGAAGACGATCAGATGGATGAGCTGGAAGAGAGGTATTCTGCTTTTTTTGTTTGGTTTCATTTCATTTCGGCTGGTGATATCAATACCGCAAAAATCGGCCACGCTGGGAAAGGGGGTATGGGCAAAAGCAAAAGAAATAGAGCAGACCAAAGAAACAAAACGGAGGGGGTTTCTCGTGAAATAAAGAGATAACGAACCGGTTTCCTTTTTTTCCCTTTTTGTCCGCATTAAAAAAGTTTAGAAAAAAAAAAACCGCAATCCTAAGCAAACATGAGGCCTGAATCGAGTTACATATATTTCATGAGAAGGTTTTGTTTTTTGATTTCTTTTGTTTTGGTCTTTTGCCCTTTCCCGGCGCTGCAAGTTCGCTTTTCCCCACACTTTTGACCGAGAGAAACGCCGACTTTGCATGGTTAGCCGCCTTTTGACAGGATTCCTCCACACAAAAACTACCGAACCCGCGGCCGCCGCGTCACACATCTACCACTTCATCTCGTGGGGCTTGTCACCGTTGCGGAGGCTGAAGCTGGAGGCGAGGTAGCTGCCAAGGAAGTTCTCCTTCTTGACGGCGGCCAGGATGGACTGGTCGATGGCCTTCTGGTCGCTGGCGCGGGCGCTGGCAACCTGCTTCTTCTGTACCGAGGGGAAAGCATATCGAATCAGTATTCATATTCTTGAGAGGTGTTGTCGACTCCCTGCCGGAGAGGACCGACGGGACGCAAAACGTACCTGGGGCTTCTCTCCCTGCTTGAAGAAAGCCTCCTCGGTCTTCTTCTCAGCCTTCTTCTCCTTGGTGAAGTAGTCGGCAGCGGAGACCTTCTCAACGGTCTGGGCGTCAACACCGCTGATGTCGATGCGGGTGCTGGTGGCGATCACATAGCGGGCGTTGACACGGCGGAGGGGAACACCGTTGATCTTGAAGGGACCGGTGACGAGCAAGACACCCTGCTCGAGGTGCTTGAGGAGAACGACACGCTTTCCACGGAAGCGACCGGCGAGGAGGATCAAGACAGTACCGGGCTGGAGGCTCTCGCGAACCTTGGCGGGACGGATAGTCTTGCGGACCTATAATTGTGAAAAGAGGTCATGTTAGAGAAACGACCTATATCCCCATTTGCGATTCCACCACGATATCCAGAACAACCATTGCCGATCCAGAAGGGCCGGAAGATGCGATTTGTCCCCTATATTCGAAAGCTCATAGTCCGATTGACACAATTGGCCCTGATTCCTTCTGGCCTTTCATCTTCCCCGGATATCCGAGCCCGGAGAGGGTCTTCCTCCTCTTTATATAGCCAGCGCAATTGTCGCATTCGTCCATAGTTTCCAAATCGCATCTTCGTAGCCTCCCTGGTCGGTGGTTCGGAATAATTCTGGCTCTTTTGCCTCAGGGTGATGGTCGGTGTACTGACTTTCTTGACCTGCGACTCGTCATCAACGGGGTACCATTTCTGGGCCTTCTGGGCCGGCACAGTCCTCTGGCCCTTTCCAAACTGCTTCGTCAGGTCCGACATTTTGGCTACCGGGACGAAGATGGTCTGAAAAGAATGTAGGGGGGAGGTGGTGGTTGTCGACGGCGGGTGGTTGCTGGAGTTGATGTGTGACTTGCTGCTTTGCGCCCCAGGTCGGGAAAGTGTGAGTTTGTGTGAACGCGAGCCCTAGCCGAAAGGCGCTAGTGCCGATTCGGAGGGGTCCTGATAGCGATAGAGCCGATAGCGCCACTCGATGCCTGAGGCGGCAAGTCCGACGGGCTTGGGTTCTCGGGAGGCCCCAACTATGCATTTCGCTTGGCTCTTGTCTTACTCAGTTAGAAGACAGACAGAGAGAGAGAGCTGGTCCATCAACCTAAACATTACTGCGGGTAACCTCCAACTGACGTACCTTGCTTTGTTCAGCTTTTGTCCATTATCCTAACCTACCACTCTTTCCACTCCCAACTCTCAGAGCAACCTCGGTTGCTGTCTTGTTATCTTGCTCAACTGGAATACCTTCAGCTTCAAAGGTCTTTCACAAATTCTATTCTCCTGTTCAATCACAACTCGCCCACCATGTCTTTAACCCCAATCATCACCTTCAAAGCGGGTATCTGTGACCTCGAGGTGAGTTGTCTCTCAGAGCTCCGACCTCCCATCAACACACTGGAAACATACCGTCCCCTCTTTCGATGCTGATGCTGACTGTCTTTCTCTCTTGGTGGATCAGTCCGGCAACGTTGTCAAGCCCAAGCCCACCCCCGGATACATCTACCTCTACATCGAAGATGAACTGGTACACTTCTGCTGGCGCCCGAGAACTGCCCCTCACACCGAACCTGATTTGGATCTGGTGATGGTCCCTTCCGACGGAACATTCACTCCCTACAAGCCGGCTGGCAACGCTGCCCCCACCAATGGTCGCATCTACGTCCTGAAGTTCTCGTCGAGCTCGCAACGGTACCTGTTTTGGCTGCAATCCAAGTCGCAGCACGAGGGTGGCAACCTCAGCTGGTTCAGCCCCAGGGATATCCGACTGGGTGAGATTGTCAACACGTTGCTGCAGGGTGAGGAGGTGGACGTCGAAGAAGAGATTGCCAACTTGCCTCGGGGTCCCTCGAGCGGCGGCGACGACGACGAGACCATGGAGGATGTAGAGGGCGTGGACCACGACCCCAGCCACAACCACGGAGGTAACAGCGGAGGCGCTGGCCCCGATGCTACCGGGGGCGATGTTCGGGAAGAGGGCCAAGGATCGAGGGAGGGCGGTGCCGATGGTGGAAGAGCGTAGGTACATATCTCGACAGTTCCTCATGTTCACCCTAGGCTTCTTACACTGGGCGGACTGGCTGTACCCTTCGAGCTTTTTAGTAGTTTTTTTTTCATAGATATGCTACTGTACGAGTGCTGACTGGGAGTTTTCCGCACTGTAGGGCCGCTGCCGACTCGGATCCTTCATCTGTCGTGCAGAGCTTTCTGCAGTCTCTGGGCGGGGGTGCGCGCCAATCCCAAGATCCCGAGCGGCCTTTCACTACTCTGCAAGACCTCCTTCCTCCGTCAACTACGCTTCCCTTCTTGGCGGCCGCCGACGCCAAAACCGTCGATCACCTGCTGAGCTTCTTGCCTCCGTCGCTTCTCCTCCTGGCACAAGACATCGACGACGCGGCGGTAGCTGATCAGGACCCCGAGATCGCGGAAGCCGCCATGGGGTCCCTCGACGAAGACCAGAAGAAAGACATCCTGCGGAAAGTTCTGCACTCGCCCCAGTTCGCACAGAGCCTCGCCAGTCTGACCGTGGCTATCCGAGATGGTGGATTACCGAGCATTAGCGAAGCCCTCAAGATCCCCGTGGAGAATGGCGGGTTTATGCGTAGAGGAGGAGTTCCCCTAGGAGGTGGTGATGCTGTCGAAGCGTTCCTCCAGGGCGTTCGGAACCACGTGAAAGATACGACAGCTGAAGGAAACAATCGGATGGAGACTGATTAGATTTTTCTAGTTTTGGCCTGTCAATAGTTACAGTAAATGTTTTTTGATTCAATGATGCTTAAATTTCCCAGTCATTAGCCTGCCCTACCGTGTTTATATAAGTTGAGGATTAGTGTATATTAAATATGGAGTGAGCTATGGAAGGGAGATTACTTATTTGCGTTGTGACGCCTTGAGACACGCAAATTAGCGGGTTCTGCATGGATGAAACTCCATGGACTCCATGGACGGAGAGTGGACTCTATTTTTGGATGCTCCGGAGGTGTGGTGGGGACCAGCTTTGGTCGCAGGCAGCCATTTCTTGCTCGGTGTGGCGCGCGAGGTGGCTATGATTACCGAGTATGTACGGAGTACTTTCGATCAATTGTGGAATGTTGATCTTGACTGATGTATGGGAGTGACGTTTGAAAGACAGTAGAGTGTAGAGTGCTGGACTGAATACGTAGTGTAGAGTGGAGGAGAAAAGAAAATCTAGACTCCCTGTACCAGAGAAAAATCAGGAATACGTAACTGATAGGTTGCTCATTGCTGTCAGGGACACGGGGGAGAAGAGGAAAGCGTGAGGCAGGCCGCGGGTATGGAAATGATCCATCGAACCAGAATAATGATGTTTTTCTATTTATTTATTTATATTTTTTTTCGAATCATCATAAGGCTCGGATGTTTAGCAAATGCTGGGGGTCTCTTCTCTCCCTTTCAGCCATACAGAGGTCGTGGATGGATAAATCGCCCCAGTCGAGGGCCGCATTGGCGTAGTTCCAGACACTCCATTCATGTCCATCATGTCCAGAATCCATACACCGTCGCTGTTTCTGCCAATCTGTCCACCCACCAGTGATTTCCCCCCCCCCCATCCCCAAAAAAGACACGATCAATTTGGGCCCTCCATTCCCCATCTGTCTGACTTCCTGAGTGTTCCATTCTAATGATCGAATTTCGAATTCATCATGGTCGGACACTAGCTTTGATTGGATCCTGGCCCACGTTTTCCGCTCGGGGAGCCCACCCCGGTCACCTTTCAGCCCTTTTTTGACTCTTTCGACCTTGGACTGCTTTGCTTCGCCTACGTACTCGTACGTACGAGTCCAGTACACTGCTTGCTCGAACTACTACTAATTCTCAGCTTTTTCCCGCACCCTCCGCCTCCAGCGGTGAATCTCTTCTTCACTTTCCCCCTGCATTTGCACCTTCGCACGCACCTCTCAACTGCTGTCTGGGAGCCCTGCGTCTTCCTTTCCTCTCGACTCCCTCTGGACCTGCAGCGGCCTGCGATGTCTGCGTTCGGTTAGCGCATCTGAATTGCCCCCCATGGCTTCCAGCAGCCATGACCGCGGCACTGACGACGAACATCTCTCCTCCCAGCACTCAATCCCCTTACAGGACCTTTCTGGACCATTCGACTCTGATCTCGAGCCGAGGAATACGGCAGGTGGAGTTGCGAGCAGACTGAGCCGGTCATTGACTGGCAGAGGCCGAAGCGGGATCAATTACGAGCGCATCGCGCATGATTCTCCGATCGACAGGGTGGCCGGCGTGCCCCCGCATCACCACGAGGAGGACGAAGGCGCTACGATCGATGACCCGGGCGCATTCGCCCAAGCAATCTCCTCGGTCGGACTCAGCTTCGACCCCTCGCACCGTGCCTCTCTCACGCCGGAACCTACCCGCGATGGCTCCAGTATAGACCTTGACACCGTTCCCCTAGACGGGGCCGAGAATTATCTCTCCCACACCGATACCTACACCGATACGACCCCGTTAACGAATATCCGAAACGTACAGTCCATGGGTGGCGCCTCCAGCTCCGAAGACATTCTGCACCACGATGATGGATACGGTGCGCCCACGGCCCAGCTCGCTGCTGCGGGCAATTCGGATGCACGGTTAGGCGACGACCTGGAGGGCGGCTTTCATGGCAGACGGCGCGGGCTGAGCAGCCCTGGCGAAAGGTCGCGCTCGCTGTCTCCCTCAGCCCCCGGGTCGGCTCTGCAGCGAGCCAGCTCGATGATGAAGTCTATGTCTCAGCGTATCGTCAACCTTAGTAACGAATCGGAGGTCGTGGAACAGTCGATATTGAGGGAGGAGTCGCACAAGAATGCGCGGATGGAGGAACCACCGGCCCTGCCGTCCTTACCAGACTATGCGCACGATACACCGTCTCCCCTCACGCCTCGCAGCCCGGCGGCTCATCATCACGAAAAGCTACCTTCGAATAGCAAGGCATGGCGCGAGGTCAGCAACCCGTTGAGGGGCAAGTCCCTGGGATTACTGGGTCCGAACAATGCTCTCCGAATGTGGCTGTGTGACATCTTGGTTCACCCTTTCACTGAGCCTTTTATTCTGCTGGTGATCTGCATTCAGACAATCCTACTGACAGTCGAATCATCTCGTTCCGTTTGGAGTCATCCGCGCGATGTGAATTGGGGCAATGCCCCCACGGATTATGTTTACCTAGCGATCTTCATCATTTATACCCTCGAGATCGGCGCGAGAATTCTGGTGTCCGGCTTAATCATCAACCCTGCTGAATACAGTACAATTGACCGATCATTGGGCTTCAGGAAAGCCGTGATTGAGAAGGGGAAAAACCTCATCATCCCACAACGTCAGTTCTCAGTGAGAAAGTCATCCGTCGCTCCGGAGCAGCCGCAGGCTTCGATCATACGAACGTTCACGGGCGGGTTAAATCAGTTGGAAAATCAACATCAACTGGAGCACCAACTAGCCGATGATCCGTTGCAGAAAAGTCGCGTGAGACTGGCTCATCGTGCGTTTCTCCGCCACTCGTTCAACCGTCTCGACTTCGTCGCGTTGATTGCTTATTGGGTTTCTTTCTTCCTCTCGGTTTATGGAGTCGAAACTCGCCAGCAGCTGTATGTCTTTAGCATGCTCAGCTGTCTCCGAATCCTTCGTCTTCTGGCTTTGACGAACGGTACTTCTGTAAGCCTGGCACTCATATCTGTACAGCCGACTTCTAGCTAACTCAATTAGATCATCTTGCGAAGTTTAAAGAAGGCCGCGCCACTGCTCGTGCACGTTGCATTTCTCATAGGCTTCTTCTGGCTCCTGTTTGCCATTGTCGGCATCCAGAGCTTCAAGTCCAGCTTACGGAGAACTTGTGTTTGGATCGGGGTGAATGGCCAAGACAACTATACGCAGGATGAACAATTCTGCGGTGGCTACCTTAACAACGGTCATAATATGCCATGGCTAAGTGCTGACGGGATTCCCACCACTTCCAGCCCGAAGGGTTACATCTGTCCTCAAGGGTCTCTATGCATTGAGGGCGACAACCCCTACAATGGGACCATGAGCTTTGACAACATCCTCAACTCGCTGGAGCTTGTGTTTGTGATCATGACGTCGAACACATTTACGGATATTCTCTATTATACCACCGACAGTGACTACCTGGCTGCCTCTCTTTTCTTCGTGTGTGGGTTGATCATTCTGAGTTTGTGGATGGTCAACTTGTTGGTTGCGGTCATTACACACTCCTTCCAAGTCATTCGCGAAGAAAGCAAGCGCAGTGCATTCGCCGTGCAGAAGATAGACTCAACCGACAAGGAGGACCCGTCCGCCCGCAAGATAAGTACTATCAAACGTATCTACGACAAGACGGAATGGCTCTGGGTCTGTATCATCATCTTTGACTTGGTTGTGCAAGCCCAAAGAAGTGCTTCTATGGGCGCTGACCGCCAGGCTCTTATTGACAACACAGAGATCATTGTGACTATCGTATTCCTGATTGAGATTCTCTTGCGCTTCGCCTCAGACTGGCGCAACTTTCATATCAAAGCCCGCAACTGGGTTGACCTGGGTTTGGTGATTGTTACTTGTGTCATCCAAATCCCAGTCATCAGGAACACCCGTGCTTATGATGTTCTCACGATGTTCCAAATTCTTCGCGTGTACAGAGTAGTCCTCGCGTTCACAGTGACCAGGAACCTTATCATGGTAGTCTTCCGCAATGCTACTGGATTGCTGAATCTTATCGTCTTCGTCTTCCTGATTACCTTCCTTGCATCCATCTTCGCAACGGAGCTCTTCCGTGGTCAAATTCCTGAGGAAGATGATGGCGGAGACTTCATCTATATCACTTTCTCTGACATTTACAACTCATTCCTGGGGATGTATCAGATCCTGTCTAGCGAGAATTGGACAGACATCTTGTACAACGCCACGACATACACGGAAGCCTACAAGACTTCGTGGATTTCGGCCACTTTCTTGATTATGTGGTTCATTGTCTCCTGTTTCATCGTTCTGAACATGTTCATTGCTGTGATTCAGGAAAGCTTTGATGTATCAGAGGATGAGAAGCGGCTTCAGCAAGTCAGGTCATTCTTGGAGCAGAAGCAAGTCAACATGTCTTCGCAGGGAAACCTGTCCCTCTCGAAGATCCTGATGATGGGCCGAAACTCCGAGCGCTACAAGGATCCTCTTGATCACGGGCCAGCGGCGCTGGAGATGCTATTGAAAGATGCTGTTGTGCAGGAATTCCTCGACGAGCAGGAGCCGCCAGAGTCCGAACGGAGGGAAAGCGTGCCGTTGGAAACGACGACCACAGCGGAGACGTCGCAGCCTGGTATCTTCTCGCGCACCTGGAACAAGTTCGCGACATCGGTCATGCGTCGAGAGCCTAATCCATTCTACTCCAAGCTGAAATTCTCGCGAGCATACGATGAATTGGATCCGAGGACAATGGCTCGGGAGGTCGTATCGGCCGCCGAGCAGAGAAAGCGGGCGCAACGTGAATATCTGATGCGCCACCCCAATTACAACAAGTCATTGTTCATATTCGCGCCGGATAACGCAGTCCGGAAGTTCTGCCAGCGTATGGTCGGACCTGGACGCGGAACCCAGCGAGTGGAGGGTGTCGACCCATACAAGCCCGTGTGGTTCACCTTCTCTGCTTTCATCTATGCCGCCATTGTCGCAATGGTTCTGCTGGCCTGCATTACTACTCCGATTTATCAGAGCACCCACTTCCAAAATAACCGAGACTGGTTCACTTACACGGACATGGGCTTTGCGATCTTGTTCACGATCGAGGCCCTCATCAAAGTCATTGCCGATGGGTTCTTCTGGACACCTAATGCGTACTTCCGCAGTTCATGGGGCTTTCTTGACGGCATCGTTTTGATCACTCTTTGGATCAGTGTTGGAGGTTCATTGTACCAGGACTGGGGCCTGACGCGGGCGATTGGGGCTTTCAAAGCACTTAGAGCTCTGCGACTGCTGAACGTTAGTGATAGTGCCAAGGGTACTTTCCATTCGGTCATCATCGTTGGAGGATGGAAGGTCATTGCTGTAAGTTTACCACTGACAAGGATGACATGGTTGCAAACGCTGATGTCGGTAGGCTGCTGCGGTCTCGATGAGTTTTCTGATCCCTTTCGCTATTTATGGGGTCACGCTTTTCGCTGGGCGGATGGTCCAGTGCAACGATGGCGATGTAGCAGGTAGCTTGGACGCCTGCATCGGCGAGTATATGAGCTCTCCTTCCAACTGGGATGTGCTTGCGCCTCGAGCCGCTGCCAATCCCTACTACGACTTTGACAATTTCGGTGACTCCCTCTTCATTCTGTTCCAGATCGTCTCCCAAGAAGGGTGGATTGATGTGCAGCAGAGTGCAATGAGTATCGTCGGGGTCGGACAGCAGCCTCAGGACTACTTTGCCCCGGAGAACGGGCTGTTCTTCATCGTGTTCAACTTGCTCGGCGCCGTCTTTGTCTTGACCTTGTTCGTGTCTGTTTTCATGCGCAATTACACGGAACAGACCGGAGTGGCCTATCTCACCGCGGAACAGCGTTCGTGGCTGGAGTTGCGGAAGCTGCTGAGGCAGATCAACCCTTCCAAGCGATCCTTCGACAATAAGACCAAACAGTGGAAGATGTGGTGCTACCGCGTGGCTGTCAAAAAACACGGCCGATGGGCAAAGTTTGTAACTTGCATTCTTACGCTTCATCTTCTACTGTTGGTCTTGGAGTTCTACCCAGAGGCCCATCTGTGGAATACGATCCGACAGATCTTGTTCTTTGCGTTCAACATCGTCTACATTGCCAATGTAGCGATCCGAATCCTTGGCCTTGGCTGGCACAGATTCAGCAGAAGTTCCTGGGACCTTTACTCGTTGATCTCGGTACCTGGAACACTGATCACGACGATTCTCACCTTTGCGAACTCAGGCCATGTCGTCTCGGAGCTGAACAAACTCTTCCTTGTGTCGATTACACTGCTGATCATTCCCCGGAATAATCAGCTCGACCAACTGTTCAAGACGGCTGCCGCCAGTTTCACGGCGATTGGGAATCTGCTAGCCACCTGGTTTGTGCTGTTCCTGGTCTTCGCGATCGCAATGAACCAGGCGTTTGGCCTGACCAAATTCGGCTCTCAAGAAAGCGACAATATCAATTTCCGCGACATCCCGCGCGCCCTGATTCTCCTCTTTCGGATGAGTGCTGGTGAGGGATGGAACGAGGTCATGGAAGACTTCGCTACCATGGAACCGCCCTACTGCACGTACAGCAGCAACTACTTCGATGATGACTGTGGCAGCGCCCCGTGGGCTCGCTCGCTCTTCATTGCGTGGAACATCATCAGCATGTATCTCTTTGTTTCACTGTTTACGTCCCTGATCTTCGAGAGCTTCTCGTACGTGTATCAGAAGAGCAGCGGGCTCTACGCCATCAGCCGCGAGGATGTCCGTCGCTTCAAGCACGCATGGGCTACGTACGATCCGGATGGAACGGGATACATCACCAAGGAACAGTTCCCGCGACTGCTGGGAGAGCTGTCCGGTATGTTCTCCATGCGGATTTACGACGGCGAATTCACGATCCCGCAGATTCTGGAAGAATGTCGGGTTGACAGGCGCGACTCGCTTCTTGCGCATCGGAGAGTGGTCGAAGGGCTTGATCTGGACAAGATGTCTCGCATCCTGCGGCGCATCCCAGTGGAGAATATCCGCAAGCGACGACAGCAGCTCAATTCATTCTATGAGGAGGTGTTGGTGTCTGCGGACCCGGTGCGCGGGATCTCGTTCCACTCGTGTCTTATGATTCTAGCGCATTATAACGTGATCAGTGACAGTAAAAGTCTCCGGCTCGAGGAGTTCCTGCGCCGCCGGGCCCGCCTGCAACGGGTGCAGGAGACCATCCGACGGCAGACGGTGATCGGGTTTTTCGACACGCTGTATTGGTCGCGGCAGTTCCGCCGCAAGGTGGAGCACAAGAAGTCGGCCCGGATGAGCGCGGTGCCGCAGTTCTCGGTGCCGGAGATTTTCGTGGACGACGGATCGCAAGACGAGCCCACGGCCCTCACCCACGTGGCTCCGGGTCCTGCCGACCCCTTCGGTGGTAGTGGCAGTGGTGAGGAGCCCCTGCAGCCGATGCTGTCCCCGACCTCGCCCACGCGACGCGACGGCGGGGGACCGTCCCGGCTGGGCGGTCTGCCCCCGATCGATACCAGCATGGGCGGGCGCATCTCGGCGGCGAACTCGCCGACCGAGTGGTCGAGCATCAGTCCGTCGCTGTCGCCGCGGCGGGAGCGGGCCAACACGACCTCGTCGTATGGCAGCGGGCCAGACGTGCTGGAGGAGATCCAGAGCGCGACGTCGGAGCGGCCGCCCAACGTCAACGACGTGATGCAGTCGCTGGGCGACTCGGCGTGGGGCGAGAGTATCCGGCGGAGTTTTACGCAGCGACGACGGTCCGGCGAGTAAATATGTGATTTGAGGTTGGGCCGATGTGGAGCAGGGTTTTCTGGTGTCTTTCTTTTTTCTGTTTAGCGTTCTACCGTTCCCGTTTGTTAGCTCTGCATCTAGACATTCTGTATTTCAGGAGGCATGCTAGAGAGGTTCCATGTACATTAAGGGGGAAGGAGCCGGGATCATGATAAGTGATGATGATGTTGATGATGAGATTTTCATCTTGAGGAGTGAGCTAGGCTATGTGGAAAGATACACACTGGATACAGTGTAACCAGTGTTAACTTATTGTACTGTACAGCAAGACTCGATTCTGAATTCCTTTGTGGTCTTGTAGAAACTACATCCCCTCTAGTAATCCAGACCTGGAAGAATAAAAACCGAACCTAAAAGCATAGAATAGAACTGTATCGAACATAGTGGAGTGATCCAGTCAGTCGGGTGCTGTGCTGTGTTGTGTTGTGTTGTTGTGTGGGCTGCCTGCCTTGGTGTAGATCCATCACGTGGATGAATCGAACGCAATGCGATGCAAATGCATGACCTATCACTTTTCATCGTTGGGAGAAATTACGGAGTTCAATAAAAAAACACAAAGAGAAAAAAAAAAGGACACACAGCAAAAAAAACTGGTTACATCATGATTGTCATTTCTCCGATCGCTAATTAGTTGATTTTGGTTGGGGGGGGTTTCCTTTCCGCCTGATTTGCGTTGTTTGCCCTGATTTTGTGGGCTGTATGTATTGTACATAGAATGTACCTAAATTGGGTTGGGGGGGGGGGAAATAACATGAGTAAGGTTTTGCCTGGCACTGGCAGAGTAAATCGCTTTCCTTCTTTGAGAGGGGAGACAGAGAAGAAGCAGGGCGAGCAGGGTGAATTCTGGTAATTAGCTGGAATGACAGGGCGTGATCTCTGGTTTGGGTGGGTCTATTCTGGGTCTTTTGCCCCGGATCGGGCAATTGGATTGTACTGCCCGTACAGTATACTTCTACTCCGTACTCCCCCTAATTACTGATTACTGAGACGGAGTCCGAAGGAGGAAGAAAGGGTGCTCTCCATGCTCGGGACGAAAAGCCCTTGAAACCGCCATCATCAATTGCATAACATACAGGGGCCTGCAAGAATGTTTGGTGTTGCTGCAGTCGGAAAGAAGTTAAGATTCGGCTGGAGCGGAAACGGGGCGGGAAGTGGGAGTTGAAGTGTGTCTGTTTGCGGTTAGTTCTTCTTGACGGGCATTTATCATTGTGTACGGGGGGGGGGGATTATATTATGATGGATGGATCAGTCCCTGCTCTGCTCTCTGGTCTTGGATGTCATCATCACCTGGAGTCGACTTCTTTTTTTTTTTTTTACTACTGTCTGTGTGTCCTCGTATTGGAATGAGGGTTTTTTTGGTCCTTGAGGGGTCGTTCCACTTGACTGAGTCGAACTTATAACTACACTACCTTACCTTACCTTACCTGGTGTGAATCCACAATACACCTGAGATTGAAGTCGATCTATCACCCTCGATTCATCACACGGGATCCATCAGACTGAGACTAAGTCTGAGTCTACTTGTGTTACGGAGTACTTGCCTACTCTTTTTCCATCATCATCATCATCATCATCATCATCTTTACTACCTACTGCCATTACTACCTGCTGCCCATCTACACTTACTCTCCATACTTCTACCACCTACCACCTTACTCCCACCATAATTCAATACTACTCATCCCATATATCCTCCCTCACCTCGACCACGACCACAACCATGTCCGCCCACAACGAACCCCAACATACACAAACATCCACCCCCGGCCTCCACCTCCTCCACACCACCTTCGCTCTCCCTCCGCCATCCTCCTCGCAAAACCACCACTACAGCCACTCCCAAAAACCCGCTCCCAAAAGAACCACCACCACCACCCTGCTCACCCCCTCCACCTCGCCCATCATCTCCCCGCTCAGCTCCACAACCACCAGTCCAACCTCCTCCCCCATCTCCAACCCGGAATCCATCTCCTCCACCTCCTCCGCCTCGCTATATTCGACGGCCTCCCCGCCCCCATTCGCCTTCCACCGCTTACACTTCCCTTCCTCGGGGGCCACCACCACCAAGACCGAACCCAGCACCACCACCACCAAACCGCAATACAAATATAACCCCCACCCACCCACCAAACAACGAGATCTCACCACCCCACCCCTGAGTCCACATTTAGTCCCTTTCACCCCGGCGCCGAGGACACCTACCACGCAGTGGCAGACGCAGTCACAGTCACAGCAACAGCCCCAGCACCAGCAGGACCAGGACCAGGACCGAGTCCTCCCACCCCTCTCCCTCCTCTCCCTCTCCCCCTCATTCTCCCGATCGTCATCGCCCTCGCCCTCGCCCTCGCCCTCCCTAACACTGGGACCGGGACTGGGACTGAATCCGCAGACTCAAACTCCTCGACCACTACAGCTGCACCACCACCACCACCAACTCAGACCAAGGAACCTCTCGAAAATCGAAAAGGAGGTGCTCGAGGAACAAGGCCGCGCGGCGGGGGATGCGGTGGAGCGGGTGGGGTTGGGAATGTTGGAGCCCAGACCGTCGTTGCCTTGTACTGTTGCGGCGGGCGGGATAGGGATGATCGGTAAGGGGGGCCTTGGAGTGGGAGGGGTAGTGGTGGCGTTCGAGGGGATTGAGGAGGTGTTGGCGGGGTGAATTTGCTTCCTTTCTTTCGCAAACTCTCTCTCGGGGGGTGGGTAACTACCTGGGGATAATATCACCAGGGACCAGACTCCTACCGATGGATCGATCAATACCGCCAAAGGATTGAGGGTTAAGGGTTGGGGGTGTTTCGTTTACACTAAATGCGGCTTGTGAGAGTCGGTGCAACAGGTGCCGTGGTTTGTGGAGGCGCTTTTTTTTTGGCTCTGCTTGGGACTTGGATAGCGAGTACCGTGGGCGGTTTGTGCATGGGAATTACTTAGTTTTCATTCGTGTGTTGGAACTTGTTGATTTGGGTACGGGCGTTGAAAGGGCAAGGGTCAGGCGGAGTTCGGTGTTCCTGGCTATGGCTATGGCGGATGCTTTGTGAGTTTGTCGACTGTGTATGTGTGCGGCTATTGTTCTACTCTACTTTACTTTCTGCCAGGATCCTGGGTACTGGGATATACCTACCTACTTACAGCTACCTAATTTACATACTTTGGATATGAGGATTGATCCCTTTGGCTGGCCGGATGATAACATAATACCCTGTAGAGACTAGCGTGGGAGAGCTGGCATCTACGGGGAGTTGACTTGTATCTGAGAAAGGTGTATGATGATCGATTCGGTTGGTAAACTGCCGACTTCAGACCTCGGAAGATCCATCTTCGAATTCCTAACAAGAAAAGAATCACTGCAACTGCATAGGCAGAACGTAAAGACAAGCCGGTGAAGACCCTCAGGCTGCATGCAGGCTGGAATCGTATTCGAAAAAAAAAAGGCTGGAATGTACGTACATGATCAGGGTATCGTGAGTCGAAGAAAACATGTGCAAAAGGGTAAAATGTGCAAGGTTGTGTGTATGCGTATGTGTGTCTTGAACTGGTGAAACTATGAACACCGCGCCATAGGAAGGTCTATGCACATATGAGTGGACAAGGACAGTAGAGGTGGATGTCCAGATCAAAGGGAATAAAACAAGGTCGGTGTATCAGAAGACGTCTGGACATACAAGATGTATGTATGAACGCTTTTCTGTCTTGAGCGCAGGCTGTACCTGTAATAGAAGGTCATTTGGCTCAAACGCCTCAGGGGAATATCACAATGCTTGACCCGTTAGAAATGTTGCCAAAGTACTAGGTGCTCCGCAGCAGGTTCCGTTTCAAGGCATGCAAGCAGGCAGCAAAGAAGACGAGGTGAATGACCAACAAATTCGGCTGTGCTGTTCATCTCACCGCACCCCCTTCTTCCTCTGATTCGGCCACAACTGGCCCCGACAATTCGCCTCGCCGCAGAGACACCGCACCGCACTGGGATCGATCTTGGCGTTCTTGACGACGCCGCCGCCGCCGTCGGAACCGGGATTATAGTCGAAGGTCAATTCCGTGTACGGCGGGATCTCGTGCAGGGCAAAGAAGGCCAGATCGTACAGGTCTCGATCGGCGTGGTTGCGAGAGACAGGGATCATGCGGCAGTTCGGGTTGCACGAGTGGTTGATGAAGCGAGTCGGGCCGCCGAAGTTACGCCCGTCGATCACATACTTGCAGCCGGACTCGGTGGCTTCGTCGTCGTCTTCGTCGGCTTCATCTTCGTCGTTGTTGGAGTCCTCCTCATAGTCTTCGTACTGGCCGTTCAAGAAATCGAGACTGAAGAGGTAGGATGCGCCGTGCGCTGTGTGAGCCGCTTCACGGAGATCAGCGGCCGTGGTGGTGATCACTTCGCCTGTGTAGCAGTCGATGAATTGGCCGGCGCGGATACGGTCTGGTGAGCGGAGGCCTATTGAGATGAATTATGAGTAAGAACATTACTCGGACTATGAGGAAGAAACAGCTGGGTTGACCCAAAGCACAGGGACACTTACCAAACCCACGATCCCCGGTATAGAAAATCTCCAACCGCACGGTACGTCCATTCTGGACCACGCGATTCCAACATCCCGCATTGCACCCACACCGGTCACTACACTCGTAGATCATGGCCTTGCGCGTGAGGAATTCCGGCTTCAGCACCATCATGCGCGGGTCGTCTGGGGCTCCCCGGTACGGCATGATGTTCGTGTTGCTCTCGTCCTCCTCCTTGGACAGACACAGGCAGATCTGCGGGTTGCACACCCCGACGCAGGTACAGCCCGCGTTGAACTCCTCGGACACGGGGACCACGCCCTTGCGCAGCGGGTTGGTGTTGACGAACTCGAAGTTCATGATGAAATCCGCCAGGCGGGACTCTGCGGCCGGATCGTAGGTGACCTCGGGTCCCCGGATGGTCCGCAGCTTGCGTTGCATCGTCTTGTGCGTCTGGTGCCGGACGTTGGGGGGTCGGGTCAGCAGCGGGCCCGGGGCGCCGAGGACCAGGGGCGTGTCGGCTCGCTTGACCTTCTTGGCCTTAGGGTAGGCGCCCTTGATGGCTTTCCTTTGATGGGCGTCTGTGGGGTAGTAGGTCTGCGAGAGGGCTGTGGGGGGCTGGAGGGGAGGGATTGGTCTGGATGCGTGGGATGATGAGGATGAGGATGATGCACGGCCGTTGATGCTGCGGAATTCAGGGAGTTCAGACTTCAACTGGCGAGATGACGGGGTAGGAATGATGACATCTGGGATGGTGGAATGGGGGGTAGAAGCTGATGAAGAGTCCGGGGTTACTGAACGAAGGGCAGAAGGAGCAGTGGCTGGCCAGGCGCTGGAGCGTCGTGGACTCTGTCTGCGTTCAATGCTCTGGGCCTCTTGGCTTGAGATGCTTCGTCTCGAGCTTGGTCTGATCGGCTCGGGCTGGGAGGAGACACGCCGCCCTGGCTCATGATGGTTCGACCTGTCAAAGAACTTTGACACTGCTAGAGCAGAGAATACATCTTTTGTGTCGGACTTTCTTCTCTTCACCGGCACTGACTGTGAGACATTGGGTGCGCGGTGAGCCAGGCTGCGTGAGAGTGAAGCTGCGCTTGTAGATGGTGTCTAGAGCCCAAGTCAGCTGCTGTTACCAGTGCATTCTGCCTTAACACAATGGTTCTTGTTTGGGGGCTGTTCTTGGGATTTAGATATATACAAAGGTACAAACTTTGAGAAGGTGTGCAGGGTATATTTAGAAAAGATAGAAAAGAAATAGGCATAATTAAGTCCAGAAGGGATCTATTGCTGTATAAAAAGGCAATATAGCAACATAGCAACATAGCAACGGGGTATACTCAAAAGCCAGCGGGAAATCCTTGAGAGGCGATAACCCCCAAAAAACACAGATTTGAAAGTCAAAAGGACTCAAGCAAACTCACCTGATTGGACTCCTCCGTCTCCGAGTCTAATGTCAGGTCGATGAACATAGCTGACATGGTAGCCACAGTTCAGACCAAGAGACCACTGATGTTGTAGTATCAAAAAAATGCAACATAACAGACAAGATGTAGGGAAAGCGGTGTTGAGGCGGTGTTGGCTTTCAGGGAAAGGGAGAGAGACAGGACTTGAAAAATGGTCTAGCCTGTTTGGGAAATACCCTGCTCAGTTAGCTAATTAATATCAAGTGAATGATGATTATATAGAAAATCAAAAAGTCAAAGAATCAAAAAATCCTGATTAACTGAAATCAGCATTTTTCTTCTCTTGGAAAGTACTGAGTTTAAAGTACAAATATGCCACAAGAGACTAACACATAGTCAAAAGCTCAGAATGACCAATATTGACTGGGAAGATGGTTGTGCTGATAGCATGTCCAGCAAGCATTCTGAATTGGCCAATCAGTGGCCTCGGATGAACTGCAAAGTAACGAGCTGCTTCGACCCGCCCAACCGAGTCTGTTTGCAAATGGATAAGTCAACCAGCATTGGCCTCGCACATGTGCCAAGCACCAGACAAATAAACACATTTCCAGTTTCGAAAAAATCTCCATGGGATATTGTACCCAGATAATGTGTTTCGGGTTAAATAGATGCTCTGCCTGGGACAAGATCACAGCCTGAACCTTCCCTATAGATCTTGTTGTTTGTCGGCGCGGACATATCAGATTGTGACTAAGCAGCACACATCCTGGTCAACATCTCAGGATATTCTTAAGCATTCTTAGAAAAGAAGCGGTGGCCTTAGTAATATTAAAGTTATCTCTGCTGACTCTTTGGGAGAATATAACATCTGTCCAGCTTAAAATTCTGGCATAATCCTCAGTGTTTTCTGGTGGCCTGGGTAGTTGTTAAAATAGTGACATGTGGGACGTGCCAGCCGCCAACTGGTCAATTTCACAGGCCTCGAGTCGACTTTCGGGTTAGCCTCTCTCGACAAGGACTCGGACTACAGCCTTATGCATGATTTCTTTCAATTGTTGTGGTATCCCTTGTGGAACAGCCTGTATAATCTTCATTCATATCACAAAGCGCATGATTCAAGCTGTACTAGGTAGAAGCTAACCTCTTGGATTTTAATGCCAGGGAAGTATATTTATAACTCTCCTCAGTTCGGCATCACTTCAACCTCATTTAGCACCGTGATGTGAGCCGTTCTTGGGACACACTATAAGCTCTCCATTGACCTAAGCATATCCAAACTTTGGAATGCTGCTACTCGCGTGTGTCTAATGGCCAGCAGACTATTGGTTGTTTAAACAGTTGTAACAAACATGACTGTCAGAATTAGTTCACATGTCTGAAAGTTACGCCTACCTGCATGACCTATGTATAACAGTTCTAAACAACTGTATAGGTATCGAGTATTAAGGCAAAGAGAAAAGAGAAGAAATATACAATAGTGGCCAATAGCAACACAAGAACAAGATCTCACCGCACCCATGATCATCCTTGCTCAAGTCTAGTATACACCATGATAAAACATCCCCCCTAAAATAAATGAGCCAGCTCAAGGGTAATGCGAACCGAAAATTGACATAGGAAATGCTC
Source organism: Aspergillus aculeatus ATCC 16872 (assembly GCF_001890905.1). Taxonomy (NCBI): domain Eukaryota; kingdom Fungi; phylum Ascomycota; class Eurotiomycetes; order Eurotiales; family Aspergillaceae; genus Aspergillus; species Aspergillus aculeatus. The sequence goes on from NW_017962982.1 coordinate 837,154, forward strand.
CACAAAAGAAAAACATCATGCTCATGCAAATGCTTCGTGGATCAAATCAATTCTGATCGGCATGCAAATGGATTCATAACGTATCATGCAGATCTAGATGCACTCAGAGTCGCAGGGCGTCCAAAATCTTCTTCGCCATCTCCCGATATTGCCACATGCCACCTGCCACTTTCTTGAACTGAATCCCATGCAGCGAGAAAAGAGGTACCTTGACAATAAGGATTTCGAATCGGAGTACCAGATTCTCTCCTGTGTCACTCTGAACTCGTGTCGTTGTCTCACCCATTACACGTTCTCCAACCACCCCGAGGTCGCGACTTGGCCGAGGACCGGCTTCATCGTCAGAGCCCTCAGGAGTGGTCACAAAGCTGTGGTCAGGGGGCGCTCGAGCCCGACGCTGGGAGCGCGGCGTCTGGCGAAACTCCTCTCTGCCCTCGTCGTGGCTCAACAACCCTCCAAAACTTATGCGCCGACGATGGCCCGAAATCTGACCCTGCCGGTCCGGGCTTGGTGGCCCAACATCCATCACTGTATCCAGGTCAATGCTCGGGGCATGACGACAACTAAAGCCTCCCTTGATCTCCGTGTAGTCGACACCGAGTTGTTTCAGAGCGCGAATGATATCCGCTCGGATTACAGGCAAAGGTTTGCTGCTCGTGGTCGAAACACTGAAAAGGCCCTTGAGGTATACGGGCTTCGACAGGTCCTCCCCTTCATTGGCACTCTCCAAAGCAGTGCCTGCTCCAGTGATATCCGCATCCGTCTCTTCAGGCACATTTGCTTCTCGGGTAGCATCACGCCTAGCTCGACGGGCTTGAATGCTTTCCCGACGAGCATGCCCTAATGACATTGTCCGGGCGGTATGGCCGCGGCCTAGCTTTGTTTCCCTCGCAGCCGTCAGCTCTTTCTGTACATTGGCATAGTCTGATCCACTGCTTGGTGGGGGGTGGCCTGTCGCGTCAGGGTCGTTTCGCCGTGAACGACGAGGACGATAGTCGGCCGAGTTGACGCTGGCGGATCTTTCCAGGAACTTATTTGACCGCGAAGCCGGCTCCGCTGATCTTGGGGCCTTGAGTAAATCATTTTGCGGGAGTTGATTTGATCCGGGTGGAACAGCTGTTGGAGATGGATCTGCGCGTCGGGTTCTCTTCACACTGAACCCTCTGGATAGGGGCGAGGCCAAGTCTGCGGGTGGCTGAACGTTGAGTGCTGGGGTGTGGGGACTGCCAAGTCTTCCACGTTCCGGGTCGCGGCTGCGCTCCTTTGTCCTGCGCGTGCTGAACCGTCTCAAAATACCCGCTGCCGTGCTTTCTTTCTTCGCTGGGGTTTCGGGCTGCGATAACGTAGGACCCGGGGAATGTCCGGTCTGCGGGCCCAGGTGAAGATTTTTAATGCCATCCGCCAAGTCGTCATCACCATGCGTTCGTGCCCTAGGGCGCGACCTTCTTCCACTGTCCTTCTCTCCCGGAACGTGATACTGGTTGGTATGAGCGGCCTCCGGTGCTGGAAGATCTGGCATTTGAAGCATTGAATCCCCGGATGCGTGTGGAACTCCCAACGCTCCAGGGTTCTTTTCGGCTCTTTCTCTGTCCAGCTTCTCCTTGACCAAATAGTAGACTGAAATCAGCGGGCTGTAGGCATTTATTGGGTCATTGCCCAATTGAACGGCTTCCGCAGACGGCGCGGACAGCGTGTCCCTGCTGGCAGAGTTCCGTCGTTTGTAGAAATCGAACACCCCTCGCTTCTTCTCTGTATAGCTTGGAGCGGGTTGTTCGCGGGCGCTCACTTTTACAGCATGTTGGTAATCCTCAGACTCAATGACCTTGGTGAGCTGCGCAGTGATGTAATCGGGCGGTCCGAAGTCGAAACCCGTCATCTTTTCAATGACTTCGGGGTCTAAAGGCAGAGTGATAGGTTCTCGGTACGGTAAATAATTTTCAGGGGCGCCATTGAAGCCCTTGTTCATCCAAGGATGATTCATGATCTCAGTCAGACTTGCGCGTTGTTTGGGATCAGTAACCAGCATGCGCGAGATAATATGACGACACTCTGCGTGTTGGAGATCAGTATCAGGGAGAAACGATAGACTGTGGATACTAACCTGCAGTAAGCCCTGGAGGGTACTCGAAAACGCCCTGTTTGATCTTGGCATGCAGTTTGGGCATGCTCTGATCGTCAAACGGAACTTTACCGCATACTAGAACATAGAGAACAATGCCAAAACTCCAAACATCCACCTCTGGACCAGTGTACTGCCTTGCCTGCAACAACTCGGGGGCGGCAAAGTAAAGACTTCCACAGAAGGTTTTGAGTTGACTGCGTGGAGAGAAGAGATTACTGAGACCGAAATCAATGATCTTGATGTCTCCAGTCTTGCTGATAAGGATGTTCTCGATCTTCAAGTCGCGATGCACGATGCTGTTGCGATGACAATAGTCCAATGCACTCGCGATCTGACGGGCAAATTTGCGTGCCTGCTTCTCTTTGAGTTTTCCATGGGAAATGATGTAGTCCAGCATCTGACCCCCGTTGACGAGCTCAAACAGCATGTACCAATGGTAATTGGTCCTTACTACATCCCTCATACCACAAATATAAGGATGGTTGACGAGACTGACGATAGCTGCTTCACGCGCTGTTCGAATTTCCTTCGAGCGGTCTGCCCGTTCGGCCTCGCGCGAGCTGCGGTGCTCTTCGGTCGATTGCCGAGGTACGATCTTGACGGCCACCTGAACTGCAATGAGATCCTGCAACAGAGGGCAAGCAACATTACGAGACTCACCTGTTCTCCTGTATCCATGTTTTTTCCAACTTTTACTTTACCCATACTGCCGGCACCTAACGTCTTGCCCAAAGCCCACTGACCCGTTGGCGTTGTGATCATTGTGCGACGCCTTGACTGGACGGGATTCGCCGGATGTAAGTGAGCGGCGGCAGCCTGGGGCTGTCCTGCGACACCCTCTGGCATGACGGGGCCCGCAGTCGCCATATCGACACTGTCTCGTTGATGGCCTTGAACTGATGAATAACCCCGGTGCTTGTTGGAGGAGGAATCGGGACGGTAGGAGGTGGGAGGGCGCTCCTGTGAACGGTCCCGCGAGGATTCCCTTCGGGGAGTAAATGGGGGAGCTCCGCGAGAAGCCTCAAAATCCCGACGGGCTATGGTGTCAAAAACCGCTTGGTTCGCAGGGGGCCGACGATCATAAGCCTGTGACTTGGAGTGAGAGTGAGAGTGACGAGTCTGGGGTTGGTAGTGATATTGCGACGAGGATGGTGGTGATTGATGTTGTGGTTGGGAGGCTGTCGCAGGTCGGACAGCAACACTTCGGGTACGGTGAGGGAGCTCGGATGAGGGAGGACGATAGGAGGGAGATCGGGAGGAAGTCGAGTGACTGCGGACGACCGAAGGCGACGCAGTTGATGGGGCAGTAGTGGACATCACGGTGGGCACTGGACTGGAGAAATTCCGAGCCAACCACAGGCCAAGCGTGTGCTTTTTTCAGCCCAAGACCGCCTTTAGTATGGAAATGCTAGGATTTGAGAGGGGAGTGGAGGAGAGGGGGATATTCAATAATAGCGACCGGTCGGGAGGAAGAAGGGGAGAGCAAGTGGGGGGGAGGAGAAGACGGGCGTAGTTTAAGACGGTTTTGGCTGACGGAGCGAGCGCTGGAAAGGATAAAAACAGCCAAAGTGAGTTTTTAAAAAAGATTGCTGATGGCTGCGGTTCCACCCATGTGAGTACTGTATGTACAAAGGCTCCCCAGGATGGAGTAGGGAGAGGGGGAGGGGGGAGGGGAGGCGGAGGAGAAAGGAAGGACAGACAAGGACTAGGAAACAGGGTGGGGGGGAGGATGGATGGCAGGGGAAGAGAGAGTGTGAGATCTAGGGAATGTGGGACGGGAAGAGAAGAGAGGAGAGGGTATGATGAGATCGGGGGGAAGAGGAAGAGGGCAAAGGGGAAAAAAAAAAAAAAAAAGGAAAGAGGCAGGCAAGGCAAAGGAAAGCAAGTAAGAAAGACATGGAAGACAAGAAAGAATGCACGAGGGAATAACAGTCATGGGAAAGTGACGATGGATGGATGCGGCTGCGGAGAAGAAAGACAGCCAGTCCCAGGCCGACACAGACACAGACACACATAACTCCAAGGTACATAACTGTTAACTCCGTGACTACGGAACTTTGGCTGGACTTTTCTCAACAACGACAGGGGCCACTGCACCGCAACCAGAGAAAGAAGTTTGGTTCGGGTACCGTATGGCGCCGTCAATTCCTCCTACTTAGTACTATGTAGTACTAGGTACATCAACTAGGAGTAAACTAGTTTATACAACCAAATGGGTCTGACTCTGACATTTGGGTCGCTCCGCTTGCTGGTTTTAATTAAGAAATTTTAGAGATTGGAACGATATATTAATAGTGTTCTGGTGTCGGCCAGGCCCCCGCAGCAAGAGCAATAGTAATGATAATAATAAGAATAAGAGCAGGTGGGAAAATAAAGAAATCGACATTTCTGTAGATTTGCCTTTCAGTGTTAAACATGACTGTGGCTCGTATTCTATTTCTGCATGGATCATGGATTCATTGATTTTCATTAAGTTACGCAGGGGAAACGAGACACTACATCCATCCATACAGCCAATTCATTATTACCACTTCGATTCGGGCTAATAAACCGCGGTTAAGCATAGTACCTACACAGGGTCAGTCCCTCAATTTCCTCAGTAACCACGGGGCGCTCGCCCTTATTTGTAAGCTCAACAACGTTCACGGGCCTGTCACGCAGAGTCGCCCTGTGCCGTTGCCTTCCCACGAGGCAGTGGCACGTCGGACTTTTTGGTCCTCAATCCTTTCTTTCCTTTGGGCATGGATGGGCAGAATGACGAGGGAGGCAGATGCTGATCACTGGAGATTCCCAGTTGATCGGTCCAATTTAAATTGGTCCTATGAGCTCACCTCTCTTGCCAAGCATTATTCGTTGATTGATGATAATTCTGGAGCCGAGCAAAAAATATTGCCTCTTCATACTCAGTACGTACTTGTATACAACTCTTCTTCTTGTTGTTACATGCTCCTGAGTGTATGTGTTCTCTATATGTGCGGAGCATAATATGAGCTCTAAGTGTTTTCGTAGTGCACACAGACTTGAAGTTCGTGTTCGTATTAATCGAGTATGAGAATATAGAAGTCACTGGCGGCTGTTAAATGACATTGTTCTTTAGACATCCTGGTTGAAAGCCTAAAGTTTGGGGGTGGATTTGTGTGTCTAGCGTTGATGCTCTCAGCAACTCCATTACAGATTCCAGAGATGAGACCCGCCCCTGTTTACGGTACCAGCCACAACCAGTGGCGGTGCGCAGAGCAGCCGACCGTACGTATTCCGTACCGTCACATGTCTTCGTCCTTGGCAGTCGCAACATTGAACTGCTTCCAAGTCACCCTGATCCTCCATATCTAACCAGCATCACCTATTCGCTCTCTCAAGGTAGGCTTCCAAACCATATACACTATCGATCTTTACAGTTGTTGACTGAATCAATTCGATGCAGCCATAGTAATGCTTGACTGAGCCCACGCCCCGCATGGCTGGTAAAAGAACTCGAGCCGCCTTCGAGGCCGATCTACAGGCGCAGCAGTCACCCTACGCTCTTTACGGAACTCCTCTTCCACCCTTAGATGCCGGCGTCCGTGACGATGGCTCCTACGCGCCCATCTGGAAGCAAGAAGTGACCGATGACCGGGGAAGAAAACGCCTACATGGCGCCTTCACCGGTGGATTCAGTGCCGGGTGAGCTCACGATTCATGGATCGCTGTGGACAGCACACTAAAGGTCGACCCTCTTCAGGTACTTCAATACTGTCGGGTCGAAGGAGGGATGGACCCCTGCAACCTTCGTCTCATCACGGCAGAACCGTGCCAAGGACAACCGGAAACAACAGATTGAAGATTTTATGGATGAGGAGGATATCCGGGAAGCAGAAGAAGCAAAGACGGTTTCCACAAGTAATGACTTTGCAGGGTTTGGCACGACCGATGCCGAATTGGCGCGCCGCGGGGGTTTGATGGACCTTCTCAGAACCACCGGGGAAACCATGGGAGTGAAACTTTTGAAGAAGATGGGGTGGAGGGAAGGTCAAGGTGTTGGTCCTAAAGTGCGACGACGCGCCAATCTAGGTGACGGCACCACGCAGGGTGGTGAGGATGCCAACAAGACGTTTATGTTTGCCCCGGAGAATCCGCCAATGGTGGCCTTCATCCACAAAACCGATCACAAGGGACTTGGCTTCCAAGGGGAGGCCCGCCTTGACGCTCGCGCGTTGACACGCGGTGACTCGGACGGCGAGGAAGATGACTCCTTCTTTGGCAAACGACTCATAGCCCCAGGAAAGCCTAGACAGCCCAAAGTCAAGGAAACTCGTCGCGGAGGCTTTGGCGTTGGAGTGCTCAACGACACTGGGTCAGATGACGAAGACCCATATTCGATGGGGCCTCAAATTTCTTACAATCGTGTCATTGGGGGAGACAAGAAGAAGAAGAAAAAGGCAAAGTCCATTGAAGACGCAAAACCAGTCACGGGATCCTCGAATCCTCTGATAACCAATAAACCGATTTATATTCCCAAGAAGGTTCTCGCGGCCAAAAGCTCGAGTGGCTTCAGGAAGTGCCACGATGGCCGTTTGCCGCTGGAAGGATTTCTGCTTGTCGATGGCATCTCCAACATGACTATCTCTACCCAAGAAAAGAAGTATGCGGCCCCTGAAATACCGGCAGGCTGGAAATCCAATAAAACCCCGACTCAAAAACAAGACGTATCGAATTATGTTTCCACGGCAGAGGCAGCTAAGGTCTCAACTCTGGACCCAGCCGCTCGAGCTGCGCTTTTGGGCGAGGCGCAGTTACCAGGGAAATCTATATTCGACTGGCTGACCCCAGAAGGTCGAGAGCGAATTGCGAAGTTGACCGGGAAGACAGACTTACCGCCAGCCTTGAGTGAGAAGGCGCCAAAGGGCTACGAGCTCTCCGAGGCGCAGAAGCGTAAAGACTTGTGGGACTTAGTGCCGAAACTAGATAAGCAGGTGGCTGTTCAGGCTTTGACCCGAGCGGCAAGTGGCTGGATGCCATATTCGGAAGACCTGGAGAAAAGAAAACGCTATCGAACCTTCCTCGAGGTACGAGCTGGGCTTCGAGATACAATGCCTGATCGAGTCCCAGGGTCCACTACAGATGAATGGGCCCTGGAGCTGGACGAGTTCGCCCGAGCTGCAGAGGTCTTCAAACCCATGTCGGGGTCGATGGCATCGCGTTTTACTTCGGCTTCATCTGGCCCGAGAGAGTCGTCCGATAAAGTCGATGCATCATCGGCTGATCCGCTCCTCAGCAAGCCTGCCGCAAAGCCTGAGGACCCTGCAGTAGAGGCTGCCCGGATTGGCATGTTCGGCCCGATGACTCGAAGCACTATATCACTCTATCCCACGCGCCTGCTGTGTAAGCGATTTAACGTCAAGCCTCCGGATCACGTTCAGATAGATCCTGGAGAAGCAAGCGGACGCACGGATGCCCCGCCATCTGGCGGGCGCTTCCAGTCCGCTGGGTACCAGAATGTTCCAGGACCTAGAGAATTGGTGTCGCGCGAAGTCATGAATCAGCTTATGATTGACGCCGGCCGAGGTGGATCTCTTACGTCTGGGGCAGAAGATGCATCGTCGGCGCAAGCAGCGTCGGTGGTCCTTCGCGAGCCTGTGGTCATTGAGCCGGAACGGAACGAAGCTTTGGAGGCGGAGCGGCCAGGAGAGGCGGTATTCAAGGCTATCTTCGGTAGTGATGACGAGGATGAGGACGACGAACTAAGCTGAGCTGGTATTGGTAATTAGCCTGTTGTATGTGTTGTATACCACCATTGACTATAGAAGCTTAATTGTGACCTCCACCCTTCGGAGTGGAAGATACGACTTGCCAGATTCCTGACCGCTAGTGTTCCAGTGGATTGTTGTGTAGCATGAGCTGGTGACTGATAATTCAGTCTGTACTTCGCATGCCGGAAGATTTCCGCAAACCTCATTCTTGGCTGCGCCACCATCTCATCGCGTCTGCGGTCAAGCCTAACGGTCTGGCTGGAAAGTCTGTCACACAGCAGGGAACAGTAGAAAAGCACCACTGGTGTAATCAATAACAGTGGAAGGGGAATGGATGAATGAACCTGAATGATAGGTGATTTGATCCGAGAAGGTGTATTTTGAGGGATTCCCTTATGTTTTTCCCCTCACTCCAACCCGGCGTTCGCTCCATTCCTTCCTACCCCCCTCTTCGGTTTCTGAACCTCGTAAGTTCTCCTCCTCTCTTTGTTTCTTCTCCTCTTCTCAACCGTTAAAGCTTCCTTGTCTCGCCCAGTCTTTCCCCTCTAAGCCTCCAAGTCACGTTCCCTTCGGGGTCTGGTCTGCTACTGCTACTGCTTTTATTGCTCATTGCTAGCAAAACAGAGAGGAGTGTCTTCTCACTGTTTTGAGTTGCTCCCCCGCGGTGTCGTCATGCGAGTGAGCTGCAACCCGCCGCTCCGTTGCCACCACTAAATACTAGTAGTAGCCCTTTGATCCAGCCAATTCTCACCACTATTCGGGTCATACGACTGGCTTCCCAATTAGATGGCTTGAACAAATCAATTTTCCAGTCGCTGAACACCGGCACATTAGCCCCAATAAGCTTGACTTTCTCCTCTGGTTCCTCGCCCGCAACCTCAGCCCCCTCTCCTCTCTCTTCCTCCGCCGCTTGTCTTCGTCGGATCAATACCTCTTTGCTGTCCTGCAATTAGTCTGGACGTCGCTGGCCCTAATCCACTATAGTGCTTCCCTCCGGCTGATGGAGCTTGTTCTTTTAAGATGGTATGTCTTTTCTCCCCTTCTGTAGTGTTCTTTTGTGTGTCATGCCTGAGTTGTTCTTGCTTCTGCCAGGAGCTTCCACGTACTCACCATACCACACCCCTCTCTCGCTTCTACAGTACAATTGTCTCGGCGGATTTGACTCTAATATCTTGTCATCGACCAGGGCTGCTGCTTTTCCTCATCGCGCGACAGCGATAATTCGGCTTATGCAGCGCAGGTAGCCACGGAAGAGCGGCGTCGCGAATCGTCTCCTCATCGAGCGATTACAACCAGCAATACGCTGTCTGGCACCAACGCTTCTACTAGCACACGCGGCGCCCGGACTATCCGGAATGATCACTTTTCCCTCAGCCAGCATTACAACGCCCCCATCCGTCGTCATGTCTGGTATAGCAAACGACGATTATGGAGTCGGGCGCAGCTCGATCAGGAGCGCACGGCATTCTTCGAGACCAGAGTCACGGGTCGTCCAGAAATTTGGTCTGCTCTGTCTGCAGCAGTAACTCTGATGCGGGCTGGTGATATGTCGACAGCACAGACCATTATTGACGCAGCTGGCATCACAGTCCCAACCGGCGATCTCTGCCAGGGTTGCTACGACGAACAAGGCGCTCTTTACCGACTACCACAGTGCATTGTGAGCGACCCAGAGAACATGGTTCGATCAGTGCATGACCAGGAGGACGAATTCGACACCGACGATGGCAGATTGTCCTCGGACGAAGCTTCAGGGGATGACCTGATCGCAACCGACGTCGACCTGGAACGCCGCCGTGATGAGAAGGGGAAGACCAGCGAGCGGGATTTGATCCGAGTGCGAGCACGACTGAGTGACCGCGGAGGTCCGGATATTGACTTGTCGGTGGGAAAAACCGAGAGTGTTGGCTTTATTGCACGCAAAGTGCAGCAGGAGGCGGTGGTACGTCATCACGCATTATACCTCAATCGTATGCAACTGCATCGAACGTATCGCTAACCTTACATGAAGATCCCTCGCAGTTACCGCGTAAGAATTGCCTACCTGGGCAGGATTCTGAAAGAGCACGAGCCTCTGATCGACCAGGGTTGGAACCCAGGCCATGTCGTCAACGCATTAGTGGTCCCGCGACATGTCCTTTCCTCACAGCTCACGAATGGTTGAGAACGTGCCTGGTTTATTTAACATTTTCAATGCTTATGCACAATCTACCGGCTTCTGCGGCTCCTTTTCGACAGATCAGAATGCCACATCGATGGTTCGAGATGACTCCGTGGGTCAGACTCTACCTTTCGGACCCTTTGACTTCAACCCTTACCGCGTCTTACCGCAGTTTTTGAGGGTACCAGCTTCAACCATTACCCTACTCGGCACAATGATTTTACATTGCAACTAATGACAGCCTTGCATTTTACCCTCATCTCCTCTCGCATTTGTTTTGATTCTTTATCTTTATTTTTCCTGGTCTTCGCATAATACCCCCAACTACGTTGGCTGATTTTTCCTGCCTCTCTGCTGTTTTGATTCCCCCTATCGATGCCAATGATATCATTGATTCCAGTTCTTTGTGCTCGGTTTATTCCATGTCGCATATCTACTTCTACTCATTTCCTGGTCTTTTACGTCCTTACGCGCTCCTTCAGTGGATCTTGCGAGGTATGCACAATGACTTGTTGAATTAAAATGTTTGGAACGAGCCCCAGTCTAGTCAAGGTTTATATTTGATGATATACCCGCCTCCTACGGATAATGTATGTTGACACTTTTGAGCTTGTTACGATCATGTATCATGCGTGATGAATTATGGGTCATGAGATTTTGCCCGCTACGTACGATTCAACGGCTATATTGGCTTCGTTTTTTTCTCCCAAGCTTCTGAAATTTCTTTGGCACATGCATTTAGGTTTGTTGATAACTATTTAGCCAGCCAGATATGTTAGCAAAGTAGTTTATTCCCAGCAGCGTGTGGCTCGCAGAGAACCCCTTTCACATTCGGATGCGCTTAACCTGCTACGCAAAGTAAATATATCATCGCGACGACACATCGGAACACCCATCCAAGCATAATCTCATTTCAAGCTCCTTTGTAACGACTGTAACTCATCCGGACTCACAGGCTATGATGAAGACACAACAGAAATCCCAAAAAAAAGCACAGAAAAAAACGGATCTTCTGAGTCTCTACAGCAAGTGCAGTAGAAACTGCGAAAAACAAAAGAAGGATGCATCATCCGTGAATCGAACACGGGCCTCATCGATGGCAACGATGAATTCTACCACTAGACCAATGATGCTGGAGCGGATGACCGGTACGCCATCTGATTTGCTGTTGGAGATAATTCTTACTTTGGTATACTGTAACCTCATGATAAAAACGAATTAATTGAGAGAGCCCCTTTTATTCATTATGTCGAGATATGCGTTATATCAATTAGGTGTAAAAGGCGTTTCATGTCATTTTAGTTGATTTAAGGGAAATGCTCTCCAAGCAGAAAATTCGAAATTCTTAAAACTACTTCTTAAATAATTTCTATTTAAGTTATTCTGCCCATTCGATATAACGGATATTATATATAGAAAAAAACACCTTTGTACGAAATTTGTTATAGAGCGATACTACAAATTTTGTATAATAAAACTAATCTTGCAGTTGTAGGATTTTGTTATACAGCAAAAATCCGTCTTAACAAGATTTATTTTAGCGTGAGGCTACAGTATACACTCACATTGTGTTATTGAAGCTAGCTGGGGGATAGGGTTGAGAGGCGGGATGCAGAAGTTAAAGTATCTTGCGCCTAGCTCAAACAATAACGATTTGTCTATAACAGAGTAATAGAAACAAGAGCTGCTAGACATTCCTGAGTCTAGCTATGCTATGGCAGGTAACCTTTGCGTACGATTCGAGGGGTCCAGGGCTATGTGTTTCGGAAGAGCTACCTTGAGGATGATCTGGTGGGCTTGCTGCGTGGTTTTTGGGAGGTTTCGGCGTGGATTTCCGTAGGGGGAGGGAGGGGATTGTGGTTCAATGCATGGTACACTCTTTTAAGGGATTTTTTTTTTCATCTTGAGTGGATGGTGCTTGGTTGACGGAATAGCATGTACTTGATCGTCATGTACTATACTCTGCGGTTTGCGTAATGATCTGGAATGTTTCATGGAGCTCGTGGATGTGGATGTAGATGACTCAGAGAAATGCTTGACATTATTTTCCCAAGTTAGATCTACTGCAAGGTGACTAACTGTCTCAGCGATTGGAATGTGATAAATACAAGGCTCCTTTTCATGACCAAGTTTCTGGAACAATTTGACCATGCGGACTGCATCTGAAAGCCTTTGAATCCATGCTATCTGAAGCTGTAGCAGTAGGAAACAAGTCATAAATGAAAGCAAACCTGAACCATACACCCCATCAGCACATAATTCCGGGCACGAAAGCAAGCATGGAAGCTACAGCAATCTTCCGTTCTCGGCCTCCCTGCCCTTGGGCGTGCGTCCAGACCGGCGCTTGAATACCCGGCAGACCACCCTTGCGCCATTCACGACTCCCCGTACCAGGCTGGTGGGATTGTAGTGTTTGACCCGGAAGATGTAGTACAAGGCCACAGTACCGAGGACGTTGAAACCGATGTAAGCCCAGCCGATACCGTAGTTGCGCCAGCGCTCGCTGTAGTCTTTTTCACTGATTAGTCAACAACATTATAGACGAGAGGAGGTAATCAGTACGTACAAATGTTACTCGACGCGAGGTATTGATCGGCGTTTCTCAACTGGCAGTACTCGCATCCCTGTGTCGCTGTGGGGTTGTACAATTGCCCCGGGGCAACCTGCAGGTACTGAGCCATGTAGTCTCCGCAGGTCTGGCCGGAGGGAGGGTTGAACACGCTCATCTCCTCGCTGGAACAACGAATGGCTCTTCCGTGTAATCCTGTCGCCGTGATTCCTGCAATCAGGTACGTCAGGGGGGAGACCCGGTACATGAAAATCCAGAATCCCGGGAGGGCGGAGGGAGCCTGCATGACACCGTTGAAGGTGAGCGCCATGATGAACAGGAGCGTTGCGATCGAACCTCCTGTCTCGGCGTCGGGTAGGGCACAGATGATCAGAGATGCAAAAGTCGAAGTGAACACGTAGAACTGGGTGATCAGAAGTAGCATAAGTCCCTGGCGGGCGGATGCCTGGTTCGCTCCATAGACTGGGTAATAGTAGGACGCCCATGCGATTATACCCGCAATCACCTGGTAAGGTATCTCGACAAGAACGTTGGCAATCAAAAAGGCCGCCCATGAATAGGCCTTCGACGGTCGTTCTCGAACCTCATACAATGATCGCTGGACCACAAATTTGGGCATGATTCTATTTTCGTTAGTGGCGATGTCCATGAATTTCGACATGAAACTTACTGTTGCACCAGGGTGGAGAATATCGAAGTCATCATGAAGGCGCTAAACAAGACATCCTGGAACCCCTGTTGAGTGCTGTTCGGTTTGAAGAATGTAAAACCAATGAAAAGAGATGCAGCTGTAGCTAGAGCGAGCTTAGCCCAGACGTAAGCAGGCTCGCGCCAGTATTGCTGGAACACTCGATGCGTGACATGCCAAACCTGGTTAGTAAAGGGCATAGCAAATTCGCTCTTCTGGGCCGTGTTGTCTTGAGACTCGGGAGCTGAGGATCTCTCCTGACAGATCCTGTCAATCTCCTTCTGGATGTTCTTGGCCTCCTGGCTATCTTTCCAAACCGCTGCCCAATCCTGGGTCGCCTTTCCCGATGCTCCGGCTCCAATAATCTCAAGCATATACTCGGCGGGCTATGTCATGTTAGTACACTGTAAGATTGGCGGACAAGCTACTCACATTCTCGGATGAGCCGCACGGTCTAGCACCGTTGACTTCGAAATAGTGCAACAGGGTGCGGGATTGATCTCCGATATCACCGAAATATACCGTTCGCCCTCCCTTGGCCAGGAACAAAAGACGGTCAAACTCCTGAAACAAGAGCGCGCTTGGCTGATGGATAGTCGAGAGGACTGCCTGACCGTGATCTGCGAGCTTCCTTAGAAAAGAACAGATGGCCCATGAGCTTTGGGAGTCCAAGCCACTTGTAGGCTCGTCGAGAAAAATGAGTAGAGCGGGCTTTGCAGCAAGTTCAACGCCGATAGTCAATAACTTCCTCTGCTCTACATTCAATCCTTCGCCTGGCGTACCCACAATAGCACTGGCGAAGTCTTGCATGTTAAGCATTTCAATTACTTCCTCAACATACTTGTACTTCTCTTCCTTTGACACCGATTTAGGCTGGCGCAAGAGGGCACTGAATCGCAATGCCTCTCGCACAGTCGTTGTAGGCAGGTGAAGATCCTGCTGTTGCACATAGCCGGTCTTTCTAGGGAAACTGCTGTCAAGACCTTTACCATCTACCAAGGTCTCACCGGTGACAACTCCTATTGAGACACGTTTTGCTAGTACATCAAGTAGAGTAGTCTTGCCGGCGCCTGAGACTCCCATCAAGGCTGTGAGAGTTCCTGGCTTAACCCAACCCGAAACATGGTCGAGAAGGCGCCGCTCGCCTCCCTTGACGGGTATGTCATAGCAGACATTACGCCATGTGAATATGCTATGCTGCTCGGGAATGGCAGATGCATCTTTCTCATTCTCAGTAGGCCTCTGAGCCAAGGCGGCATCTGTAGTGCCCTCTTCGGCTTCTGACTTTCTGTCCAGGTCGCGCATATGTGGGGGCACATGGCCTCTTCGGAACACGAGAAATTCGGCCTTTGACGAAGTAGCAGAGTTGAGCTCAGTTGCCACCAGATACAGGGCCGTGAAGAAGATCCAGAAGCCGATCAAGATACCCAGGTTCCTCCATTCATGTGCGTAAGTATACCTGTACTGGGATTCGATATAAGCATCTCCAGACACAGTCCGCTCTCCTGCGACAGCGCCTCGCACTGAACAAATGAATGAGTCCCCACTCAAGCTGGGGTAAGCTGGCACAAATGCTGAGCATGTGAATTGTCTACCGTGGAACTCGTTGGCTATCAGAGCCTCGAAGGTGTAGTAGACCGGGTTTATCCATCGGATCCAGCTAAACCACGGGATATCTGACATTTGCGGCGTAGGAATCACGAAGCCGGTATAAATAACAATGGCCAACACCATGACACCGGCCATAGCCATGGCCTGGGCAAGGGTTTTAGTTGATGCTGCCAGTGTGCGGAAGATGCCGGACATTGCGAGTGTGCTCAGAAACGTGAAGAGGAAGAAAATGAAGAATTGCGATGCCGCATATCGCTGTGGCTGGTTAGTTATCATAACATGCAAGATTAGCAAGACGGTCCACTCACGAGGCCAGCCAGGAAATAGAAAATGATATTGAATACGACGGCGCAGACGAATTTGACGGGAATATCCGAGACAATACCACCGAATGCTTCAGCGAATGGATGGACAAAGGCATAAGAGGCTTGCTTTTCAATAATAGGACGTTGATCGTAAAGTGAATTGATCTCCGTAATACTGATTAGGGCATTCATACTACGCAGAATTAGTAAAGTGGTCGATGACGAATGAAGGATTTCGCCTTGGCCCCCGGCAAACGTACAGTACTGCAAAGAAAAGAGCAGCTCCCTTGCTCTGGAAGCCTTGAGTGGCATTTGGTGTCCTAGACGCGTCAGAGAAAACGGAAGCCAGCAGGACTGATGGACTTACCCAAAATACATCGAGCCAATAATCAAGGACATTGCGATTCGACCAATGACATTTGTCAAGGTCGAGGGCTTATCATTCCAAATTCTATAACAGTTAGTAGACAGACAATCCTAGGAGCAATTAGAACACACCTCTGGTAGGCCCGGATCGTGCAGAGCTTGACCTGCATTGGAATCGAGATAACATAAGGGCTCTTCGGCCGCACGTGTTTTGCCTGTCTGACATGCTTCATCTCATGGAACATCTGTTCTGACTGACCCCCCAACGGAAACTCCTTTATATGCTGTGAAATATCCTCCTGTAGCTTGGCATATTGAGGACTTTTCTTCCAATATGCTTCAAACTCATCTGGGGTGCGAGGAACCTTGCTTTCCATCCCCTCTCGTGCTTTGCGCTCTTGAGGATTGGTCACTGATGTCAAGAAATCACCGGTTGTTTGGCGTGGAGGACAGTCCCAGCCCATATTGAGAAAGTAGTCTCTAGCTTCGCTGCAAGGTCCGAAGTAGATTTCCCGGCCTTCATATAGAACAATGGCTTTGTCAAAGACATCGTAGATCGCCTGAGATGCCTGGTAGATTGCAACTGCATGGCAGGTACCAACCAGGTCAGAACTGACTCGCAGCGCCTTCACAAACTCAAGCGCACTCGCCGAGTCCAACCCTCGAGTGCTGTTATCCCAGGCACCGACAGGGGCTCCCGAGACTATTAGAGGTCAATACATGCAGATCATTGGCTAAGCATCATTCACTTACGTGCCATTTCAGCAATGCTAAGAGCATGTCAGTACAACGCATGGAAAGGAAAGGTCAACAGAGGGGAACCAACCTGACACGTTTTCTTTCTCCACCTGAAACTCCTCTGATGTAGTCATCGCCAACTAGACCTTTTATTAGCAATTTCCGAAGCTTGAGGGCCTTTGACGAGAATGCGTACCCTTTGTGTTGTACGTATGCGTTAAGCCAAATATAGTCATCGCAACTTGAGTAACGTACTTGGCGTATCGCTGACGAGTGATATCGCGCAACCGTACTTCAGGAGCTCTTGCAGCAGCAGCAAATTCCAGTGTTTGTCCGACTGTGAGGTGAGGGAAGTGCTTGTCCACTTCTTGATTGTAAAGAACCTCACCCTTGAACTCCTTGTGCATTTTTTCCATCGAAATGCCGTTGTATTGAATCTCGGAGCTTTTACGAAGCTTTAATCCATGTAGTTCTCCACACAACGACTTCAAAAATGTCGAACATCCACTCCCGGGACGGCCCAAGACTATCAGCAGCTCACCACTTTTCAACAGCCCGTCGAAGTCACGTAAGATGTGTTTCTCTGGTGAGTGACGTAGAAAGCCCAGGTGTTCCCGTGGCCTGAATGGGGCCATCAGCAAGGAGGGTACGCTGCTCTGATACTGCAGAGCTGATCCGGAGCCAGAGACATTCAGATGCTGGAAGACTATACCAGTGGAGGGAGGTCGGGGAATGCCCTCTTTGTCCAACAGCCTGAGCACCTTCCGAACCCATTTGTTGTGGTCGAACTGACCACTCGTTGGATCTAGAACAGGGTCTCCCATTTCCAAGTTCTCAACAGTATCCTTGCGTTCAATGCTCGCCCCGCCAACGCCTGAGTCAGTAGTTTGACGTCGGGAAAAGGTGGACTGATAGTTGGAGGCTATGCGAGTCAACTCGGCTTTGCGGTCGGGGTCCATTTGCTCGAAGAATGTGCTATTCTCACGCTCCAGCTTGGGCGATCTGAGGGGAGTAATCTCGTCATCCTGACCGTTTCCCGCCGAAGAGGTGGGAGAGATGTCACTGGTCTCTTTGTTGCTAGCCATGGCCCGAGGTGCTTAGCGTTCAATCAGAGACCGGTGAGTCAACGCTGATGATGAGAGAGAGGAGGTAGAACGATGAAGACGCGCATAGAAGGGAATATTGTCAGTAAGGAAAGAGGTCAGAGGGTGGGATGGTATATGAACTGCTTCGCTCGCTCGCCGAGAGAAGTGCCCCACCAAGGCAACAGGGATTGTCCATGAATAGCAGGGGTACTTATTTTGCGCCAGTACATGGCAGGGTAAAATCTCCTTCCATCCCCTGTCGGGAGACTGATTAAACTTCTTCGCTTCGAGTGCTCCTAGTGGTGATGTCATGATAAAGCAAGTGTAACAATGGGCCAATTGTCATAACGAGGAGCGAATTAGGTAGCATCCACAGAGCACTGGAAATCTCTTTTTGAAGGCAATCATCGGAAATCAGCTCCTGAGCCGAGCCGCTCTTGTGTTCTATGTTTGGAGGGAGACTGCGTCAGAAAGATCCGGATGCGGAAGATCCGTCTAAGCTTGCAGATACTTATTCATGGACCCTGTCGTTGCTACCCAACCATATCGTCCGCTACGCTTACCAGACGGCTTTGAGCGGAGCTTAAAGTCCTTGTACCTATTATGATTCACAGGGGACACAAGTATAATACTCCTCATTCTTGAGCTCACATGAGCCGTCTCGTGTATGCTCAGAATTTGAGTCTAGAAAGGTGGCGACAGAATGATACACTCTGTTGTACTCAAAGAACTGGAACCTTGTAAAATACACATTTGGAGAGCATGACGCGGCCATAGTAGCTTGACGAAAGGTTATCATGGACACTCCACTCATACCAGATCTTTTCAAGCTTCGAAGTATGTGCCAGGTGTAGATCCCCCGGCCCCGGAACGGAGTGGAGTGTCAAGTAAGCGGATGTTCTGCAAAGTATCCGATTATGTAACAATGCACATAAAGAATCCATAACAATGATGCATGCACCCATGCAGCAATGCAATCATGCACATATTTACATCTTTAGGTCGCTACCCACTTCCTGCTTGCTGTCACTGGAGGATCACAGGGCTATCATAGGTCCTACACCGAAAAGTGCCTCAAGCCTATTTTTGCAAAACGCCATTCGCCCAGCAAGACCTAATGAAGCAATAGCTTGACAGCACAATCCATGGGATCAACGAAGAACTTGACCTTTGGGGAAAGTAAACTGGAAGAGGCGCACCAATCTTCATCTCACTATTGACTTGGGAGAGGAATACTGATAGCAAGTGATACTGTACTCAGTATGTGCCAGAGCAACACGCACCTCCACCTCCTTCTACGTATATCAAAGACAGGCGGGCAACAGAATCCGTCCGTCTCTTGGCAATGACGCAGCGCCTGCAATTGATCCGCGAGCTTTGGTGCCTTGCCCTTTTTCCCGCTTCCCCGCCATGAGGCTGCGTGTGCCGGTAACCGAGATGGAGACAAAATCCTCAACCCGAACTATTCCTACGTAGCAACTATCTAGCTCAACAAGAGTAGTTTCTACTCTTGAATGTCGCTACTTCTTCAGGGGAAGAAGCTTGAATCGCGTGTCCTACCGCACGCTCGCTCGCTCCTCCACTTATCGACCGGCCTAGATCGTCATTTGCAAACGATTGGTGCCAACACCTGAACAGCACGCTTGCAAGCATCAGCCACAACAGATCGGGTATGATAGGCGATCGACTATCTTTTCTTGCTGCCGTTCTGGAGGCATAATTTGGCTTCCCAAATCCTTCTTATCAATTCCTTGTGCTCGGTAGACTTCGATCCTCACTGGTATCAGCAGATATAGCCTATGGCCAAGGCAGGACGAGTCTCCACTCTGGCTGTTTTGACTTCATCGCTCCCTGAAACTTCGAATTTTGTTACTTCCAGGAAAGACATCCCTTTCTCTTCTGATTGATTCCGTGGGATGTCAATTGTTCCTCGACAACTAATGCAAAGTTTGGGATCTCGGCAATGGCAAGCGAACTTTTGTCTCCCCGACACACGCGCAATCGCGGGGAGGAAGGATATCGCACACCGACGATCGAAGACACTCAGAATGATCTCGGGGCGTTTCCATTCCCGTCTAGAGGGGGTCAAGTGCGCGAGGCGCATAGTTCGGCTCTTGAGGCGCTGAACCAACCTTCGTATCAACGGGCTGAAGCGCACGGCAACAAAGAGAAACACCGGCGACGGGAAGTGGACTGGGCTACGGCGAAAATTGGATGGAAAGGCCGGCTTCGTCACTTCACATGGGCCTATTTCACATTGACCATGGCCACGGGAGGGATTGCGAACGTTCTGTACTTTAGTAAGTCAAATATTCTCACCCTGGACATCCGCTTCGTCAGTTAACCTCGTCCTAGTTCCCTATAGATTTCGCGGCTTGGAGACGATTGGCATCATATTCTTCCTGCTCAACTTGGTTCTCTACGTTATCATCTGGTGCCTGCTGCTTACGCGCTTTTACTTATACCCCTACACGTTCAAAGCATCGTTCTTGCATCCAACGGAGTCTCTGTTTGTTCCTGCATCATTGGTTTCCTTTGGCACGATCCTGATCAACATTTCGCAATATGGACCCGACCATACCGGCCCGTGGCTCACGTTTGCAGTGGGTATTCTCTTCTGGATTGACGCTGCCCTAGCCGTCATCTCTTCTGCAGCCATATATTTAATCCTGTAGGTACACTCCAGACGCCCTTTCCTTGGGCTGCAAAGTTAATGTTCTTCCGCGCAGGTGGTCAACGCAGACGTTCACGATCGCTCAGATGACACCAATCTGGATCTTTCCCGCATATCCTATGCTAATCATCGGCCCTCACGCGGGAGTCCTAAGCTCGACCCTCGAACCCTCTCGTGCTCTCCGCATTATCATTGGGGGCACCACCATTCAAGGCGTGGGGTTCCTTGTCTCACTGATGGTCTACTCCGCCTTCATCTATCGGCTCATGTCCCAAAAGCTTCCTCGGGAGAACGTCCGCCCCGGAATGTTTGTATCCGTGGGTCCCAGTGGCTTCACCGTGTCGGGCATCGTCAACATGGCGTCTCACGCGAAGCGAAGCTTCCCCAGCGATTTCATGGGCAACGGGCCTCTAGCAGCGGACATTGTGAAGGTCGTCGCGAATTTCTCATGCTTATGGCTCTGGGGGTAAGTGCATACCATACCTTATCCCTGTCTTTTGCACCCACCAACGTTTCCCTTTTCTAGGCTAGCGCTTTTCTTCTTCTTCATCGCGAGCTTCGCGCACTGGTCGGTAATTGGGCCGGGAAAGATGGTCTTCTCGATGGCGTGGTTCTCGTTCGTATTCCCGAACACAGCATTGATCACGGCGACCTTTGCGATCGGGAAGGCTTTCTCCTGCAAGGCGATCAACATCATCGGATGCGTGATGGTGCCGCCTCTGATTCTGATGTGGCTTTTTGTGTGCTACATGATGGTTCGGGCGATCGTGACGCGGCAGATCCTCTGGCCGCAGAAGGGCGAGGATAAGGATGAAGGTGGATTCGAGATCCGTCAGATCAAGCCCGAGTCAGGGCAGAGTACACCTCCTGAAGAGGTCTGACTGCTTAGGCTATCTCCGGTTCGATATAAATATACCTATGAGATATGAGTATATACTAGACACTTAGAAGTTATGAGCTATGATACTTACATGGTGGGCTACACCACTCAGTGCAGTGCAGTGCAAGTCCATTCCTCAAACTAAAAAGCCCCACACGTGCCCCACAGCCCCAGCGCCTTTCCCGCCCACCAATCAACAGCCCCTCACGATCAAACACTGCAAACACCGACACAATCTCCCAAAGAAAAAAAAGTGTATGGCTTCAAAGTCCGCGCCGTATCGCGACCAACACTCCAATCCTTGTCCACGCAGCCCACCAACTTTTCCAGTCATCCTGCAATAAGATCGTCACCAGTGGCCTACTCCCAGACTCTCCCCCTCAAATCCACCCACACCCCCACTGCAATCGCGCATCCCCCCCCCGGAAACCTCCCACCATGACGGACGTCGGCAAAACTCCTTTCATAAAGGAGCTCGCATCCAGCGGTACGCCCTCACGCCTCAAATCACCCCCCCTCCAACAAAACCAATACTAATCAATGTTCGGTAGACAAAAAACTCCGCGATAAAGCCACCCACTCCCTCACGCTCTTCCTGCGCGCCAAAACCGACCTCTCCAACCTCGACCTCCTCAAACTGTGGAAGGGACTTTTCTTCTGTGCGCAGCCTTGCCCCTCTCCCCCAAACCTACACCCTGCCCCAAACCTTCCCCTCAGAAATGAAAATCCAACTAATGAACGAAAGGCTTCTACCACTCCGACCGCCCGCTCACGCAACAAGCCCTCGCGCGCACGCTCTCCTACAGCCTCGTGCCCACGCTGCCGCGCCCCACTCTCCACAAGTTCCTGCGCGCCTTCTGGCTGACCATCGGCCGGGACTTCCACTCGATCGACCGCCTCCGGCTGGACAAGTACCTGTTTCTGATCCGGTGTTACGTTGGGGTGGCGTTTGAGGTGCTTCTCAAGGGGAATGGCACCAAAGCCTCCGTAAATGATGCCACTGCGGACGGGAAGAAGCGCAAGCGAGAGGAGGAGAGCACCAACAGCAGCAAAAAGGGAGGCAAGAAGCGGAAGGGCAAGGGCCAACAGCAGCAGCAACAATCGCCGGAAGAAGAGGAACAGCAAGACACGAAGTCAGGGGAAGTGGATCTGGCCGCGCTGGAGTCCTACCTCGCCATCTTGGAGGATGGACCGCTCTGCCCCCTCAATTTCGACCCAGACCAGCCCCCGGCCAACGAGGCGGAGGATTTCATCCCCATGCCGCATGGGCCGGATGGGTTGCGGTACCACGTGATGGATATCTGGGTGGATGAGTTGGAGAAGGTGCTGGAGTTCGAGGAGGTTACGACGGCGGAGGGCACGACGATCAGAAAACCTAAGGGTCTGCAGGTGCCGGCGGAGTTGTTGTTGCGGCCGCTCGAGAGGTTGAGGAAGGAGAGTCCGTACAAGCCGGTGCGGGTGCGGGCGGCGGAGGCGTTGGAGGATGATCGGTTGGTTGAGTGGGGGTGGAAGGAGCGGAAGGTCGAGAGTGATAGTGATGATGAGGATGATGATGAGGATGACGAAGAAGAGGATGAGGATGCGGAATGGGGAGGGTTCGGGGATGATTAGATGAGAACGAACACATACAGCAACAAAAGTTTCTTTGCGGAAAGGGTTGACTCGGAGTTTGGTTCATGTACTGTACTTGTGTAGGCTATTTTTCTTTCTTGGAAATCATCCTTGTTTGATGCTCCGATCCGGCAGATACGGAGGTTGAACATTGAATGATTTATAACAATATCTATAGAGATTCTATCAGCTACCCGTTCTTCGCTCTTCTCTAGGTAGTGTACACTATATATATATCTTGTCAGGACAGGTTGAGCCAACCCGAAACAGAAAGCAAGCCAGTGCTTTCCTCAAAATCCAGGGTATCATCGGAGTGCAAAAACTGGAAAACAAAACTGAAGCAAAAAAGGTATTCCAGCGACCGGTTCGGCCCCCTAAGGCCTGGGGCCGTCTGCCTCATACAAGTGTCCGGACTTCGACAGCACAGTACCGAGACCTTTGTGAATCTCCCCCTGGAAGGCTTCAAAAGGAATGCTCTCCCCATCCACACTAATGTATCCCTTCTTCTCCCGAGGGACAAGTCGGTATGCTAATGCCTTGCGGATGTTGACTTCGGGCATATCAAAGAATCTTCCCTCGGGGATCTCTGTCATCATCTTGAGAGATCTCAGTCGACTGACGGTGCCATCGATGGTGACAATGTCCATATGCCCGTCATTGGGCACTGACGCAGGGAAGAAATTGGTATCTTTCGACATAATGGCCATGTTGCCCGCATAGAAGTTGCCCAGGGTCTCAGCCGGAACCACCTCCCAATCCTTGGGCAAGTCATCCTGTACAGTTCCGTAGACGAGCTCAGGCAAGCCACCCGACTGGTCTGCAGTGAGCTCAGCAGGGCGTCCAGCGGGCTGGCTTTGCGCATAGGTGTTGTAATGGTTCTTGATCGCCTGCTTATCATCCATGACCACTTTGATCGCGAGGTCGCATGGATAGACTGTCATGTGCATGAGCCGCTTGAGGAACCCATATGTGAAACGATGAGCCCCCATCCAACGGATATCGTCGGTCCCCAGATCAGACTCAGCGATGATTCCGAAGGACTGAGACAGAAAAGACAGCGTGCGGGTATTCCCCTGCGTGATGGACACCAGATCCAGCGGTGTCCGCAAGCCCTTCACGATCGCCAAAGCTGCCACCGAGATACTGCCGGTTCCGCATAAATTCCACGTCATGGCGTTGCCCGATCCACCAGGGAGCAGGGCCACGGCCACCTTGGCGAGCGCTTCCCGTGCATTGGGCTTCTGCGCCAATCCATTGAAGACCTCATACGGCAGCCCATCGCCGGAGCAGCATACAATCGCATCGTACGCGTTGATGTCGAGTTGTTGCACAATCTCCGTTGCGTGACCGCGGTGCGTGGTTTCCTGCACGTCAATCTGACAGCGTGCCGAAGCAAGGATGGGCGCTGCATACGTCGAATACAGCTTGGCAGCGTGACCCTGGCCACCGAAAGGATTGATCAGGATTTTGAGTCTCTTGTTACGCTGGGCGGAGCCGTAAGCGGCATCGAGTAACTTCTTCATCCAGGTTTCGGCGGCGCTCTTCTCCTCCTCGCGGATTGAGTATTGAAGGGCGGCCACGGAGACTTCGTCTTTGTGCTTCGGCTCCGCATAGGTGATCGTCAGACCGGCCGGCGAAAGATCGGCGTCCAAGACATTGTACAGAGAAATAGTGTGGGCAATCCTGGTGGCTAGAACCGTGGGAAAATTGTCAGGCCAGAGTTGCTAGGAATTTACTACAGTCGTGGGTTTTGTGGGTTGAAGTTACCTGCATCCTTTCGAATCCGCACTGTACAGCATCCGCGCTCGGATTTGCGGCCGGAGCGTTCGTCTGCGCGCACCCGAGGTTGAGGTTAGTTATCGGAACGATGAAATCAAAATATTTCAAACCAGCCATTGATCATCTAAACCTACCGACAACGAGCAAAGAATCGCTTCCCAGTGTTAGGGTGATCGAGTCGCCTACTGCCAGGGTGGCATCGTGCTGTAAGAGCTGATCCGAGACATCCGCGGTGTTGAAGGAGGGCCGCGAATTGCTATCGGCAGTGGTCGTGGTAGTAGCC
Organism: Aspergillus aculeatus ATCC 16872; assembly: GCF_001890905.1. NCBI lineage: Eukaryota > Fungi > Ascomycota > Eurotiomycetes > Eurotiales > Aspergillaceae > Aspergillus > Aspergillus aculeatus. The sequence goes on from NW_017962982.1 coordinate 861,755, forward strand.
ATGATAAAGCCCGGCAGGAAAGCCGAGAGAGGGCGACACAGGCGGAGGAGATTCGGAAAAACTGCCAATGAACAAAAGGCAAAGTAAGGATACGGGAACAAGCAAGATCCGAAAACGGGATAAGAATAATCTAAGAATAAGAGTAAAGCGGGCAATAGATAAGTCTTAGGTGAGGAGGAAAGCGACATGAAGGGTTTAAGGTGGAAAATGGGAAAGGGAAAGAGAGAAGTAACTTAACTAAAGCGGAACGGAGATTATGCCCGGTCTTTATCGAGCAAGGCTCAGAAACGAACGGTCCCTCCACCGGACCCTCTCTCTCTCTCCCTCTCTCCACTTGGTCAGTTTCGCCTCTGCGCCTCTCTCTCTCTCTCTCTCTCTCTCTCTCTCTCTCTTTCTCGCTCTCTCTGTTCTACGAGTACGTACCTTTCGATTTCTAGACGATCCTCAGATCCGATTCCAGAATTTCCCCAATTTTGTGGAATGAATCGCTCCTGTCATTTGCGGAACCAAACCAGCGCCTCATTGGAAACACTCCACTGCTGCGCCATCGGACCAATTGGTTTCAGCTCGCCATCCGGCATACTTTGGCCCAGAACTGGAACGTACAGCCTACAGTACGACAACAATGAACCGATCCTGTGTTCGTTGGGATTCTAAGAAATCTTTCATTGAATAATAAAGTCTTTTCTCATCCGGCAAAAAAACAGGAAGAGGCACAATAATCAACAAAATTTCGTCCATTAGAAAAACACAGAAGAGTGAATAGGTGCATAAGTCCAGACAAATCGGTGGGTCCAGCAACAACAGGGTAATGGCTATTCAAATACGAGTCAAAGGCAACACTTTATTCATGCCGCAGATGCCTTGAGCCCCTTCAGAGACCCCAGGCTCAAAGCCAGTCCCTGAGAACGACTTCTTATCCGCACAAAACCGGTGATCGGTCCATCATCACCCTCCTTCTCAATGCTCAGGTTCGCCAGAGCGTCCTCGCCTGTAGAACATCCAAGGTCAGCAACAGCGTCACAAATCGGATTGGCGGAGAGGGGTCGACACTTACCAAATACGCTCCGGGCATATAGGTTGGCGCTCAGGAAACGACAGTCGCCCTTGAGGGAGGCCTCGGGAGTCAAGCAAGCCATGTTGGTGCTCTCCATGAGCTGCTTGAGGAACTCTCGAAGGCTCTTGGCCTTAGAGTTAATGTTTACCTTGTTCTCCCACTCGAACTCTGTCCACATAGTACGGAACTGAGTCTCAGTGCAGTGCGCGGGTTGGATGTAGTCCATGATGTCTGCATGGATGTCGTTCAAGATCACCACGTGGGTTTCCGTTGAGCTAGCTCCGTCGTAGACAATGTTGCCGAAAATCACACCAGTATCCGTTGACGATACCTTGACTGTAGCCTGCACGTTCAAGAAGTCGCGGGGTCCGAGGTTGTGTGTGGTGGGTCGCTCGACAACCTTGAGGTCTCCCAGGGTTGCAAATTCGACGCTAAGGTTCTGCAGGGTCTCGAGGGTCTGATTAACCAACAGCACATCCAGAACAATGTCGAACTGATGAACTGTAACGTAAGCCTCAGCGTAGACAGCATCCGAGAAGCCGGTCAGCTGGACGACCCGGCTCAACTTCGAGGAGACAGTCTCCACGGTCGAGTCACCGCCAGTGGCCTTGGCGAGATCCAGTTCGATTTCCTCCGCGCCTTCAAGAGCTGCCTTCTTCGTAAACTGCCGGATCGGAATAGCGTCATCTACTTGTACAGCAGTCTTGGCCTTCTCAACAGCTTCCTTGGCGGCTCTCTTCTTATCCTCAACCTGGACCATGGCGCGGAACGCTTTCCGGGTGTCTTCCAAGAAGGTGGTCTCCAACTCCTTCTTCTCAGAGAACTCGGCAAGTGAGCGCACACAGCACATGATGCGATCTACTGAGTCTTCATCAATAGGTGCCTTGACGAAGTGAGACTGGCCCACGCGAATGATGGAGATCATGATGAGCATGGCTTCTGCTCGCAGAGCATTAGTACGGGCGGCGTCCTGGGAGACCTCCGAGTGGCGCATAACCAACTTGGTGAGAGTGGAAGAAAGGACAGTGGCCAGATAGTAGTCACCGTCTAGGATTAATTGACGAAGAGGAGGCTTCTGTGCGGCCTTGACAGCTTCAAGGCGGGCAGCAGCAGCCGACTGGCTAGTGAGAGCACTCTCCGTGGCATACGTGCCGTCAGCCAGCACCTTGCGGGATCCGGTCGGAGCAGCCGGTTTGCTGTGACCATTGGGCTGATCCTTGAAAGTAGCGTCTTCCGGTACCTCGTCAAGGAGACGTTGTTCCGAGGCGAGAATGGGAATTTCTCCGAGACTTGCTCTGATACGCTTCCACGCCTCGCGAATATCGCGTTCCTCCAGAGAGTATTCACCAACAACCCATAGAACGCCCCGGTAGACCTTGCCCGCACGAACTTCGCTCAAGGTCGAGACCAACCGGTCAACGATGGAGTGTCTGAGGGCGGGGAACTTCTCTACAACCTCCTTCACGAAAGAGATCACGTCGACGGCCGAGTTGTTGTTGAAGTCGGCGATGAAGTCCATCAGAAGGTCGACAACGCTTGCAGCAATCTCCGAGAAACGGATGGCGCAGTTGTGTATCGACTGGATCAGCAGCTGGCGGTATTCACTGTTCTGCATATACTGTTAGCTTCGGATTTGTCAAGACAGGACGATAAGCTTACCTTCTCATATTGTTCATCAACAGTCTTCGCGAGCTCCTTCTTTAGCAGCATAACGATCTCCTCAACATTCTTGCTTGACACCATCTCCAGAGCGATGCCGAGTGCCTTACGGCGAACGTCGATGTCGGGACTGGAGAGGACACGGAGGATTTCCATGGTGAGGTCATCCAGAACACCCTCGTTGCGAATGCGCAGCTGATCAACACGGTCAAGAACAATGAGCTTGACGTTGTTGTCGGCCTCCTTGATGCAGAGTTCGATCAGCTTGCCTGCCGCAGCCTTCACGGCGACCGGGTTGCTGGTGAGTGCCGTCAGAGAGGTCGCAGCTTCATAGATGACAGTGCTGGTCGAGGCATCCAGAAGGTCAAAGATCAAACGCAGATATCTTGCCTACAAGCAGCCGTTAGTAGCCTGCGCAACCATTGATATTCTGCGACCAACCTTGTTCTGAGAGTTCTGCACAGCATCTTTACGAATGAACTCAAGCTCCGCCAATTGTAGCAACTCATCAGTATTGGGAATGCTGTCGAAAGTGGACGAAAGGTACTCCAATGCCTTCTGATGGCTGATCGACATAAGGGCCGCGAACGCATTGCGCTTGCAGGTGCCGTCGGTCTCGGTCTCGAGGAAAGTCTGAATGAGCTCTGGCGCGTCCGGGATCAGGGATTCGGAGTGCTGGAAGATCGAAGCGACAGCCCAAACAGCGTTCTTTCTCACGTATGCGTGGCGGTGCTCCAAGCAGGAGCGTGCGGATGAGAGGAGGGGTTCGATGAGTTCCGGCTCGCGGAGTTTGCACAAGAAACGAAGTGTATTGCCTCGGATGTACTCGTTGGGGTGCTGGAGATCATTGCGAATGCCGTTACTGTAGAACAAAGCAACCATCAGAGACAAGGACTGGAAGTCTAGACCACGGCGAGAGAAGTATGTATCTCCTTACCAGACCAAGATCATCTCTTGCTTGAGCTTGCCATTGGCGTCGAGCTTCGGGCAGATTTCGTAGTAAAAGTAAAGCAGTTTCTTGAGGGACTTGCTCCGGGAGGGCATGACGAAGCGAATGATGTGCATGAGCAGCTGTGGCATGGGATCTCCATTGAGCATGATCGTGATGATCCGCCTCATAGTGTCCATCTTGGTCTCATCGGTACCCTTCTCCAACTGCAGCTTCAGCTCCTGCAACGAGGGCTGATCTGCAGTGTTGTCCAAATGGACCAGACTGTATGCATTTTCCAAGAAGGAGGCCATCGTGATTGAGTGGGTGAAAGCGAAAGGCCGTAACAGGGGAAAGTCAGGAGGAAGGAGGAGAGCTTAGGCGTGGTCAGTACAGGTGGTTGTTTGGGGTTGGTGGTTCAGGGGATGGCAGCGCTGCGCACCAGGTCAACTCTCCCCAATGGGTAATTCGGAGCCGACAAAAAGAAATGGATTAGTATAGCTGGGCTCCCCTCACCTGCCTAGCGTTCATCAGTGCAAGATGTTGACAATCGGAGGGGGTGCGGACATTCGAGGCTCAACCTGGCCATTTGCGCGGCGGAGCAAGCTGTCCGGAGTGTGTGAATGACTAAGCCCGCCTGGACCAACCCGACAAACCAGGCACTTCCACCCAGGAACGCGCCCATCATTTTCACTTGCTCCGGAGCATTCTCGACGGACTGGTTGGATCGGCCACCAAGTTGCAGGTCAACCATACACACAATATGTCAGGTCAAGGCGAGACCTTCTATCTCCGCTACTAGTAAGGACAGCCTGTATGAAGCCCAGGTTTCCTCAGCTGCTGACAGCCATGCAGCTCAGGTCACTCTGGGCGGTTTGGACATGAGTTTCTAGGTTGGTATCTTCTCAGCATTGCAGCTGGCGAATGTATGAGTTAACGATCACTAGAATTCGATTTCCGCACCCTTGGCGATGGCCGTAGTGCCGCCGTCCGATATGCCAACAACTCCAATTACCGCAATGACTCCCTTATCCGCAAAGAAAGTGAGTTCCCAACAAGGTGCGGTGGTACTGGGTTACAAGAGCTGATATAGTCGTGTAGTGTGTGTCAGTGCGGCAATGATCCAGGAGGTCAAGCGCATCATCAAGGAGAGTGAGATCATGAAGTAAGCCTTACCTTACCCTGCCGGATATTGGACGAGCTGGGTATACTCACACGACCCAGGGAGGACGACTCCAAATGGCCTCAGAAGAACAAGGATGGACGTCAGGAACTGGAAATTAGGTTGGGTAATGAACATATCTCCTTCGAGGTGGGTTCTTGTATTGCAATCCTTGACCGTGGTTCATTCATCCTGACTGTTTGATGCAGACCGCGAAAATCGGCTCCTTGGTGGACGTGACCGAATCTGCCGACCCTGAGGGTCTCCGTGTCTTCTACTATCTGGTGCAAGACTTGAAGGCTCTCATCTTCTCTCTTATCTCGCTTCACTTCAAGGTGAGTTGGGCCTTACTTGTGCGCAACCCCCAGGCATTTTGGCTAATAGAACTTCCTCGTCCAGATCAAGCCTATTTGAACTCACACGCGATGATTGAACGAAGAAGGACACAAATTGGCATAGGCGTTACTTGTTATTTGGCTTAAGACACCCAAAATGATAGCGGATATACCTGATTTCATGCATTGCAGCACCAATTAGTAGTAGCGAGTAGCAACTGGCGAAGACCAGGTCCGGAAACTGCAGGCGGGAAATGACGCAATGCAGGAGTGCCAGTAGAGCCAACGTAGCAAGTGCTTCATGTACAATGGGCCACGGCTATTACTACCAGAACAATGCCCAACTTATGTGATACTAGAGAACAGAATGTGAAATATGTTCGATGGGTAAGGAAATGAGGGAGAGGGTATTAAGGCGGAAGCAGTTGAAGATCATATCATATCAAATCATATCATATCATATCATATCATATCACATCTTCATCTGTCCCCCCCCCTTTTTTTGTATTCCCTTATCAACGCTGCGCGCAACCCTCCGATTAACCGCCCGAGGCGCCGCCGATTGCCCCGTTCGCCTCCCCCGCGCTCGCATGATCAGTAAAAGCCGCCCTATCCTTTTTGGGCAATGTCTGCTGGCTGCTGCAGTGGCTGCGGTGCGCAACCCCCGGACTCATCAATCAAATCAATTGAACTACACTTCCCTTTCTATTCATCTCCTCCTCTTGAGCCCCCCCCTCCCTCCTCCCCCCCCATTCATTCCTCCTTTCCTACTTCCACCCCCTCAATAACCCCAATCTTACTCCTGCAACCTTCGCTCGGTTCTTTATCCGATTCCCTTGAATAATTCCCTTTTGATCCTAGTCTCCTTTCCTACCCTGCGCGAATCCCGAATCCTACGCCCTGGTTACGAACTGCATGCTTGCTTTTCCTGCTTGCTGAACTCCCTCCGTCTCCTTGCACTCCCTCACGCTTGCTATAAGTGCACCTACTTCGGATCCGATGTCATTCATTTCTTAATTCGCCTCCAATGCCGACCCCGAGTGACATTACATCCAGTGTGAATGCTTCGTCAGTCCTAGAGGAACTCTCCGCTCGTTCCACTTGCCCACCCGAGGTCGAGAGGCTGCCCTCCTGGAGAGAGTCTCGAGCACCCTCCACTCTTTCCGATCGGGATGAGTCCGAAAGCTCTTTGTCTCAGCTCATCTCTGCGGCCCACACGGCGCAGAATGCCCTGATAGATGCGACCGCAGGCTCCACCGCCGAGTCCTCGTCCGGTGGTAGCCCGATGAAAGATGTGGCAAAACCCGAAGATGAGCCTGCCGCGGGGAGGTTGAGTCCGGCTGCAGAGCCATCATGCTCAACCAGCCAACCTCCGTCGGTCACTCCATCATCGAACACCTCGCTGTTAAGCTACGAGTTCTCTAATATTCGGGTATGTTCTAGACTACAAATGGCATGGTCGCGGGCTTGGTCTGACTCTGGTAGCTCCTCCCTAACTATACTTCCTCTTTCTTGCGCCCGGGAAGTAAATTTACCGGCACGCAGCAATCCGATCGGCAAGTCTACAATGTCGATGTCGAGATAAAGCATGTTGACATGCAAGAATCTTATCTTTGTGGATATCTTCGCATACAAGGTGCGTGGACCGCAACATAAGGGTTTTATACCGCCCATGACTCACGTAAACCACACCTGCAGGTCTGACGGAAGATCACCCTACTCTTACGACGTTCTTTGAGGGCGAAATCATCGGCACGAAACATACTTTCAAGACTAAGAACGAAGCATGGGGCGCTACAGAGAAGACCGATATGCAGCATTGGAACAGGTTTCCTGCATGGCGTCCGCTATCCAAGCAAGCAAGGAAACCCGATTTCACGTATCGCAATTACGCCCAACGTGAACACATTTTCATGCGCTGGAAAGAATACTTCTTGGTGCCCGACCATCGCGTTAGATCCATATCTGGTGCAAGCTTTGAGGGGTTCTACTACATTTGCTTCAATCAAGTAGAGGGAACTGTTGCTGGCATATACTTCCATGCGAAGAGCGAGAAGTGAGTCTTCCGAGAAGCGTACCTACATCTTTTAGTGCTAACATGAGCTACTTTACTTGCAGATATCAACAATTGGAGCTCAAGCATGTGGAGGACCATGGCTGTACTCCTGCCATGGAATTCCGTTAAATTCCCCTTTCCTGCAACTTTTGCCCGGGGCCATGAACGATCCCTGAATCAGGCTATCAATCCTTCCGCTGGCATTATCCCATCTAATTGTTGTTTATTCTTCCTTTTTCCACCCATACCCCGGTTTTCGGCGGCAATGACCTTCCCGTTTACTATATGATGTCTCGAACCTCGGAAATGCGGAGCGTTTCACCCTTCTCGAGTCGTTTTTTGATCGCTATACCTTCCAGCGGTCAATCGGCCCCAACACAATGGGGGTTTCATGTCATTTTGATGAAGACACGCTTTTGTCCTTTCAGTCTTCTCTTCTTACCTTTCCAGATCTTCCGCTCGGCGTACAGGTGGCTGTAATAGTTTTACCTCTTAACACACTACACTTAGGGTCATGACTTGTTTGTTTTCTTTTACCATCACCCATGCTTTACTCGTCTGGTTTCTTCTTCTCATTCTATAGGGTTATCATGAACAGTTTATCACGAGCAGAGCGAATGTCGGGCATATACTCTCATTCCATTTTCCAGGGTATGCTTTTGTCATCGTTTGCTTGGGTTTCTCTATTTACCCCACCTTCCAGTCTCCTCGGCCACGAAATCCACTTATTCATTCTTATTGTCTATGTTGAGAGCATCAGTTAGGAACAATAGTGTCCGCGGTTATGGAATGCGCGATGACACGGTGAATCCAAGGTTGATTCACCTTTACCATTATCAAGAGCCTCGCCAGCGCCGAGCAGTAGTTACCACTCAGTGGAGCTAGATAATAATAGTATATTCATTGATCCTGGATGGACTGTTTCAGCATCTTTACATCTGATTCTACCAACTCAGGCATTGAGTAATCAATAGAGCATATGTGAACAAATTGGGTAATGTAGAAGTATATTGTACTTGTATTCTCTCTCTAATGCAGATATTGCTGAATGACGAATAAAAAGGAAAGAGGCCCCCTCAAAAAAAGCCCAAAACAAAACGCTCCTTCGTATGCTGGGGCGTGGTACGAACAAAAACCAACACGAGACACAAAACGATCCCAGAATTCAGCATGATTGCCGAAGACGGGGCCGAATACTCCCCCTCCATAGAGGAAATATATCAACAAATTGCAGGTCGACAAACTCGTTTCATAGTAGTATGTCGAGATGACCAAAAACACACACAACACAAAAAAAAGGAGGGCCAGAATATATGTATGTATACTATGCCGACAATTCGTATAGGGAGGAGAGAAGCCAAGAACGAAAAAAAATAAACAAAAAAAAAAAACGAAGCAAACCAGATCACAAGCCAGTAGTGATTTAGTGGATTAGAAATGAATGTATGCAGGGTATCAGATGCGGAATCAAAAGGCGTAGGGGGTAAGAAGTGTGTTGCGTGGGATTAACAATGATGGCGATGGGGCTGGGAAATGCGGCTTTTCGAAAGAGGATTGCATGAAGGGCGGGCAGAAAGCAAGCATTTCACACAGCTTGGGTAGGCGTGGGGAGACAGAAATCAGGCTGCACTAGCCGTAGGTTGAGTTTTGGCGGCTGCCCGAGGTGGAACTGCTGGCGCTGTTCTCGCTGCCAGGCGTGGAGGCATCAAGGACGACCTGCTGGCGGATGGAGACGATCCACTCGTGCTGGAGGAGCTCGGCCGCGGTGGATCGCTTGAGCGGATCACACTCGAAGCACCGGCGGAGGAAGTCGATACCCAGGTCGCTGAGTTGGTCGCGGCTCGGCAGCTGTGGTTGGTTGCCTTGGGCGATGTTGTACATAATGGCCCACTCGTTGTCCAGGGTCGACCAGGGTCGACGGCCAGTGGCCATCTCCAGGATCACACAGCCCAGGGACCAGATGTCAACTGCGCCTTGGCGGTGGATGAGCTTGGAGGTGTCGCCGCGGATCACTTCGGGGGACATGTACATCGGGGTGCCGGTCATGGTCTTCTGGTTCTTACCCCAATTGTTCTGGGGGATCTGAGAGTCTTTGGGTACGATGGCGTCCTTGTGACCAGTGCCAGAGAAGGCGTCCATGGGAGCGACAGTCCTTCCTTGGCGGGCGATGATCTTAGCGGCACCGAAATCGACGTACTTGATAATTCCATTGTGGTCGAGGAGGATATTCTCGGGCTTAATGTCGCGGTGGATGATGCCGGCCTGGTGCAGGTACGCCAAACCCTCCAGAAGCTGAAGAGCGTAGACCATGATGACCGTCTCATCCTCAACACGGCCGTGCTCGAGCAGGCTCGCAAGAGACCCGCCAGAGCAGTACTCCATGAAAATGTACACCTTGTCACGGTGGACTTCGATTCCGTGGTATGAGACGATGTTGGGATGATCAAGAACTTCCAGCACGCCCATCTCATCGCGGATCTGTTGGGCAATCTTAGGAATGAGCTGGGGATCCTGTAACCGGATCTCCTTGACAGCCATGAGGTAGTTGCTGTCGAGGTTGATTGCAGCATAGACGGATCCGAACGTTCCGCCTCCAATGAACTGACCCTGCTGCCAGCGCAGAGTGACATTCGTAGCCGAAGACGAGAGCACGGTAAGAGATCTATCAGCCTCATTGGAACCCTCCAGGACTCTTCCGAGTGCCTGACGCTTCGCATCTTCATCGACTCGCCGATCTTCAATCTCGATCAAGTGAGCCAGACGCTGTTCTCGCACAAGCTTGGTCGCTTCTTCATCCGTCAAAACTCGGCCTGCGGCCATTCTTCTAGAGCCGGCGCGCTCTTCCAAGCGCTGCTTCTCTGCCTGAGCTGCACGAGAAGACCGAGCGCCCATGATATCGAAGTGAGATATGAGGAGTGACATACACCCCGCCACTTTCTGTCGTAGACGAGCAAACTGCGCGTCGTCCATGGAAAGTAGATGTCTGCTGGAGGTAATAGCCATGGCGAATTCAAGGGCAGAGACAGCCCACTTGAAGGTCTTTCGATCAGCAGCATCACAATCGTCGCAAACGAAGGAGACCCAGTCAAGAGACAAATCCACAAGTCTCGCACTATTCATAGCGCGTCTGTTAGGATCAACATTCGAAGAACGCTTTCCGAATTCCGTGGCGAAAGCATAGCATGCTTGTACCAGGTCATGATTCTCTACTCCCTTCTCTCTCAGCTGATTTCGGATAATTGCAACGCTATCCATAATTGTCATGGACAGCTTGAATGAGATCTTCTTGATCTTATTCAGTTCCACATTGACGCGACCAAGATTGGCCCGTTGCTCAATGGCCATGTCGAGATGCGTTCCAGTAAGATGCGCCAATTCAGCCCGAGCATTAGCCAGGCGCTGCTGAGTGCCCTCAACAACGAGGCGCAATTTCCCTAATCGCAAGTCTGTGGGGTGTTCCATGGTTTCAAGCTGCATCTCTTTGCCAGCCCAAGCCAATGGCTTCTCTGGACGAATGACCAAAATATAGGGCGCGTGAGGGGAGTCTTTCGAAGCATCTTCATCACGGAAGGATGTGCCCATGATTGCTTGTAGATCTGCGGGCCGACCCCACAAAGCAGGATGCGCAAAGAGATAGACATTCTTCTGGCCCGTGGTGGAGTTAGACTTGATAATGAAATGGTCCGATACGAGGAGCGCTTCCAGGAAGTCATAGGCAATGTCAGCTGGCAAATTGTACTCCGTTGCATTTTCAAACAATTGGCGCAAGAAGCGGGAGAAACGATAGAGCTTCCGTTGGCGAATACGTGTAGAATCGAGAACGCTCTTATACCGCTTATCCATGTCGAGGGGATCCTCATTCGGACGTATCGCCAATTCTCGTTCGAAATGAATCATCAAGCGTTGAAGAGACTTTGCAGTCAGGGCACTGACCATAAGTTAGCAAACATGCACATCGTGGCTTGAGAGATCCCGTACCTATATTGCTCAGCAACCTCAATGTCACCCCCATCAAGTTGACGTCCAACCTCATTGGAGAATTCCCAATCCTGTTCCAGAATCTCCGCTTCCTTGAATGTGTTCTTGTTTGCATTCAGCTTCCAATTGAGGAGTCGGAAGTAGTACTTCATGGCGTCCAGGACGACCGAGTCGAAATTCTCATCGATACAAGGGGGCAAGTCCCAGCCGGGCTCAGGCCTGGCGATATCCATATATCGTTGCTTGATGTCCACCGCTACTTTCATCAAGATCTGGAACTGTGAAAGCATCTGATCCACCAAGATTGGGGACTGCTGAGCAGGATCTTTCATGTTCTTTGCATAGGAAAGTCGCATGCGGATAATTTCTTGGATGAGACGCGATGGGAAGTTGATCAAGGTAAGTAATTCCTCGATATAGGGCGGCAGATGACGCTTGGCAAACGAGCTGGCATTTTCAATCAAGGTGTTCTTCGCCTTCTGAATCACTTCGCCCACACCGTTGAGCATGTTCTGTCTCCCCTGGAGCGTTCTCAGCCCGTCTTCCTTCATGATCCGGTCCAAGAAGGAGGATTCGTCTGTAAGATCACTGTTGATTGACTTTGTCCTTGGCTTGCTGAAGTCAAGCTCGTCGTTGCCAACCCACTTCTGCAGAATGGCAAGTTCAGTGTTGATCAAGATCGTTGTATTGTGCCAGGCAAGAACAGCATCACGACTCGATCGGAACTCATCTGAAGCGATGCGGGGGTGGGCGCTTTCCAGCTCTTTGTGAGTGGAATACAAGCTTTCACATCTCTCGATCTGTCCCACAATGTCCTCGACCTGTTGAATGGGAGGCTTCCCAATCTCCGTCTCACCTTTGATCTCAAACTTGATGATTTCTTCAATGATAGGTCCCAGTCCACTCCGGGCCTCTTCGATCAGCTTCCGCTGCAGAGCGACACTGCGCCCGCACGTTCTTGCCCTAACACCCAGCCATATCGCATTATTCTGGGCGGAAGACCGTTTGGAGTCCGTAGACCCTAGAAGACGTTGTTTCTCTTGCTTGACGACATCTCCCTTCAAGACAGAAGACAACATGGAGTGCCACTCCAGCCTTTCCTGATTTCTCGGGTTCTTCAGCTCATCGATCGTCGGCAGGTTATCGTCATTGAGGAAAAGTTGAATGTCAGGGTCGTAGGCATCATCTTCGAAGGGAACTTCTGACGACGGCGAGGGTTCCTCCAGGTCCGAGTCACCGATTCCCGGGCTCATATTCTGAGCTTCGTCGAAATGGTTGTACCATGCCTGTGGGTCGGCCCGGATGCGCTGGACATACGCCTTCTCCTGCGCTCGATACTGGGCGTTCGGGTCCCTGCGGGGGGTTCGCTTCGTTGACGAGGATCTCTGACGGTCATTCTGGAAGCTGATGTATTGGGGCGGGCGGCGCTGAGGGGCGTAGGTGTTGGAGGGTGTCCGAGCGGGGCCGGACGGGCGTTGCGACCTCAAGTCACCTGGCAGACCGTCTACAGGTTGTGCTTTTTCGAGAGCGGAGGCACCAACGCTCGCACCCCGCGGGCGTGATGGTGTGCCCGTGACCCATGAAGGGATACCGCTGGGGAGGGATGGGGTTGGAGAGTTGGCGATGGTCGACGCGGGGGTTGGGATCTGGCCGTCGAAATTCTCCGTGAAGCTGGAGTCCGACCGGAGTGAGAAGGGCTGTTGCAGCAGCTCATCGGAGGAACCGGAGCCATCCGAGTCATGATTGTTCATATCAGGATGCTCCATGATCTGGAACCCACGGTCTTGTTGGGACTCCATCTCGCATGGCCAGTGCTAGAGAGCGGGTTGGAAGGGAAAGCCTCAAGCGGATAGATAGGGGCTGTGGCGGTGCATGCTTCTGCTGCTAGGCCTGTCAAAAAATCCCTGGCAAACGCGTCTGCGTCTTCAGCCGGGTGGTCTGAGCAAAAGTGATCAATTTCAGTCGAGCAATCAGTATTCAGCGCGATAAGAAGTGTGATATAGCACTCAATGCCAATGACTCAGCGACGTCGGAGACGCTGTTCGGAGGGAGAATCAAGAGAGCTTCATTTAGAAGCGAAATCAAGGACTGCCCACCGCCCATGACTAAGCACATTACCGCCACACCAATCTTCCTGTGACTTGTCCACCTTCGTTCCATGCAATCACTGAAAACAATGTACGGAGTAAATCAACTTTCAAGATTTGGATAGGACGCGCGGTTTGCGGTGTCACTATATCACTCTCATGACATTGGCTCCAGGTTCTGAAGCCTAATCAGAAACTTCACAAGCGAAGCGCCAGTGTGGAGCAGCGAGTGTACTGTACGAATGACACTACTACGGGGTTTGCGGAGTACTTTGTATACTTTAAATTATTTGCCATGCCATGATACCAGATCCCGTTGTCCACATCAGCGCTCATTCTAGTTAATGCCGGAAGATCAACACTGGCGCGTGCTATGTGATCCCGATGATCCTTCGATGATCTGCATTCGAGGAAATAGACGGCTGTCTCTCAATTTCCATATTGGTATTGATCAACCCACCATACGCATGAACTGCGAGGGGCGTGCATTAGTGCATCAGATCAGAAAGCCCGAGCTGCAGTTGATAGAGAAGCCCAAGTGCATTGTCAATGCCCCTGCGCAGGGAAGAATGAGTACTTTCATCTTCAGAGCGCTGGCCGATCTTCCCAGCAATGGTGACGTTATGCGCGCCGTCTTGGGTTCCACGGCGACACACAACTATCCTTACATATCCAGTGCTAGGGCGCAAAAGGAACTTCTCCAAGTACGTACAGAAAAGCAAGTATGAGTCTCGTTTCAGGTCAATTAATCCAGTGGTTGGGGAACAGTTTGTTGGGAAGATAGCGCTGCGGGCTTGAGGCAGGTTGCCCTATGCAACACCCTCAGTAGGCTATAAAGCAACAAGGATTTCGGTGATAAAGCCAAGAGTATCGAATGATGTGACGAATAAGTCTGTTTAAACCCGATTGTCGGTAAAGTCACGGCTCCAAGGAAGCGAGATAATTTCGAATGTTTGTCGAAGGACGGCCTACTTGATGCTTCAAGTCATATCCCACCATGCAATAACCGGGTAGAAAAGAGAGCCTTACCCTACAAGCACAAATTGAGTCGGCCTGAAGCCCTTTTACTCGCAAGCATCACGTTGATTGACCTGTCAGGTCGGACAGCAGGCCGAGAAGTGGGAGAACAATGCGAGAGCGAAAGCATTATGAAGAGAATAGATATGATGAATAACTCAGGGGCCTGGTACATGCTTACTGCTTACAGTCATTATCTTCCCAGAGTATTTAACCTCTCACTTTCTCATCTGCGCACAAAAGACGGGCAAATTGTGCTCTTGTAGTCTATCCAAAAAATTGAAGCCTGCATATCGAAAAGCTTTGATAAGCTTGAATCAACACATACAATACTTGGCTGCTCTCAGTTGCATCTTGACTTCGGACTCTATCAGCTTTACCTTCATTGTATCGAATAATGTCGTCAACGATAGACCTGGGCGACTCATTTCCTTCCCTCACAACTCATGCTGTGAGCATGTTTCTCCCAACATGGACGGCTGACACTGATTATGAGGAAGGTGCTAAGTACGTGTTGGACAGAGTCTTCAATGGCTGACCATGAGCCTATATCCACAAACTCATTGCTGCATTTGCAATTGACATCGTGACCAGATGCTGCTTTAACCAGAACCGCCAATATAAAGGCGATGTTGTTCCCATCCCGCGAAGCTGCTGAAAGATGCCGTGACTTCATTATCACTATCAAGGCAGAAGCGGCGAAGGAGGTACTGGTTGGAAATGTCAAGACAATTGATTTGTCTCTAAATAAGAATTCAGCGACTTAACCGATCGCCATGACTAAGAAAGTGTCGCCCTCAATATCCGCCGTCATATTCCAGTAGGATCTGCTCCCAATCGCTAAACAGTATTGGCAACATTCTGGAGATGGGATCTCAGTTCGACAGGCAGATCGTCACGTCGTTTTTTGTGGAGGGTATGCTAGTGACAGATTGTGCAATTACCGCACCGGCATCACAAACGCGAAACAGTCGCAGCCAACAGTGAATCACAAAAGACGCCCAAGAGGTATCAAAGAGATTCCGCCACAGATCATCGCAAGATGCTCCCGAAGCAGAAAAAAAGTTACTACCGGATCAAAAAATGTCGGACTCGATAACCAGCACAAGGCCGTACCCGAGAACCGAGAAAGCACGCAGTCCCTGGAAGAGCGGTTTGGACGAAACTTAGATCTCTCATTTGTCGACAAACGCCAGAATAGCGATTCGTCGACGCCTAGCAGGCTACCTGGTAGACGAAAGTGGATCTTTCATCTACAGCTGCAGTCAAACAATCGAGCTCACAAGCCAATTCACAGGGAGTGACCGGAGTGTCCGACGACGACGTTTACCTATACCCGTGCGGCATGAGTATCATTTTCAATACGCAACGGATGCTGTTCGCGGTCCGAGGCCAACGGAAGAGTATCTCGTTTGGTTTCCCATATGTCGACACCTTGGAAATCTGGCATGGCTCCTCGGACAGGCTGGATGGGCTGGACGGCCTAGAAGCCCGCCTGCAGGCTGGCGAACGGTACCTGGCCTTCTTGTGCGAAATCCCCGGAAATCCAATGTTGAAGAGCCCCGGTCTCCGGCGCGTCAGCGAATTGACCGACATGTACGACTTTGCCGTGGTGGTAGACGAGACAAATGGCAACTCGGTCCATGTCCAGCTCCTGCCCCCTGCCGACGTGGTGGTCAACAGTCTCACGAAGATATTCACAGGCGACTGTAACGTGATGGGTGGTAGCGTTATCCTGGACCCCGAAAGCCGGTATTATCTCCCACTGAAGGGGCGTTTGATGCGGATTTTGAGGAAAACAATTATTGGGTCGAGGACGTTTTGTTCATGGAGCGCAATAGCCGGGACTTCGTGGCGCACATCAGGATAATAACGACAATGCTGAGGCCATCTGCCTAATTTTGCAAGCCCATCCGCTAGTCAAGGACGTCGGTTACCCCAAGTATAGTCCGACGAAACGTTTCTATGATAAGTGTCGAACCCCCACGGGCGGGTATGGAGATTTGCTGTCTTTCACGTTTCACCCGAAGAAACATACGGTGGCATTCTTAGATCGCATCGAGACGGCCAAAGGGCCGAGTCTCGGCACGAAGTTCACCTTGACGTCGCCTTAAGTTCTTCTCGCGTACTATTGGGGCTTGGGTGGGCCGCGGGGTTCGGCGTGCCGGCCGATTTGCTGCGCGTTAGTTTCGGGGTCGAGATTGTGGAGGATCTCAAGGCTCGGTTTGCGGTTGCGCTGGAAGCGGCCGAAGCGATCGTGTCGGGCTCTGTGTGATCATCGGATTGCGACAATATTGGAGCGCTTCCACTCTGATAGAGTTGAGTATGTATTCCTACTCGTACGGAGTGGCGTATCAAGCTTTCGCAGATGAACGGACCCCATGGGGAACATTGATGCTGTAGCTATACTTGTAGATGGAACTCGGGAGCTGCATAAGCAGTATCAACATATTTGCGGTGTCGGATATAGCGAACTAAAGTAATTGGTTTCTTGGCGTCATCAATGGTGACTGAGTCAAGGCAAGGACGAGCAGGTCGAGTGATAATAAGTTCAATAGGAGGTAGTTTGGTTCGTTCGTAATCAACAGCCTTGTAGATTGTACGGTAGATAAGACTTCCACCCGAGCCGATGGTGATTGGCTGCCACGACGGAGGA
Source organism: Aspergillus aculeatus ATCC 16872 (assembly GCF_001890905.1). Taxonomy (NCBI): domain Eukaryota; kingdom Fungi; phylum Ascomycota; class Eurotiomycetes; order Eurotiales; family Aspergillaceae; genus Aspergillus; species Aspergillus aculeatus. Next base: position 878,690 of record NW_017962982.1, read on the forward strand.
AGATAAGGAGTTCCATCTTCATTCTCGGAAGGTTTAGGAACAACCACCAGACTCCCTCCCCATTCCAACCAACTCATTCAATTGTACTCCGACCTACAGTACAACTACAGTTCTGAACGTCAGTGGGGCAGATCTGCAAGGTTTGGAAAAACCTCGTGGTCATTACTGCGCCTCCCGATGGAGCTTCACGAAGGATGGCAAGTCCGCCAGAATCCAAGAATCAGCCCTGTCAGTTCAATCGCATACAGTACCTACGTATCTGGCGGGAGATAAGGAACTCTCTTTGACCCCTTACTACCTGTACATACAATTGTCTACCTGACTAACTCTTAATTTACCACTGATAAGACACATGGATGACTATCTCCAGCCAGTCCCGATGCTGCCTGAACGGAAGGATTTCTCCCGGGCTGAATAGACTTCTCTCCTTATCCATACTTCCGCGCATTTGCATTATTGACCCTCTTCTGTCAATGAAATCCCTAATCTCCCTCCGCGTTTGAGTTTCGCATCACGAAGCATACCTACTGCTATCACTCCGAGTCTACCGGCCTGTTTGCCGCTTCCGACATGTAACCGATATGCAGCCATCAGCCATGGCTGATGGATTAGGCGTCCATGCACGATGAACAAGCCAATGCCGTGGAACTCTACTCCCAACATGCGCATCCACGTTCTCGACAGATCGGAAAATGAAAAAGAGTCATTCCAGCCAGCTGCAGGTCAGAGGAATACTGCCAAGTCAATCAATGTGAGAAATAACATTGGTCCGTGATGGCTCCTTCCAGCAACTCCACCCGTCTGGATCCGCCGCCATGGCCAGTCCTCCGATATCTATCAGTAGATATCGCATCGTATTAAGACCAAACTAATCCTGTCGCCAAGAAAGAGAACACCCCCAGGATGGCTCCGATGATGTGGAGCCCTTCCAGGGTTCGAAGCAAGTGAGACGATGGCGCTTTTCATCTGACTGGTAATATCTCCGGCCGCCGACTATCATCACCACTATTTATCACTCCTGCATCTCCCCCTGATCTGACCTCTCTTTTTCTCTCGACTATATTTGAAATCTAAACTTTTCTTTCTATTATTGATCAGCAACCCAGTCGTCCTAAATTGGTAACAGCTCAGATCCAATTATTCATCGATCAGTGCCCGGACTTTCCCCAACTCGCTTTCCTTGCTGTCGGTCTAATACGTGCCTGTTCCTTCCATTGCCTTCGAGACCCCCTACGCTTGGGTACCGCCTGCGCGCTCGATAATACTTTAACCTCTTGCCAAGCTGTGGTAGACGGGCTGCAACCCACAGTTCTTTCTCTTCGATCCTGTAACAAGTTCCGTGCATCTTGTGAGATTCACGATGTCGGCGTATCCCGTTGCCTACAATGGCACGGGTGCAACGGGTGGTGATTCCCTGACGGAAGACCTCAACATCTATTACAGTGTAAGCTCCTCAGGCGCTTTGTACTTAGCCTTTGCTAACTGTTATCAGTCCGGGGACATTGCTTGGGTGATTACCTCCACTGCCCTGGTGCTATTGATGATTCCGGGTGTCGGGTATGGGACCATTCCTAGTGTTCAATATATTAACTCCAGAGCTAACCCTACCAGCTTCTTCTATTCCGGTCTTGCTCGCCGCAAGTCAGCTCTGTCGCTGATCTGGCTCTCGATAATGTCGGTCGGGGTGGTATCTTTCCAATGGTTCTTCTGGGGATATTCGCTAGCCTTCTCCCACACTGCCGGAAGTTATATTGGAGACTTGCAGAATTTCGGTATGAAGGGTGTGCTGGGAGCTCCTTCCGTGGGCAGCACTAAAGTTCCGGATCTTCTGTTCGCCGTCTTCCAGGGAATGTTCGCAGCTATTACGTGAGTATACCTTTGCTACGATCCATGACAAACCTGCATATCTGACAGGATGAAACTAGGGTGGCCCTTGCAGTCGGTGCCGTTGCTGAGCGCGGTCGCATGCTTCCTTGCATGGTCTTCAGCTTTGTCTGGACCACCATCATCTACGATCCCCTCGCCTGCTGGACATGGAACGCGTCCGGTTGGGTGTTCAAGCTAGGAGGTCTCGACTTCGCCGGTGGCACTCCTGTCCACATCGCCTCCGGCTCTGCCGCTCTTGCCTACTCTCTCATGCTCGGAAAGCGTCGTGGTCATGGAACGCACGAGCTCAACTACCGCCCTCACAATGTCACCCATGTTGTCATCGGCACGGTCTTCCTCTGGGTTGGATGGTTCGGTTTCAATGCAGGCTCCGCTCTGGCTGCCAACCTGCGTGCCGTGATGGCGGCCGTTGTCACCAACCTTGCTGCATCGGTGGGTGGTGTCACTTGGTGTCTCCTGGACTACCGACTTGAGAGGAAATGGTCTATGGTTGGATTCTGTTCCGGTGCCATTGCCGGTTTGGTTGCCATCACTCCAGGCTCTGGCTTTGTCACACCTTGGGCGGCCTTCATTTTCGGCGTGGTCGGTGCTGTTGCCTGCAACTATGCCACCAAGCTGAAATATGTGATCCAAATTGATGACAGTCTTGACATCTTCGCTGTCCACGGTATTGGTGGCCTTGTTGGCAACCTTTTGACCGGAATCTTTGCCGCGTATGTCCCTTCCCATATCTCTGCAAGCACTTCACTAACTTTGCTTCAGTGACTACATTGCTCATCTCGATGGCTCCACCGTCATCGACGGTGGATGGATCAACCACAACTACGTCCAGCTCGGCTACCAGCTCGCCGACTCCGTCTCCGGCATGGCCTACTCCTTCTTCGGCAGCTGCATCATTCTTTTCCTGATCAACCTGATCCCTGGTCTCCACCTGCGCATCTCCGAAGAAGATGAAATCTTGGGTACTGATGACGCCGAGATCGGTGAATTTGCCGTATGCCTCCCCAACTTTGAACCCCCTATATATTGATGAGCAAAAAAAGCTAACCCTTTGGAAAACAGTACGACTATGTCGAAATCACCCGCGACGTCATCGCCGGCACCAGCCCCGAGCACGCCGAGAGCTCCTCCAAGCGCAGCATCACGCCCGCCGGCAACGAGGAGTCGGTAGAACTGAAGGCGTAAAGTGACTGGACCATTTACTTCTCGGACAGGGTGAAACCACCACTCCACATAATCTTTCCTTTTTTTCTGGACTATATCCCTTTTCCTTTTCTTTTCCTCAGGTCTCTACCACTTTGATATCCCCCTCTTTTATTTTGAATATGTATATACTTTTCTTTTCTTGGTTCTATTCCCCCTTTCAAGGCTTCCTCTATTTGACTTTCTTACCTAATGTGACTGGTTATCGATTCGATGTTTCTCGGAAAGAAAAAGTAACTGAATGAAGAAGGATCATCAAAACCAATCATATTGTTCCATCCCGGTCACTCACACACCCTCGAGCAAAACTGCAAATGCCCTGACGTGTTTCGTATATGAAAGCCTCAGCCCTCTTCACTTCATATCCCCTTTTCCAATGATCTGATAGCTGTATGAGTCACAGCAAAAAGTGCATCATCTTTTTATCGCCGAGATGGAAGAAAAGTTCCACGCAGCGTTCGCTGCACTGATGACCCCACCTGGTGGCGTCATGTATACAAAATTCTCTCCAGTAAGGTGAACACTTGGGTGCCTTTTCAAAGTGACCCCAGAACTGGCATCCTACCACCACCCGCACACCAAAACGATCCAGGAAAAGCTAAACAGGAAGCCACACCTACCTCCAAATCTTCCCCAATCCCTCAATCCAGTACCAACTGTCATCGGAGTAGCACCGGAAGGGTTTTATGTATATAGCCAAAAGATATACATCACTTAGCCTCGCTTGGAAGAGCTGCAGTGGTTGGGGGGGGGGGCGGGGGGGCGCTAGCAGGTGAATCGTATACTCATAATAGGGAGTACATTGCTGTACGGTACCTGTACGATACCTGCATCCAGCTAGTTAGTAGCTAGTCTAAAGGCCCCGGTAGGGAGTTAAGAACCTTGAAGCCTGGAGCGCTCCGCTTAGCGCCGGCAGCATATAGCAGCGTGCTGATTGGTGAGGACTTTAAGTATATCCAACTCGATGCTTGTTTGCCGAAAGAAAGTCACGTGACTTACATCACCTGTACTGCTTCACCTCCTGTGGGTAAAGTACAAGCCACTCTGTGCCAACCGCTTAGCCCTGACCCAGTATTATCTACTCCTTCCAATGTCTCAATAGACATTACGTGGTCCTACAAGTTCAAAGCCCGGGTGCTATCACCGCAGAAAACCCATAGGCGAGCAGAAGCGGCTCATCTACGCTGCATATCAAGCAATAGACTATAAATTGCTTCGAACTATGTGCTATTGATTTGGATGGTTTCAGGCTTCCATCGGCCTAGGTAATTAAAAAAAACAGGAAGGGGAAAATTAAAGGCGCTCAAACGAAATAGTTCACCGACAATGACCGGTACAACGAGCCAACGTCCTTTGAGAATGTAAGCTTATCAAGGGTATTAGAGAGCGCGTGTCCCGCTTTGCGTCATTCTTGACGGCCAAAAGTTTACTCCTGCTCATCAAGGATCTCCTCCTCGGGGCTGTGACAGAGTTAGCGACTATATTTCCGGCGCGACAGTCGGGAAACTCACTATTCCTCCTCGCCCTCGGAAATGGAGGCGTCCTGATACTGCTGGTACTCGGAGACGAGATCGTTCATGTTGCTCTCGGCCTCAGTGAACTCCATCTCGTCCATGCCCTCACCAGTGTACCAGTGCAAGAAAGCCTTGCGACGGAACATAGCAGTAAACTGATCACCCACACGCTTGAAGAGCTCCTGGATAGAGGTCGAGTTACCGATGAAGGTAGAGGACATCTTAAGGCCACGGGGAGGGATAGAGCAGAGAGCAGTCTGGATGTTGTTGGGGATCCACTCGACGAAGTAGGTCTGGTTCTTGCTCTGGATGTTGCGCATCTGATCCTCAACCTCCTTCATGGAAACACGTCCACGGCTAGATTCAGTCAGTACGAAAGTCATGACGCAATAGGATACGGGCAGCGTACAAGATGGCGGAGCAGGTGAGGTAACGGCCGTTGCGGAAGTCCGAAGCAGCCATCATGTTCTTAGGGTCGAACATCTGCTGGGTCAACTCAGGAACGGAGACGGCGCGGAAAGAGTGAGCGCCACGGCTGGTCAGAGGAGCGAAGCCGACCATGAAGAAGTGGAGACGAGGGAAAGGAACCATGTTGACAGCCAGCTTGCGGAGGTCGGAGTTAAGCTGACCAGGGAAACGAAGACAGGTGGTCACACCGGACATGACGGCGGAGACCAGATGGTTCAGGTCGCCGTAGGAGGGATTGGAGAGCTTGAGGGTACGCATGCAGATGTCGTACAGAGCCTACATCAATCATCCGGTCAGTTTATGCGCCTTTCAACCATACCGGCGGTGTCACCCAGTTAGGCCATATCCTCCAGAACATACCTCGTTATCGATACAGAAGGTCTCGTCGGAGTGCTCAACAAGCTGGTGGACGGAGAGGGTGGCGTTGTACGGCTCAACAACAGTGTCGGAGACCTTCGGGGAGGGAACGACGGAGAAAGTGGCCATCATACGGTCGGGGAACTCCTCACGGATCTTGGAGATCAAGAGAGTACCCATACCGGCACCGGTACCACCACCGAGGGAGTGGGTGATCTGGAAACCCTGAAGGCAGTCGCAGCCCTCAGCCTCGCGACGGACAACATCGATAACCTGGTCGACAAGCTCGGCACCCTCAGTGTAATGGCCCTTGGCCCAGTTGTTACCAGCACCGGATTGGCCGAAGACGAAGTTGTCGGGGCGGAAAAGCTGGCCGAAAGGACCGGCACGGACGGCGTCCATGGTACCGGGCTCGAGGTCGACGAGGACGGCACGGGGAACATACTTGTTGCCGCTAGCCTGGTGAAGCAGTCAGGAGCTGATGCGGGAAAGCCGGAGGGAAGACTCGAAGACGAACCTCGTTGAAGTAGACGTTCATGCGCTCCAGCTGGAGGTCGGAGGAGCCATTGTAACTGTCCTTTCCATTAATATCCTTCCCCATTCTCCACGACCCGCTGGTCCTGCCGCCCGGGAAGTCTGCACTTACACACCGGCGCCATCGAGGCCGTGCTCACCAGAGATGGTCTGCCTGGAAGACTGTTAGCTCAATTGACCACAGAAAAGCTTTGACAGTAATGTTCTTGACTCTGAGTGAGAGACTTCAGAGCATGTCATGTCCTCCGTCCACTCGAGTAGAGAGACATACCAGAAAGCGGCACCAATTTGGTTACCCTGTTACCAGCCCCCATGTTTTAGTCCACTGTATAAATATACCGAACCACAAAGGTTGTGTGTCCCAGCACGAATTCACTTACACACTGACCGGTCTGGAGGTGAACCTGTTGGGTGGAAAAAGACTAGGTTAGCCGCATAATCCTGATATTGAACAACTGGTGGGGGCGCATCAGGGGAGTGAAGTCTATACGACGCGTCTCCCGTGGCGGACAACAACGGAGAGGGGTAGAACACATACAATTTCGCGCATTGTGAAAGGTGATTGAAGTCGATGAGGGGGAAAAGTGGGTTGACAGATGCCGGAGAAGAATGGAGGAATGTAGGGATTGGATTAGGTGGAGGAGACTGGGGAAGACAGTCGAAGTGGAAGGAGGAGGAAGGGAGAAAACGAGGAATTGGGTTAGTTCGGAGAGTTTGGGTAGAGAAGGAGAGCGGTGAAGGGTGGTGGGGGGGAGAAGGGGGGGGTTGTTTAGGGAGAGTTAGTGGTGCAGTAGCAGTGGACTGTTACCTGAGTACCCCCCGATCAACAACAAAAAAGTCAACAGTAGTGAACACAAACCTTGAACCGTGGCTTGATTGTTTTCTTCCGGCAGCCCAGAAATTAAGGGGAAAATCCCAAGAAGGAAAGTACTCAGCCCGATCGGGCTTGGCGTGTTAGTTAGCCAGCACGGGATTCGTTGGAAGGCTGAATGAATGCCTCAGAAGTCAGGCTCGCAACCAACACACGCGAACCGAACTTTGATCTACTGAGCCTCTGGTTCATGGCATGTGTTTTGTTGTGGTTATGGATTTGGTGCTTCTTTGTTCCCCCCGCTGCATGAGGTCATTACTTCTTTGAATATTTCTTTTGCTATAGTACACATGTTCTTAATCAAGGTTGAATGTGACTATGGGAAATCACAGTCCCTTGCCCACATAGTTCAGCAAATTGCCCGTTGGGGATTCGGATCTGCTTGCTATCCATGATACCTGAAAATAGATGTCTCTCCATATCGCTGCTGCTGTTCCTGCTGCCGCCGCTGCTCTCACTTGGCAGTATTCTCCACCGTGTGAGAGCTTTCCAACCACGTGCCAAATTCATCCAAGCGCTGCTCTTCCTCCGAATCTTCGGCATCCAACCCTTTCTCGGCCAGATCTTCCAGCGCTGCCCGCTTCTCATTGGTCTTCTTGAACTTCTCTTTCCCATCGGAGATGTATGCTTCCACTCGCGTGCCAGCAAAATAGCGCCCATCCATCATCTGGGCGACATGAACTGTTAGTATGTACCATTTGATTAAGGGAAGTAAATATCAGGCGAATGCAACCCACCTGGACACAGTTGCGAGCCGCCTCCGGATCCTGGAAGCGGACGCTCACGATCCCCTCCGGCTCCTTATCGTAGAGAACAACATTCGTAATCTCCCCGAGCTTCGAGCATTCATCGCGGATATCTTCCTTGATGTCGAGTATAGCGGCAGGGTCCTCCTGTCAAAACGAGTCAGAACCTTTTCATGGATATCGCAGCACGAGAACGGATTTCGTACATCTAATTCTTTCAGAGTGAACATATGTTTCAGAATGACAATCTTCTCAAAGCGTGAGCTTGTATCTGGAAGAGCCGACGGATCGTCATCGTCCCAATCGGCAAGTTTACTATCAGTCGATAAATCAGTATCATCATCATCATCATCATCATCATCATCATCATCATCATCATCATCATCATCATCATCATCATCTATCGACAACCTCCCCCACCATTTGAGGGAATCTCCTTACTTGTTAAGTTTCTGCGTCCGCTGAATGATCTTCCGCTTATCGCGCATGCTCGTCTTCGTCGGGGCCTCCTGTTGGCTCTTGAAGGAGAAATCCGCCGCCTGCACGCGCATCGCCCCCTGCGGGCCCGTCACGCCCAGCCGGAAGTCCGAGTCGTCCAGCATCTGAATGGCCAGGTTCACCGACTCCGGCCGGAAGTAGACCACGAGCGCCTCGCCCTTGAACTTCCCGTCGTCGTCGTTGTACATCTTGATGCGCGGGCGGCCGCTGTCGATCTCCTCCGCAATCACGCCGCACTTGGAGAAGAGGTCGCGGATCTCGTCGAAGGTGGCATCGAGGGGGATTGACGTCACGAAGACGGCCGTGTTGACGCGCTGTTTCTTCGGTTTCTGTCCATTGCGCTGCACCGATAGAAAACTCAGAGCTTGTTTAGCGTTGCTGGCTTTGGAACCCTGTAGACAACAAAGGTTGACAGGTAGTAGTGCAAACTGACCTCCTCACCATTGCCCTGCTGCTTGCGCTTCTTCTTCAATTGCGACGCCGTCACCTGTTCATCCTCATCCACGCCGTGTACTTTGTAGGCTTCTTGCTGTTTCTGGAGCAAGTCATCGTCGACCTGGAGAGAACAACACCCACCACCACCCAAGCGAAAAAATCAGTTTTCACGAACCAACCATACACCAGGCAGAAAAAAGTAGCCCCCTTTTCCCGGCTTGTTTTTCACACACATGCGAACCGGTTTCTCCATGGATGAAAAAGAGTGCTCCGGATCGCCGGAGCAGCAAAACCGAAGGGGAGAGAAGGGAATTTCAACAGCCCGGGAGGAACAGAGCACAGGTCACTGCCGACCAAGGCCGAAGAGAGACAGATGGAGAGAGCGCGCTACACACCGTCGGGATCCACCGCTTCAAGGCGGTGTCGTATTCATATTCTTGACCGTCGTCAGTCTCCAGGATGAACTTATCGTCGAGTTTCGAGAACGAGATGCGCGGGTCGCTGTCGAATTCGGAGGGGTCTTGCGGGAAATTGGCGAATGGCGCCGGGTTCGAGGCGGCGTCGTTCGAGGAGGGTGACGCCATTTGCGGATGTGTGTGCTGAAGCCCGCTCTGCAACGCGACTGTAAGTAGCTAGTATGCGGCAGCTTATCGGATTGTTTTGTTTTGGGAAGGGTGTAGCTGTATGAAAAGATGCAATGCCAGAATTAATTTACTGGGGTTTGGATGAGATCACCGATTGCCCCGTCGGCGTTTGCGGGGAGATGCTTGCTGGGTTTATGTAATCTTCTTCGAAGCTTCCGTGACGATGGAGCGGAAGCTTTTGTTTGGGTCCAGCCCTGGCTGGCCGGCTTCTACTGCAGTAGTCCTCCTCACCACTTCTGCCCAATAATTCTTCGGTTCACACCCACCCCGCTGCTACAGATTCAGTTGCTATATCTTCATTAGCAGTATGGCCAGGTAAGAGCTTTATCAGAGGCACTCATATGTAAAGCACAGTTGCAATTCATGCCGATAGCTCAAGGCACTCCCAACGTCTCAACCACGGGGGACCCCAGAAATCGCCTAGAATCCCTATGTATTCTACAGACCCACATACTAGCTAAAGGGCATACTATGTAGATTATGTAGACACTCAGCCTTGAATAGAGGATTTCCTAACAACATCTTTCCTCTTCTACCCCCGCAGGAGAATCACCCCGAACAGCCCCTCAAAATCTGACCCCTATGCGTTTGGCCCCAGCAGTAAGTATTAGTGGATGCCTCTTCAGTCCGCCAGAAGCTGTACAAAGAATTGGTCTCATCGCTTTGGCCGACAAGTATGTTGTCAAATTTACCCATCTCAGCCCTTCGTTCCTGCGCTTCAAGAACCCATAAGATTGCACACCTTGGAAATGGTCATCTTGGCCGGAGAATCACTGCGCTGCGACTGTAGGCAAATGGGGCTTGTCAGCACATCTGGTCAGCGCGTGTGGACCGGCAGAGTGCTCAGTACTTTGTGCTTTGCAGACAAATGGTCAATACTGGAACAGACTCGTCATATATCCCCGTATGCAAAGGACTAGAATATCTTGTCCTGTATCTGGCAGGGCTCTACCAATGCCTCCGCCTTTGAAGATTTTATCAATGATTTCAAATGAACACCCTATACTAGCCTATATGGGAAATCATACCGGACTTGCCGTGGACCCTGAGAAGCCTTTCTCCCTACCGTATTTCTCCCTATTTCTCCCTAATTGAGTGATTGATTGATTGATTGATTAGTTATTTCATACACGCATATGTCAGCCAATGGCCGAGTGGCGGCAGGTCACGGTCACCTTGCAGGCCGATAACTGGCAAATGGTTGACGGTACCTATTTCTCCCTAGCACTCCCTCCCACAACCGAAACAAAAAGAAGAAGACCAAAAAGCCAACAAGCAAATGCCAGCTCCGGCAACAATGGCTGCTGTTATTTCCTCGTATCTAAGATATTCTGCTACAGACAGACGGTACTATGCCCGCTGAGTGAGAAAAAAGAAAACATGTTCGACCCAAATCTAACCCAAACAGATCAGGGTGTCCTCGCCTTTCTCTTACATTTGACGCAAAGCCGAATATTGACTTGGAGGTTGACATCTCGGTCCCTATCACTTTTACTATCACTCGCGAAGTGGATGACCCCGAAAGGCGACCATGCATTTTCCACTGGGACCCGATTGAGGATGGATTTGGCCAGGGCAGCTTCATGCTGTTTCGGCGGATTCCCGTAGGATTTTTCGATTTTGACTGGCATCCAATCTCGATCAACCCTAGTCGGTTGTCGTTGCTAGCAGAAAGCTCCCTTGAGCCACGCAAGGTACCGACATCGCATCCATGCACCAAAGAACTGCTTCCAGGCGCCAGCGTTTCCTGGAAGGTCTCCTTGCCGGCTGTCTACTTCGACTCCTTCCGACCTGGGCATTACTACCAGACCCTGTGGGTAGGCGGACAAATCCCTCTGTGGGACTGGGGCACATTGGCGAAGTACCGGAATCGCAAATTAGACCCCAAATCCCCACCGTTGATCCTTCCCAGCTCGGAGAAACAGTCGTTGTATATTTTGGACGAAGAAAGCGACATTGATGATGTGGGCGCGTTGCCACCTTCACCTCCACTACTTCTGGCGTCTGTCTGCCAGTTGCGTGGTGGTGCCCCAATCCTAACCTTGAGCATTGCTGGACCTGCTACACTGTCGCGGAAAGACTACGATCCTTCAAGTCGTCTTCGATATGCGGTGACGGCTACACTATCCTACGAAGCAGCCCCGAACATCTCTCTCCAAGAACCCATTGTGTTTCATACCTTTCTCTTTAGAGATGTCGATTGGCGTCAAGAGGGATTTAGGCTCTACCGGAAAAAAGACGGCCAGTGGCAGCCCTATGAAATACGGGGATCCTTCACACATCATCGGTATAGATTTCCAAACCCCGTGTCAAAGAATGTGGGCCGCAATGAAGACAATGACTTCCATGCACTTAATCCGGGTGAGTCGTGGTCGTTCACGCGACGAGTGACTGACTTTCCGGACAGCGTGGTGCTCGGGGATACCTTCCGGTACTGTTACAAGGGGGCTCAACTCGACTGGTGGGACTGGGGTCATTTTCAAGATCATAAAGATACGGTGGTTACCATTGACGGCAAAGTACGCGAGCCAGAAGATAACGGAGGCCGACCTGCGCTTGTCGTACCGGCTAGTAACTACGTGGAGTTCACAGTGGTAGAATGAACAAAGCCTAGATAGTTTCATGACAGCAAGACATTTGTCAATGGACGACATTTCCCTTCACTAGTTAAAGGCCCCCCATCGAGCCCACTCTCGCCGGCATCAACGACCTCTACCACGCCGGCAAGTTCAAGCACTTCGGCCTGTCGAACTTCACAAAGAAGTCCTCCGCCTCTGTCAGGAACACGACTACGTGCGCCCGACCGTCTACCAGGGGAACTATACTGCCATCTAACGTCTCATCGAGTCGAGCCTCTTCCCCTTGCTGCGCGAGTATGGCATCCGGTTCTACGCAAGCGAGCAGGCGAGCTCGTCCGGCGGCCGCTGGGATCCGGACTCCGAGTTCGGAAAGGTCTATCGGAGTCTGTACATGAAGCCGAAGATGTTGAGAGTCCTGGACACCTGGAACGAGGTCGCGGAGAAGGCGGGAATCTCCAAGGCAGAGTTGGCGTACCGGTGGGTGGCGTATCATTCCGCGTTGGACAGGGAGCTTGGTGATGCTATTATTGCGGGGGCGAGTGGTGTCGAGCAGTCGGATCAGACTCTGACGGCCCTGGAGAAGGGCCCCCTCGAAGATGAGGTTGTGAGGCAGATCGAAGCCATCTGGGAGGTTGCGAAGGAGTTTGCGCTCTTGGATAATTTCCACTCGCGCTAGGGGGGTCGGGCAAGTTGCTGCTGATCTAGAGTTCAGACATCGTACTGGTTGGAAAGTATAACAGATTTATCGTTTTTGATACTGAGGTGAGTGATAGACATGAACAATTTTTGATATTCGTCACAACCGCCTGGAAGTTGAAACCAAACAATCAGGCCGAATACTGTCAATTCCAGAGCTGTAATCAGAACTCCAGAAGGTCAGTTCTTTCATTGGCTAGAGTGTCTTAGATGAAAGGACACTGTCCCCTCCGCGAAGTCTCCAACTCCTTTGTAATCTGCTGCAGATCTTTCCGGCCCCGTCCTTCAAAGTACTTCGGGCCTACATCAGGGACGTAGTAGCCCTGCGGATAATACTTCTTCCCCTCGCCACCAGGTAAAGGCCGGCCGAAAGCCCAGGTCAACCAGGCGACTGGGCCCCAGCGGTTCCGCAACGTGGGTTTCGCGTAGTAAGGCGCTGCATCCCATTCCGTGGAGAAGATGCGGCCATGCTCGTCCACATCCGTGAAAGTCTTATACCGCAAGATATACGGCCGGGGAAGAGCGAGGTGGCGCATCGCAAACCGGCGCACGGCCAGTAAGCCCGCGAAGACCCGCGCATATGCTGTCGGAGGCGGGTCGTACCTGAAAGTAACATCCAACCGGGTCAGTGACGTTACTCAGATAATGTCGCGAGTCTTGAGGTAGCACAGGAGCGCCCAGGAGGCCGAATGGGAAACCTACATCATAGCTTTTCGCAGACGATCGTCCATCATATAGGACACAAACTTCAGGCCAACATGCTTGAACGCTTCAGGGACCATGTACAACAGCACTTCCGTGGTCTGGTCGGCCGTTTCTCGGTTCTTGACATGGGGTACCATGCACTTCGCTTCGTAGGCATCAGCCCAGGCCATCACCTCCTCCAACCAAAGCAAGCCGTCCTGAAATCCATCCTTGCCTGACGGCAGGGCATCATAGCTGATGTTGAGGTTATCGCCAACGCTTTTCCAGAAGGTACCCATGGCACATTTCTCCAGGTCAGTCGCGCCTCGCCATTCGTATTTCTCCAGGAATCGGACGGGCTGCACGGCGAAAAGGGCTAGCGTGTACAGCATGTCATCCTCGAGGATCTTACCCGAGGCGCGATACCCACTGTGCATCCAGCGGGTGCGCGCAATGGCGATGCGAGCACGTTCAGACGATGGAGCATTGCCCATAAACTCCTGGATCAAGACAACCGTGTCAGCGTAGCGCTTCAGGGAGGTCTCCGGCTTCGAGAACTGTGCCGTGCCCGCGAGCAGCTTAGAGATGGTCGGGATGCCGTAGGTCTGTACCGGGGGGCTGTCAGTGGTCTAAGATGGCACAGGATACCGCAACCAAGAAAGAAAAAAGAACACTAACTCGGAATAGTGCGAATTGGAGGGACTTCAGGTAAAAGAAAGGAAATTCCTGCTCTAGCATGGTTTTCTGAATCGCCCACGCGTCATCATCGGTCATGCGAGCGAAGGACTCGCGCGTGGGATAGTTGTATCGCTTGTGCATCCATTTCACTTTGCGGAATCGCAGAAGATTCACCAGAGTGACATACGAAGTTATGGCGAGAATGAAATATGTCACGTAGGGATGAGACGAAGCGTCTGAAGAGAACAGCGACGGCCCCTTGAACTCGGAAGAGTTCTCCGTAGCATTCGCCATCGGTTTTCCAATGGCCGGCTCGCAATCTCTGCTCGATTGCTCTGACAGAGGCTCGTTACAGTGATATGATATGGAAATGTCAAGTCTAAAATAACCTTGGTAGAGACTCCGCACAGACTCCGAGGGATGATAGATTAGCGGGTACCGTGGCGGATAAGTACCGATGGGAGTTCCATGGATTATCCGGGGTCACGGGTCTGGGGCAATAGTAATTGTAGGTAAGTTAGTGGCCGCATCTTCAGTTTCCGCGTCCGCCTGCGGGTCGAGGCGGTGAGCTTCCTTCACATTGCGAACCCTCCCCCTGCGTCGTGGTAATAGATACTGGTGATGCCTCCATATTTCCGTCCCACTCAGTGAAAGCAAGCTACTTTCCTTGATGCGAAACAATCATAGTATTACCAGCTTTTAGACACGGACGGCTTTCCTGTTCAACCCGAAAGTAACTGCTAGAGAGTTTGTGCGTCGCCTGATGTGCGCTGCACCAGCTTAGAGTGGCTCCTCTCGACGACTAGCCTTGTACAACTGACAAATTGGAGCTTATAACATATAAAGACCCCGCTCTAGGTAGATAGACACATACTATAGAGCACTTCAAGATCCAATGACGAGGCTGAAATATCAGCTCAGGGCCGACAATTAAGAGTTTGGCATTTCTGGGGACAATGGTCGAGAAAGCACGCGAGTAGAAAGCAGAGAGCAGGGACACAATTTCCCACAAAACGAGGATGCATCCCCGGAACATTTATTCACAGTACAGACAGGACTTGGCGAGTCCATATCAGAGTATGCACAGGTTGTCCAGCCTGACGCAGCATAGTGATCCGATGCCCCAGCTGGCCTCACGCGATCAACCAACCGTTTGTATGTGGGCGATAACCCGAAGAAATACGTCAAACGCCCATGTGAGTCCCTCTCAAAAGAGAGACAAAAGAAAACCATGAGCTCATCTTCCATACCTCCCGATTCTCCATTCATGATCCAGCAAAAATAAAACCCCACCTTTCCGGCTGATTTTTCCCCCACGATTAGGGTGCAAATCGATGATCTTCCACGCTGTATTAAAAATACCCCATAAGAGAGATGCACCTGCTACTCATAAGAAAAGCCAAACAGGTTTGTTGCTTTTCCATGATCACGGTGTAATGGCTCCTTCCCCTTACATGGTTGGAGCATTCCGTTGGAATGTATAGTAGAGCTTAAAATGGCAACATCAACAATGGTATGTGGTCACCCTCCAGCCACATGACTTTCTCTGTTGCGAAGAAAAGAACCCACCACCCTTCAGCCTATGAGATCAGAAAGCAAGAGAAAAAAAGGATGGTGACATTCACACACGCGATGGTAATGCGTAGAAAGGGGCTCGAGGCATACCCTTTCTCAGGGTTTGGCTCTTCTTTGATGTTCCTCATGGATACCTAACCCCTTCGTCTCCTGAAGAGTATAGAGCTGGGAGGGTGAGCGGGTGTAACGCAACCCTCTAATCAGGCTATGGAGGGTGAGGACAGGGCCCTCGCTCTAGCGGGAGGGTTGTGGAATGTCGATAGAGGAAGTAGCGCGGACGGGGTTGCACGACCAAGGACAAAGGGTGATGTCAGTCTAGTAACCTGCCCGGGGGTAAAGGGGAAAAAAAGGTGAAGTTGCACCCGCCTGCTGTGTCTGCCGTTGATCCTGCTTCTGATTGTGGTTTTGTCTCCGAAGATCACTTATATACTGGGGTTGGTTCCTGGTTGTACCCGACTTGTTATTGTTGTTGCGGAAAAAAGCGAAAACGAAGGCTGTGCGAAAGACGGCATCCCCTTCGCACGCACCAGAGAGGCAATCCTCCGAAGCCTCCTCCAATGGAACCTGAGATCGAAAAGCAGGGAGCATGTTCTTCTCTGCAGACGAGTGTAACAGTGACACATGACGAATCTGGAGCCGAAAGACCCTTCCCGGATAAACGCGAGTCGAGATATCAACGATGGACGAGGAGCATAAAAGGGCTCGAGACCCGAGGCATCGAGCCGGTACCGCTGGAGGAACGAATGAAGAACACCAAGTTTACATCGTTCGAGATGTTCCTCACGTGGCTGAGCATGGGGATGGCAATGAATAACACGATCACCGGATCGCTAGGAACGCTGGTCATGAAGCTGAGCTTCACCGATTGTGCGCTGTGTGTGATATTCAGCACCCTACTGGGGAGTCTGGCGATTGGATATATGAGTATCTGGGGTCCGCAAAGTGGGAATCGCACACTGGTATGACATACCCCTTGAGCGATATCAGAAATAATGCACTGTTTGGAAAACCTCCCCACCATCAATCCAGATGACTCACATCTCCTCTTCCTCAGATCGTGTCCCGGTTCTTCATGGGGTATTACCCCACTAAAGTATGCTGCGTATTGAATGTGCTCTCATGTTTGGGCACCGGGATGATGAGCGCGACGGTAGGAGGCCAACTACTATCCAAGCTATCAGGCGGGGGTGTATCAGTGATCGTTGGAATCGTCATCGTAGCATTGGCGAGTTGGACGATGGCCACCTTCGGGATGCAGATCTTCCAGTACTATGAGAGGTAAGGGATCGATTACCCTTGACATCTCCGAGTGCCCACCCGACTGACATTCATACTCGCAAACCCCCCACAGGTATGCATGGTTCCCACAGTTGATCGTCTTTTCGCTCCTCACCGGGTCGGCCGGCCCTCAGTTCGACTTCGACAGCCCGTCAGTCGGAACGACCACGCAGATCAACGCGAAACGGCTGGCGTTCTTCTCGCTCTGTCTATCGATTCCCCTGTCGTGGGTGCCCGTCGCGGCCGACTATCACGTGTACTACTCGCCGGATATCAAGCGATGGAAGATCTGGACAGTCACGACCATCGGCGCCAGCCTCGCGTTCATCGTGACCTTGCTTCTGGGTGCGGGTCTGGGTAGTGGGGTGGCACACAGTGCCCGGTGGAGGTCGATCTACGACGGTACGCCGGGAAGCCTGCTGATGGCCGGGTACGATCGACTGGGGCCCCTGGGGAGGCTGTGTGCCGTGATCAACGTCCTGACGATCGTCTCCAACAACGCGCCAGCGTCGTACTCGACGGGGATGAATTTCCAGATGCTGGGCAATGTCTGGCGCAGATTCCCGCGCCCCGTCTACACCACCGCCAGCACGTTGGTGTACGCCTCGTGTGCCATCGGCGGTCGAGACTCCCTGTACGACATCTTCCGCAGCGTGATGCCGCTGATCGGATACTGGGCGGTGATCTGGTTCACAATCGTGGCGCAAGAGGACCTCCTCTTCAATCGCGGCCGGGGCTATGACTGGGACGCGTGGAACGATCGACTCAGACTTCCCGTGGGCATTGCGGCCAGTATCGCTTTTCTCGTCGGTTGGATAGGAGCTATTGTTGGCATGGTACCTCACCCTCTCTCTCTCCCCAACCCTGCCTCTGTGCATGACATTGTCAAGTTCAGTAATTGCTGATGACTTTGATCAGGATCAAGCTTATTTTACAGGCCCCGTGGCGGCAGCGATTGCGGAGGGATGCGATTTGGGGATTTGGCTAGGGATGGGCCTTACCGCCTTGGCTTTCCCGCCTTTGAGACTGCTGGAGATCAGGTTCATGGGCCGCTGACCACCTGGTGAGATGTAAGATACGTTGATGGCGGTGGCTTGGTGGATGCCGTCTATGGTGATTACTTCTGGCGGGCTAGTATGTAAGCAAGTTTATATCTTTCTGTCGATTTCGGTGTGCATAGATTTTGGTGTCGAAAACCCTACAAAGACATACGAACGATGGCCTAAGTATAGTGATTTCAACATGAAAACCATGAGAACTGTAGTAGATCATCCATTGGATTCTCCCTCGCCCTGCTTGCAAGCAGTAGAAATCAAGCAGGGCATATAGACATACCACTGAGCAGCAAAAGTACACTATGTACAAGGTAAGGTAAGCTAGGCTATCTTTGAAAACTGGAAA
Organism: Aspergillus aculeatus ATCC 16872; assembly: GCF_001890905.1. Classification (NCBI taxonomy): domain Eukaryota; kingdom Fungi; phylum Ascomycota; class Eurotiomycetes; order Eurotiales; family Aspergillaceae; genus Aspergillus; species Aspergillus aculeatus. Next base: position 896,738 of record NW_017962982.1, read on the forward strand.
CACAAAACCCATTAGAATATTTTTGCCCTTTTTGTCGCTCAGGTCGCCGCCCATCCCTATGCGAGAGGAAGGAGTGTCTAACAAACAAACGAAGTGAAAAATGAATAACAGCCAATCCCCTTTTGAAAGCCACGTACGCCGAGACCGAGACACCTTTCCCTGGGATATGATTGGAATTATGAAAACAACGATGCTATGACACAGACAGGTAAAGCAAGGTTAGAGGGACCTCTGCAGAAAGTACGCATATCAAGTTCAAGACTGACAAAACAGCAAAGTTCGGCGTGGGCAAGACAACGAATCTCGAATGACAACAGGGTATGAGGAAGAGGGAATAAGTATACACAGGCGAGAATGAACTGAGCGTGGATATCATTGAAGTGAAGTAGGACAGCAGAATCTGGTATTGCACAGGTAATATAGCGTGCGACGCTCAGACATGGCTTTGACTGGATTGAGACTGACGCGACGTAGACCGTCGGCTGCGGCTGGATGGCGCACGCTCAGGCGGGACATGATCAAAATGGGGTAAAAGATCAGGGTTCTGGCTCGGAGGTGTCTTCGAGGGGCCCTTGAAGTTGCCCACGATTTGGTCATCCGCAGCAGTGTCCGGATGAATCTCGATGCCCTGTTGCTTGTCTAGGCCTCCGTGGGGGCTGTCGGCCTGAATCCTGAAAGGCTCGCCATCTCCCTGCGTTCGTTCGATTGGGGACCAGCCTGCAATACTACCCGCCACAACACCGGCCATGGCAGCTGCTGGCCCGAATGCTGAATTGGAGCGAGACCGTGTGCGTCGTCTGGATCGTGATTCCGGAGTTGCTGGCATGGGCGGAGTGCTGTCACTATTGTTCTCCACAGGTGTTCCAGGGATCGAGTTCTCTCGAGATCTGGAAGACCGTGATCCGCTTCGCGATCTGGGGAGAAGTTCTTCGGGGTGTTGTAGCTTGTGCTTCAAGTGCCGAAGACGGCCTCCGCGAACAGTCTTAAGGAACTTCAACTGGTCCCGGATCTCCTCTAGAGCAGGATTCCACTCGAAGCGGCGATCCTCGTCAGAGACCCAAAGCTCAGGACCCTTCTTGCGGTGCCAGAAGGTGGGGATAAGCCTGGCAATGAGAGCATCTGGTATCAAGCGGATGATCACACCTACTGGAAGGGAGATGACTCCCAAGACCAGAGACACGCCCCATTGAGGCCCATTGAGCCGCACAACCGAGAATGCTTGACCACCAACGAAGATAATGAGAATCTGTCCTCCAATGATAATCAACTGAATCCCAATAAACCATGCGTTCTTGAACATCCCTTCGAAAATATTAAGATTGTTATCAAGACGGCGAGAGTTCCACTGGTTGAAGATCTGCATCCAGACGAACGTGTTGAACACGACCGTTTGCATGTGCGAAGTGTCCTCCTCTGTGTGGTAATGGAAGATCGAATTTCCAGCGAAGTTCAAGACAAGGGTGACGACCAACTGATAGATACTCTGTCCGATGATCATCTTCCACATGGTTGGGGTTATGAGAGGCGCGGACTTTGGCTCGGGCCTGCGGTCGAGAACATGAGGAGAAGGCGGATCCGTGGCCAGAGCGAGAGCAGCGAAAGTGTCCATAATGAGGTTGACCCAGAGAAGCTGCACCGCGGTCAAGACCGACTCTTCGTCACCGCTTGCGACAGCAGAGATAAATGTAAGCAGGACCGCTGTCACGTTAACAGTGAGTTGGAACTAGTGACGATTAGCTTCTGCTTGCGGTTATTACTAAGCCAAGGGGATACTGTACCTGCAAGAACTTTTTGACAGCATCGTTGACAGTCCTGCCCCAAGCCATAGCCTTGATGATGGAGGTGAAGTTGTCGTCCATCAGGATGATGTCGGAAGCTTCCTTCGCAACCTCAGTACCGGAAATACCCATGGAGAAACCAACATCAGCGGTCTTGAGAGCCTGTGCATCATTGGTACCATCACCAGTCACTGCGACAGTTTCACCAAGCTTCTTAAGCTGAGTCACCAGGATCTTCTTGTCATCGGGACTCGATCGGGCTAATACTTGCAATCGAGGAATGATCTGGGTCATCTGTCGACTGCTCAATTGACGAAATTTGGGCCCCTCAATGGCGATTCCTCCTGGCGTGAAGATTCCGCACTCTTGAGCGATAGCCTTTGCAGTCGTAATGTTGTCACCAGTCACCATCCGCACGAAAACGCCCGCACGTTGACATTGATGCACCGATTCTGTTACGCCTGGGCGCAACGGGTCCTGGATACCGAAAACGCCTAGTATGACCATATCCTTGAAGACTGAATCAAAGGCAACGAGTGAGCGATCTTCTTCCTGGGTGGCTGCACCCCGCGGAGGCCACTGGTCGAAATCACGATAAACCAAACCAATCGTCCGCAACGAATGAGAGGCATAGTGGTCAATGAGTTTGTCCATAACAGACCGGTCCTCATCTGACATGGACACTTCGGTAAGATCTTTCCTCGCATCACTGACAATTCTGGTCGCACGGTCCACCAGAATTTCTGATGCGCCCTTGACCAACATCCGATACTTTCCATTCTCCATCTTGATGACCACGGCCATGCACTTACGTCCAGAATCGAAAGGTACCATCTGCACAATAGTCGCGTTGTCCCGTGCTTCACTAACTGAGCCCATTCCTAGGTACGTCCGAGCGAATCCCAAGAGTGCTGTCTCGGTCTTAGAGCCGACAAAGGTTGCGGTACCATCCTGCTCTCCTTCGAATGCCGTTGAGTTGATTGCAATCGATTTGATCAACAAGTCCTTGGCTGGCCCAGAAAGGCTGGAAGAGAATTCCGAGGGAGAGACGGTGGTCACCGGGTCCCGGCCTCGGTCATCGTCCGCACGGAGGGCTGGCCCTGAAGATTTATCGCCAAAGCGGAGGTTCTTACCCAGAGTGGCAGCGACAGCAGTCATCTTGTTTTCTGTCAAGGTACCGGTCTTATCGGAGCAGATAGTGGTCGCGTTGCCCATGGTCTCACATGCTCTCAGCAATCGTACAAGGTTGTTATCCTTGAGCATTCGAGTAGTAGCGAAGGCAAGCGCAAGAGTGACCGCGAGCGGCAAACCTTCCGGGACAGCAACAACAATTACAGTCACAGCAACAATGAAGATCTGCAAGAAAGCCTGACCCTTGTCGGAGGCACCTCCCATGTCTTTCAACTGTGCGAGGAACTTGATGAAAAGAACAACGAATAGGAGCAATCCAGAGGCGAGACCAAGTTTCGCAATGTACTCGGCGAGTACATTCAACTTAGACTGCAGTGGAGTCGTTTGGCCCTCGTCTTGAAGCGACATCATTGTCTTTCCGTAGGTCGAATTGACACCAACCGCAGTGACCAGGAATGTTCCCACACCTTCAGAAACCTTTGCACCGGAAACGATGAACGGGTCATGCTTGGAGACGTTATCGTGTTGCTCGATGGCGCGGTATACTTCGTCGGCAGACATTTTCCGAAGAACATCCGACTCGCCAGTAGCGGAGGACTCGTCGCATTTGACATTGTGGCCATCGATGAAGATCCCGTCTACCGGAATCATATCACCGGGCTCTAGATGCATGACATCGCCCACAAGGACATCATGCACCGAGATCTCTGAGGTCTTTCCGGAGCGGATCACCTTGACTAGGCGGTCATCCTTCTTCTTATTCAACTTGACGAACTGACGTTCTTTTTGCCAGTCATTCGCAGCTCCTACAATGACGACAATCAGAATAGCCACAATGATTGCAACGCCTTCAACCCATTGCACTCGGGCCTCTTTGCCGGTGGCTGTCACAGATTGGTAGATGCCCAAAGCAAGGGATATGATGGCAGCTATCGTCAGCAAGATCAGCACCTTGTCATTATATGCGATCCAGGCCAACTCCAAGAAACTTTTGGCCTTCCTTTCTGGAAGTTTATTCGTCCCATAGACGCGGATCCGATCCGTAAACGAACCGTCGGAGGGCTTCGCGGCGTTCGATCCCTCTGATGTGTGATGCTGAGGCGAGGGAGAAGAGGACTTGGGCGTGGCCTGGGTGGTCTGCGAGGCCGTGGCATCTTTAAAGCTCACAACACCGTCCAGTTCGTTCTCGTCTAAGCTTAATCCACTGCGAGCGTCAGTGCGCAGTCCTTTCTCAATTCCACGAAGCCCGCCGAGAGCATGCAAGGCTCCAAGGCTCTTCGGATTTAAAAGCTTGTTCAGCTGGCCAGGCGAGAAGGCGAATTTGTTGTCTTCCACTTCGAACTCAGCTTCCCGGCCTGGGTCGGGCTTCAGGGCATCCTCATCGTTCACAATCGTGTTCTGCGTCAAGTCTGTGTTGGATCCATGCGATGCAGTCGGTGCGTATGTATCTCCTCCGTACGAGCTGGACGATTGATTCGAGTCCTGCGACTCCAACGAATTTCCACGAGATCTTGTTCCCGGTACAGCCAGGTAATTCGAATTGGACATGGAATCGGCCATCTTGGACGCAGGAGAGGAAAAGTTATGCGGCGATGTCGGCCGACTTTCGTAGTCTCTGGCTTCGGAGGAGGCAGCCGAGCGAAGGGAGGTAGGCGAGACTCCGCCGTTATTCAGGAGGGCACTGGTGTCATGCGCATCGACATTGTCGGTTGAGATCTGGAGCGAAGGTTGCGGTGGGATGGGCAAGATTTGCACCGGCGGCCGAATCTGTTCGTTTGAGGGGGAGGTCACGGCCGATGTGTCAATAGTGATTGTCGGGGCCCGCTCCCGGCGCAGGGGAGTCGACCCCGACTGCCTGGGATCTTGGCCATCGGGTCCGGAGTCTGGCATGGTCGTCCAGGGGAGGATACGACCGAGGACAGGGTGGGTCTTGGAAGTGTAAAGAACAAGGCAAGAATGGGCAGGGGATAATCAATTAGTGTTGAGTGGAATGCGATCCGGGGAGGAGAGGACGGGTCGAGTGCTGCGGTATCATGTATTTCCGATGCCAGGCATTCAAGGGGACGAATCTCATTCCACGGCGCAAAATGAGACAATTAAGCTCAAGAGTAAATCATGGGATCCAACGGTCGTATAGGATATACCATGTGGTCTAAGTGAAACGAAGTCTACCGATTGTCGCGCTGTAGCCGCAGGTCTGGTCCCGGTCGTGTATTAACGTCTGCGTTTACCAAACCAGCAATGATTCGAAGTCACCGACTGTAGGCGCGCCCGAGAGGAAAGTCGAGGAAGCGATTGATGGGCCGGAGGGCAAAGGGAAAGAGGCGAATGAGGGCCGTGAGCGCCGGAGGTTGACCAAATTATCAGGAGCAAAGAGCCGGACCCCGTAATGTGTATCAGGAGCGCATTCGAGCGGGAAGATTCTAAAACGACGATTTCAACGCCCAGGCCGTGACAACTTGCTGATAACCGGTGAGACTAAGTCCAAAGCGTCGGTATATCACTGTTTAGTTCAGGCTCGAATTTGATATGGACTGGTCTGGAGTCTGAAGAGATGGGTGGACTAGGATTAACACCAGGTAGCTCCGCGGGCACACCGGGGTCGGGGGGGGAAGAGGGAAAATAAGCGGGATGAAGGAGGAATGAGGAGGGATTGAAGAGAGAGAAGGCGCGACCAGGAGATGAACAAATGAGGGGATAATTAGGATTGGGTATAAACAGGGCGAACGAAGGCACCTGCTGGCAAAAAAAGGGAAAGAGGGACGAAGAAAGAGAGAGTAGAGAGGGTGGAATTAGAAGGGGATCCAGTCCCTCGGTCAATTACGTCTTTCTTCTTTTTGGTCGGGGGGGCAGGAAGGGAAGGAAGGAGCAGCAGCTTGGTTCAAGGTTGGTGTTATGCGTCTTGTAATTTAATTTAAGTTACCAGACCCATTACCACTAGTGCTCGGAAAGGTTTAAAAGAACCCTGCACTTGTTGTTCCCAGCAGCCAATCTCAGCTTCGACAGGAAAAGTAAGTCGCCGTCAACCCCACCTGAGGGTCCACGGATTGGTCCAGATTTCAAGGCCCATCCATGAAACGGTCCGGTCGTCTTCTCGTTTGCAGATACCATCAATTGAAAGGGAAGTATACAATTGTGAAGAAGATATCTGATAGTGGGCATCAACAGCATCACACAGGAGAATAGTGGGAGTAGCATGTTATCGCTGGAGCCACGAGAGTCCCAATCACGCCTTCTTGCCACCTCTTCAGTAACAAGATAGACGCGCTTGGGCTAACAAGGTAACTAACGATTGTTGCAGAAGCTCCCACCCCGGCCGAGCTGTAACCTCACTCGTCGGTTCCGGTTTGCACTGCCTCACTCGACCTCCTCCCGTCATCGAAGTTTTTTTTTCTTGTCTCCCCTTTTTTTCCCTTTTCGTCCTTTCGGATTGACTATCTCATGTAATTATCACGGCTGGGTCCGTTTCTAGAACTTCGAATTACATTCTGCTTAATCAAAATAAAATTATCTGTTCAATGATGTCTGTCTGCTGTGGTCCATGTGCCAGTGCCGTTGCCAGTTAGGCAGGTGAGGTTAACTTCAATCATAATTACTACACTACTCAATAATGTGTAGTGTAGTGTTAGTTCAGCATCCATCCGGAACCAACCATGGGATCATGCTCTATGACAAACGCCCATTGAGCGGAGTACAGTACGTACCTCTCTCTCTACACTGGTCCGGCTAGCACTGTCAATGCTGAATGAGTCGTCCAGCAGGTCACAGCCAGCTTAACCAGGTCCATCCTATCATTAAGACTCAGTAGCATCACCGCTAGGTAGGGTCATTGCCACCTCGCATTCGGCAAGATAGAGCGATCTCGCCTGTCTCACGCCCTCTATCTAGCTCACCACTGCCAAGTGATAATACTGCACTCCGTAGCTTCCATCCATCACCCCTCGCTCCGACTCCGTCAACGACCTTCCGTGCGTCCTGCAGCATAAGTTTCCATGCCATGATGGAGAACGAACCCGGCCACTGATTAACTCCTCCCCCCCCAGCCAACCGAACCGAAGCCAGGACCCAGAAAGGGAGGGTCCCACCCCGCGCGCATAAAGTCTCTAGATCGAAAGTATAAGAATCATTCCTTGTTAGTTCTACGTACTTCAACGGAAGATTTCATATGGTTAGTTAAAATCAACTTCAATCCACTGTACCAATGCTCCATCAATAATGACCACTACTCGATGCCACCATAGTTCCATGCAACTAATGTAATATCCGTCCGTACCTGCCATGCTGTGGCCGGTGGAGACCGGATCCACCTCCATTGCAAGATTGCTATACCCACACTCGAACTTATTAGACGGGGGAAAGGACGAGGGGAGGAAGACGCTGAAGCACCATCTGCATCCTACGGAGTACTCGTACATCATCTTAGTCCTGTAGATCGCATAATTACTTTACTCATCAAGGCGTATTCGTTCCTCACCTTGGATTTTCCCTCCCAAAAACCAACAGCACGCACAAATTCCACCCCCAGCTCCTCACGACCAAGCCTCTTCTCCTTCACCTCGAACCCAAAAGAAGGCAAACCCAAGTCCGAAGCTCTCAGGGCCAATGACCCAGATACGGATAGTCGGACCTTGGCAGAAGGGGGCGGTGCAAAAGGGAGGGGGACCCATTCCACGTCGTTACGCAACTTCGGGTTCTGGACACCTCACTAGTAGGAGTCTAGTGCACTCATAGTAGAAAGTTAAGGTTGTGACTTTTGGCCTGGGACTCTTGACTTGATTGGCTATATGACTAGAATCGATTGCCCTGGCTTCAGCCGGTAGCAGTTCACTTTGGGTTGTTGTTCCTGTTCGGCCTATTGACGGCGTGACATCAGCCGATACACATACGTTGACTTTGGAGGAGAGGATATCATGAGGCACATACACATACACATACACATGCCATTACCTTTCTTGAATTCGTTATCTTTTCTTTTATCGGTTGCCTACCAATTGTCTAATCAAACTAGGGAGACACATTCTATTCTACGTCGTCAATCGATAGACAACCCTCAACCACCCGTCCATTCGGATATCCATCATCTCCTACGCAGACAAAGCACTCCGACAGGGCATCTATCGCATGCTTGTCGACAAACCTCTCGCCCTGAAAAGTCAAACCCATCCGATAGTTAGTGCCCAGGTACAGCACAGGTACCACCACCCCGAATAACCCAAACAAGGTAAGACAAGTAAGGCACTGCACGTAAACCACTACCCATCCAGACCGTATCATAACACCCGACCACAATAGCACCTAACCACCCTCTCGTCCTGACATTCCCACTCAAGAGGCCAGAATCCCTTCACCGCAAAAGCATAGCCACAAACAGATGTCGTCAGCTCTCTGCCCTCGCGCGCGTTTGCGCGTGGGTGGGAACCATCGGATCCATCTCTCAGCTCCTCTTCAGTGGACTTACCCCCATTCAGATAGGATCATGATATCGGCTGAGTCCTTTACCTTGATAACCTTGGATATCTTCCCCATGATAAAAAAAGCAAGGAATTCGCGATCTTCCACACAGCTCATACATCCATGATACATCCGGAGTATACATATACCTTCTCCATGACACAAGTAATATCCCCCCCTCAAAAATCTTATCACAAGACAAGATTCCTAATTCCTCACCGCAAAAATAACTGAATATTCATGGAAGAGAGGAGGGGGGTTGAGCTATCAGTCCACCCAACAAATGATAATTCTCAATAAACATCGAAAAGTTAAATTACCCAAGCTAAGTCAACTAAACTAATGCCACCCTAAATCCCTCTCCCGGGCTTGTGTCCGCGCTTTCACTGCCACAATTGCCCGCACCTGCATATACTGTACACATAACCCCCAAAGTATGTGTAATACAGCTCCCATATCTCGGATTTCCGACGGGTTGGTCGAGCCGACCATGATCCTTTGTGACTTGTGCTAGCTAGGCTGTGGGGTGTTTCTGAATCTGCGGTGCGGCTGGCTGGTTAGACTATGTGTGTGCTCTTGGACCCTCAACTATGCGCCATCACGATACGGGATGTGAATCAGTAATTAAGACAAAAGAGGTGTACTGTATGAATGTGATGGATCCCATTTCCATCCACGCAAAGGCTCGTATTGCATGGAAGTCCCTAGTCAAAGACGCCTGATAATGAGTTCCCTAGACCGCCTCTCAAAGCCCCAATCTAATCCAGCATACATGCAAGCAAAGTACTGCGTCTCAATCGCAGAAACATACAAATGACGACTGAGACAGACAGGCGTAAATGGGAAAATAAAAGCAAAGAGAAGGCTAATGTACATACATCCATCATGCCGATCCGTCGTGAATCTCTTGTGTCATGTTACAACAGTATAAGTACACGTCTAAGCCCGGGTGTGTTTCACTGCGCCATGCCGTCGTCGAGCTCCTCTCCCTCAACCGTCTCCACGTTCCAGAGCCCCAACGATTCGCCTCCCGGTACCTTCACCCCGGGCTTGGCTCGGGTGTTCACCATGGCTTTGCTAGACAGCGCCAGCGCAACCACCAGCTCTTGCATACGACGCGAGGCCACGAAGGTCTGCGTCAGTAACTCGTTCTCCGAGACCTGGACCGCGAGGTTCATGCACTGCACGAGGATCTCGCTGTTGAGGACTCGAGCCGAGAAGAAGAGGGCGTTGTGGTAGTTGAGGAATACCTCAGGAATGTACATGTTTCGGATATCTTCCAAGTCTGCTTGCTCGGATTCTGTGAGGGGTTTGGTCAATTAGTCGGGGATGATCTCTCATTCATAGGCGAGGGCTGGTGCTTACCCGTCTCAGCACCGACTAGCCAATCCCTGAGCATCCAGTCGACAGGGTCACTGGCTTCAGCTAATGCAGCCTGGACTTTCTCTCGAAGATCTTTGATGGCGCCAGAGTCCCGGTTTTGCCTAGCCCTATTGTCTAGTGAGCATTGCTTCTTTTGCATGACGAACAAGCGCTGGGACTTACGTGTCGAAATTCTCCAATGCAAGCGAAAATTTCTCGAGGCCGTCGAACGCCATGATCAAGGTTTCCAGATCCCGCATAGTTTGGGATTGTTGCAGCAGGAGGCCTGTGTCACCCGCAATTGGGTTGCCGTTTGTCTTGGAGCGACTCCGTTTGTGTGGAGAAGTGAACGAAATGCTTTTGATAGGACTCGATGGCTCTGAGGCAGAAAAGTCTCGTTCGGGGTACATAGCGCGTTTGAGTATTGCTGCCAAATCGAACCCAAAGGACTCTCGGGAAATGTCGGAAAGGTTCATGCGTCTGCTCAGCTCTCTCGCAGCGGCCAGGTTTCCGGTTCCTGCGATTTTGTTAGCATGGCGGACGAAATATTGAGACAACGGACGTACTGTAGAATCTCCGGTACACCTGGGATCCCAGCTGACAGATCTTGCCCCATTGTCCGTCAACAAAACGGAGCCACTCCAGGCTCCGAATCACTCGTTCATCTACGTCGGAGATCTCTGTTCCAATGAAATCGTGCCTTGGGATAGCCAATTCGCGGTCGCCATCCTTCCGTGTTACAACTTTGGAGGTAAACTTCATGGTCCTTGAATGGTCGATGGCGGAAATCCTGTGGCTGATATACTCCCACTGGGTCTCCAAGATTTCTTCCACGTCAAGTCCATGCTTTTCCATGAGTTGAACGAGGAGCCTCCGTTCTCTTGGGTCAACAACCTCAATCATGACGCGCGCCAGAATGATACGCTTATAATGAGTGGGCAGGAGAGAGTCATATAGAGGGATAAGATCAACGAGACCAGCGTCCTCCAGGTTGGCAATATACCCGATGATGTTGACAGACGTATGGTCAAAGAACGTGGTATCCGACCGTACCATTCCGAGACGTCGGGTAACAATGAGTAGATGAGTTGCAATCCGTAAGGCATCGCGGTCCGTCGCAGTAATGAGGAGACTATCCTCCACCGACATATGTAGCATCTCAGGAACCAGAGATGACCCGTCCGATGGATTGTTCGCAACCTGAGAGATGGCGTGGGCCAGTGACAAGAAGAACTTGTCATACCCTCTAGACAGTATGGCTGCCTGAATGGTGCGGTATGGGTTGCGCGCCTCAGAGCCGACGCGGTCGTGATCCCGGGTGAACTCTATGAACTTCTTCACTTCATCGTAACCTGCCGGCTCCGCAACGTAGGGCACTTGCGCAGTGGGCGAGTGACTTAACTTCCGCTGGAGCTGTTTGCAGAAGCCTTGGTAACGGGAGAGTACGGCACGGTTGAAATAGACGTAGAGGAAGTCATCCCAGCTTTGACAGATCTTGAAAGCGGCCTCAGTCTCGCCACAAAGTAACGAGAAAACGGCCCGCTCATAATCTTCAATATTTGGGTTCCGCGCTAGAGCAGTACAAGCAGCACTCCAAGTCTCCTGGGACCGCCAATTCATCAAGCGCGTGTGTCCATCGTCAACGGGTGTGCGTCCTTTGTGAGTCTCTACGTCAACACTGGAACCGCAGATACTGACCGCTCTCCAGGGCTCCAGCCTCTCCGCAGACCACTCCCGGATCTTTGACCAGCTCTCACCCTGTCTGAGCATCTTCCAGAGTGTCATCCAGGTAGCGCGCTCGTAGTATTGATCCTGTTTCTGGAGATTCTGCTTCTGTCTCGTGATCGCATCGGGATCCAACTGAGTAACCAAGGATTCGGAGTCTTCTGACTTGAGCAAAGAGGCGGTGATTCCGGGATCGTTGGGCTCAAGTGGCTGAGGCCAGGCTCGCAGTCGTTTGTGTCCCTTGATCGTCTCCTTTGTGTAGAGCCAGCCGAAGGACCAAGAGCCCTGACCCCGCTGAGCTTGTGTCTCCAGTTCCGAAATCAGATCGTCAATATCCTGCGAGGAGTTTTTGGCGGTGTACTCGAGCCATTTCAGGATCACCACACATTCCACCGCGTACGCGTCCGAATCGAGGAATTGCTCCCAAACTTCGCGGTCTGTTGAGTAGCGGTGCAAGTTCTGGAAAGCGGTCGCTTGTCTCTCTTTGGATTTGGCTATGCGGTGAGGGTTGGCGATAGTGATGAGGTTGCAGAAAAGCTGCCAGGTGCTTTCCTCGAGCTGCAGTCGTTGGATTTCTTCTTGTGCCTTGGCGTCCATTGGCCCATTGGCCCGGTTGGCGCCAAATCCCAGCTTCGCGCGTTTCAAAGTATGGTCTTTTTGTATATCCTGGATCGTGCCACGCGCCAGCTCTTGGTAGCTTCTCACCAGCTGGTAGGCAGCTTTGTAGTCCTCGAGCTCACCAGACCGGTTTCCCTGCTGTTTGAAACGATCCAACTTCTCGGCGAAGGCTTCGATCTGACGCGTCACGCGGTCCGCCGTGCGACGAAGAGGGTGTAGAGCTTCTTGTGCGCCTGCTGAAGTGAAGAGGTCCGGCGTAGCGGCAGCGGCCAAACCATCTAGCATACGATTAGCAACTTCCCCGTCATGAGAGGTTGTATCCGTCGTACTTTGTTCGGTGGGAGGGGGACTCAGGTCCAGAGGCGATTCACTGCGATTCGAATCCTCACCGGAGTCGTTGTCTGGGCTGTCCTCTTCGTCGCCATAGTCGTCTTCCTCTTCCTCTTCATCTTCTTCGTCCTCCTCGTCCTCCTCATCTTCCATATCCCCTTCGTCGTCATTAGTTTCGATATCCTCTGCCTCATCCATGGGCTCGTCATCACTATCATCAATCTCGATGACATCGGTATTGTTTGGCGCTTGTTGCTGGTGCTGGATATTGGACGCAACGTCAGCGCACCGGCTGGACGGCCGTGTCAATAGAACCGCAGGAAACACTTACATTGATGGAGGTAAAGCCGGCCGGGGCGCCCGAGCCAGCCACCGTAGTCAGGGGAGCCATGAGCGCAACCGAAGGAATTGAAAAGTGGCACTCGATGCGACCCTGTACTAGGAGATGTGATGGGGGGGAGAGGAATGGCGCGGTATAGGCGTTAAGCACCCAAGCAGGGTTTAAGGAAGAACTGGAACTTCAGTGAACTTGCACCTTCTTTCCTTCTCTTGCTCGGCTTGGCCGTGTTTTGGGGCCGCTCAGCCACTAGGCCCAACCAGGTCTAGCGCGTCCACATCCGCGCATTCAAATATCGTGGATTTTTTTCCTTTCCTTCTTCTATTTCTTTTTTTCTTCAACAAATGTCATATAGGCAGTCATTAGAGTCTCGGGGCGAGAGTTTTCAATATTCGTCCAGGTCAATCGGCCTCTTTGCGTGCTCACGATTGTCTTAGAGGGAGTTGCAGTTCTTACAACTAGCCTAGCTCTTCACTTATATGAGAGCTCAGACTGCAAAGGAATTGCTACATTCAGCTTTCGAATTTCGGCCCGGAATTTTCGCACAACTCTACAGTAGTATTTTGGTCAATGGTCTTTGGCCTCGTGTTTCGATATCTGCAACGCTCGGTGTGGTAATATATACATATCTACACGGCAACACAAAGCAACCGTCGGGAGCTCGCGTTCAAGCTAGGATTCCTGGCCTCGTTGCTTCATCCTCAGTCGCAGAAGACTGGGCTTGGGACAGCTAGGGGTTTTCGCTTCTTCGCCTTGCTCCTTGTAGAACGAATTGCAGCATTGGTAGAGGGCATTGATTTGCGACTGGCACTTTTCTTCCTGGTATGAGTTCTTGGTCAGACAAGCTGGCAGGGCTCAGTCAGTGATGTTGTCGCTGGGAGAAGGCTCAGGTGAAGTAACCTTGAATGGCACACTGCAGGGTGTCAACGGACATGTCTCTCGCATGATGCTGGAAGACAAACTTACTGCTCGTGGATGGCAGGGGGGGTCATATGCTAGATCCTCTTTTAGTCCGCCCTGGTCAACTGTCAATTATGTTCGAGGCTGAGAGGACGAGAGATGTCCAACGGAGCAATGCGGTCTAGCTTACCATGACGCAATGATATATATTGAGTAGCAGTAAAATGCAAACGCAGGCTGAAATTTACAATCGGACAGAGCAGGAGAGACTGAGACAATTGCAACTGATCATGCACAAAGCAACAAAGCAAAGATAGAGAAAAAGCGACGATTGGGTGAAGGAGTGAAGAGGAAAGCGATGTCATTCACTGCGCCAGGTAGTTATTGTACCTCAGTCAAGCAGCAGCCTATAAGCCTCCCAAGGTGTTAATGCGGCCGATTGGACCTGCGCCGCAAAAATAGATTCTCCGTCATTCATCACCGGTGGGGGAGGGAAGAGGGTTGCTTCTGCCATCGCCGCCAACCTATTAACCCCGATCTATTTCTCTCCACTTCAGCGCTTCCTCCTCCCTCTGTCACTTTCTCACTTCTCCAAAGATCTTGATCCTGACTTCTCCCCGTCACCCTCATCTCTCTCCAGAAAACTCATCAACCACAAGAAGTAAGAAACCCTTCCTCCTACACTTATCTCTCCTCGTCGTCCCATCTTCCAATCCCGGAGCAATCCACAGTCAAATGCGACACGAACCCCTCTGCAGCGCTGACTTTCTATCTTGCCACCTACAGATCACAACAATCCACAAACAAGATGGCCGACGCGAACGCCTCGCCCGCCGGCGGTGATGCCCCGGCTCCCGTCGAGCACCTGAACATCAAAGTTACCGACAACAACAACGAGGTCTTCTTCAAGATCAAGCGGTCAACCCAGCTGAAGAAGTTGATGGATGCGTTCTGCGAGCGTCAGGGTAAACAGCCTTCGACCGTTCGTTTCCTGTTCGATGGTACCCGTGTGCGTCCTGAGGATACGCCAGACACTGTACGTACCCTGCCCTCTTCCCCCTCATCATTATCATCCTTAGCGCCACCGCCGGTGCTCAGCGTTTGCGGTTGTCTTCCCCCCTCACCAGCAAACAACCCCCTCCAAAATGGCATCCCTCCACCGGTTCGACCCTCCTACACAAGCGAAAACAGACCCCAGTCTAACATCTCCCTCTTCCGCAACAGCTCGAAATGGCCGATGGAGACACCCTTGAAGTCCACCAGGAACAGATCGGTGGTTAAATAGAGACAACCTCTTGTTCTTCTTATCCCGATGAATTAATGATGAATGTGGTTTTTTTCTTCCCTTACATACATCTTCCTCGAACCAACATTTAGCCAGTCGTGCTTTTTCCACGTCAATACTTCTTTCTTCCACGTTCTTCTATACGCCTTCCTTCTTAAATGTGTCGCATTTGGAAGGAGGTACAAGACAAAAAAAAACCAGGCGCAAATTGGTGTTTTCAGCACGGTGTGGGAAACCCTTTCGACCCACTTCAGCGCGGAGCTTTCTTTTAAAAGGGGATAAGGGAGTCTTAAACCGAGTTGGGGGGTTCTTTTGGGAAATGTCATCTTATTTTACACACATGAGCTTGATTGAGAGAATAGAAAGGATTTCTGAGCGCGTTGATGCTTGTCGTCTGAAACACAACTCTAGGATGGACTACAGCTTGCGTTGGGTCTCATTTTCTAGTATGCATCTGTATCTCGGTAACGTGGCGCAGGCCTAGGAGGCGTGACCCCGTCTTCTTATCTTTTTGCTTGGAGCTCATGTCCAAAGGGAGTATACTTTCCACCATTAGATGATAGCGCTACAGTCAGTTATTCGAAGTTACAGAAACGTCCGTTGAAGAGATATACGTCATTGCAGGTTGCAGTTCATCCCCAGCTCCTCCTTTTCGTTCTGCTATGAGTCTCTGGCTGTTAGTCATAATCTATGCATCTTAAGATCCCCACTAAGATGTCTCATTCAGGCTGACTGCGCGCGGATGTCGTGGGCCGATACTGCCGTAGATCTTGGGGAAAGTTCAAATCGCGCCTCATACTATCATTCAATTTACAGGCCATGGAAAGACACAAAGTAAAGTCCCTTGATTGAGACAACTTAGGATCAAGAGTGACCTCAAATATATCTTGATATCCTACATGACGAGTATTGGCACACCCACCTGCATAAACTCCTACATAGATACAAGCACCTCATACCACAGATAAACAAAGAAACCCTAACTTCCTACCACTACCCCTGCCCCAAAAACCTACCCATAATGTGCCAGTGCAGTTCGCCAGTTCAACGCCAGCCAACCTCTCTCTCACACTCAAGTGCCGTCGTTCCGAGACCGGCCTTCAAGGCAATACCCGACAGCAGCCCAGCCCAGCAACTTCCGAGAAACCCAATCACAACGCCCTTTTCTGGCCCCAGAATCCCCACAATGACCTCGGAAACTCGCCAATGTGAAGTCGGCGAGTAGGGATCGGCAATGTAAGTAGCACAGTACAGTACATTCTTAAGGGGCCGCTCATCCTCCGAGGTCCCCCCCCACCTCCAGCGTAGCGTTTCCGATTCAAGGTTTCCCCCGTTGTGCTCCATCTTCTCTTATAACTTCCCCGCATTACTGGCGGTGCCGTTGTCAACACTCACCTTACTACCTTGTCATCTGGGATATAAGACTACTTCCAGAACATTTTCGATTTGATAGAGCGTATAAGCATCAGCTGGCTCAATTGCGTGACTACCTTATCTCATCCCAATCGAGATCCTACCCAGGTCGCGACGAAACCCATGACTCGCTTATGCTCCATCCCCGCGCAGGCGCGGCAAACAACGCCTTCAAGGCTCCAATCCCTTAGCCCAAGAGCCCGGTTCACGACCTCAGCACGCAGCGCCGACAACTATGCAGCTACACTGCCGAATCTCAAGATCGGGGCTCATACGCATGTGTTATTCCAGGGCTTTCCTGGTAGGTCACGTGCTCCATCTATATAGTCGACCCTGGGGTAACTGATGGTTGTCATGTAGGTAAACAGGTACCGTGCGCTAGGGTTGCAGATACGAACTTGGAAAGAGTGGAATGGCTGATTCTGTTTCTTCTAGTCGACTGCTAATGTGAGAGAATCTTTGGCTTGGGGGACGAAGGTCGTCGGAGGCGTGAAGCAGAATGCTAGGGGGGAGAACCTGGGTCTTCCGGTGTTTCGGTCTGTTAGAGAGGTATGTAGCGTGGTTTTGCTGGCTCCTAAGGTTTTATTTTGAGATAGAGACAGAGCAGCCGGATTGACTTGGGTTATAGGCACAGAAGAATGTGAGGGTGGATGCGTCCGCCGTTTACGTGCCTGGTGGTTCAGCTGCCGCGGCTATCGAGGAGGCCATTGAGGCGGAGGTGCCGCTGGTTGTGGCTGTAGCAGAGCATGTTCCGATTCACGATATGCTACGTGTAAGGACCTTTCTCTCCGTGCAAATTGGCCGGCTGCTTAATTGTTTGTTCAGGTGCACTCGATGCTCAAAACTCAGTCGAAGACAAGGTTGGTCGGGGCCAACTGCCCGGGTATCATCTCGGTGACAGGAAAATGCCGCATTGGATTCCAGCCCTTGCCATGCTTCACGCCAGGTAAGATTGGCATCGTAGCCAAGTCGGGTACCTTGAGTTATGAGGCTGCTGCATCTACGACCCGTGCGGGCTTGGGCCAGACTCTGTGTATTAGCATGGGAGGGGATGTGCTGGCTGGGACGAACTTTGTCGACGCTCTGAGGACCTTCGAAAGTGACCCCGAGACCGAAGGTATTGTCCTGGTCGGAGAGATTGGGGGGACGGCCGAGATGGATGCTGCCGACTGGATCCGAGATTATTACCGGAGGACCGCCAATCCCAAGTATGTGTGTGATCTGAGGTGCCATGTTAGCTTGCAAAGGCTGATACTGCGAATAGACCCATCATGGCTCTGGTCGGAGGTCAGCATGCGCCCGCAGGACGCGTGATGGGCCATGCCGGTGCCTGGACTGCTTCTGGAGAGCCGGACGCCAAAGCCAAGTATCAGGCGCTCGAAAGTGCCGGTGCAGTCATGGTGAACCACCCGGAGAAATTCGGGGAGGGTATGAAGACTCTCCTGAAGAGTCGAGGGCTAGCCCGTAATGCCAATGTGAGTTTGTTCCGGAGCAAGAACATCATCAGGATACTCAACCGCTGTAGTTCGCCAGAGGCATGAGCCAACAAAGAGGCTTCCACACAATGAGAAGAGCTACGCTGGACGTCAGCCACAAAGCGCCACAACAGCAAACCCGGAACCTCTACGTGAAACCGTTTCAGGCGCTCGACATGCTCCGAGCGAAGTCCGTTGCGGTCAACGAGACTGCTTCATCGGATGCAGACTTCTTCCTGACCCTGACCGTTGATAGAACCGCGCTGTCTCCATGCATCCTTGCATCGTCGACCGCCGCCTTCAGCCCCGAACACACCGGTCGCTTTCCGTTTCCTTACGAGACCCCGGATTTCGAGAGCACAAGTCCGCTCATCAAGGCTGTCGCCTCCCACCTGCAGCTTCCAACCGAGTCGCAAGAGAGATTGGCCGAGCTCATCCAGGCGCTCTGGCAGATTTTCACGGAGAAGGAGGCATACCTCCTGGAAGTCCGAGCGAATGCTACGGATACCTTGGAAGTGCGTGAAGCACGGTTTGGATTCGACGATGCTGCCTTCCGAAGTTCAGGCCGCCAGGAAGATATTCAGAGCCTGAGAAACCCAGCCGAGGAGGTGCCGGAAGAGGTCCTAGCTGAGAAAAACGGTATCGTCTACGTCAAGTGAGTTTTGTGCTTGCGCCTTTTCACTCCGAACATGATGCTCATCCTACATTGTAGGTTGGATGGAGAGGGAAGTGTAGGCACACTAGGTAAGAAACCTCTCTCTTCAACCGAAACGGTGACCGACTAACCCCATACAGTCAATGGCGCTGGGCTGGCCATGAACACGGTGGACGCGCTGACGATGCATGGCGGCCACTGCGCCAATTTCCTGGACACAGGGGGCAAGGCGACGTCGGCCACGGTGAAGGCGTCGTTTCAGATCATCCTGTCGGACGCGCGAGTCAAGGCCATCTTTGTGAACATCTTTGGGGGACTGACGCGGTGCGATATGATCGCGGAGGGGATTCTGCTGGCGTTCCAGGATCTGGACGTTCGCATTCCCTTAGTGGTGCGGCTGCGGGGGACCAACGAGAAAGAAGGCCAACGAATGGTAAATGCTTTAGTGTCCGGCTCCGGCTCGCGCGAGGTTATTTGCTAACGGTTGATGTCGCAGATCGCGGAGAGTGGACTCCCGCTGGAGGCATTTGACGAGTTCGAGGCCGCGGCGAAGAGGGTGATAGAACTGGCAAAGCAACGATAAACAAGATCATGCCATAGTACGCATCACATAAATATAGATCTCCGACAAGGAGTCACCCAGAGACAACGATAGAAGCCAGTGAATCATATCGACGGTCCACAGTCCCCTGAGTCGTGTACAGGTTGTACAGGTTGTACGTAGTAGCGGGGCCCAGGCCCGCGGCGGCATACGTAACCAAACCAACCTTAACAAGTCGCAGCGTGCCTGAGCCAACTGAGTTGCCAGCAACCAAAGAGAACCCGCAAATGGGCTCACCGCCCAACGATAACGCAATTTGGCAAAATCAACTTCTTAATCCACCCCGCGATCGGCGGCCCCGCCGCCGTGCCAATGAGTGAGTGAGTAGGAAAGTAGTTTAGCCAGGGTTTCGCCCTTTTTCTCTGACTCCCCCTCCTCTCCTCTTAATCTCTTCTTCCTACATCTCCCTCTTCCCAGATCCTTCATCCCATAACTCCCCCCCTTAACCCTCAATCCCTCCTTCAAAATGGCCACGTAAGTCTTCACCCGCCATCCCCAGACCAAACCAAACCAACCCCCCCCCACCACCACCAACCACCACTAACCCACCGCAGAAACATCACCTACCACGCCAGCGCCCTCACGCGCAGCGAACGCAGCAACTTGCGCAAACAACAAGGCCTCACAATCTGGCTGACGGGCCTGTCGGCGTCCGGCAAATCGACTCTGGCCGTGGAACTGGAGCACCAACTGCTGCACGACCGGGGGGTGCACGCCTACCGGCTGGACGGGGACAACATCCGGTTCGGCTTGAACAAGGA
Source organism: Aspergillus aculeatus ATCC 16872 (assembly GCF_001890905.1). Taxonomy (NCBI): domain Eukaryota; kingdom Fungi; phylum Ascomycota; class Eurotiomycetes; order Eurotiales; family Aspergillaceae; genus Aspergillus; species Aspergillus aculeatus. Next base: position 916,560 of record NW_017962982.1, read on the forward strand.
CCTGGGATTCAGCGAGGCGGACCGGAACGAGAACATCCGGCGGATCGCGGAGGTGGCCAAGCTGTTCGCGGACAGCGCCTCGATCGCCATCACCTCGTTCATCTCCCCTTACCGCAAGGACCGGGATACCGCCCGGCAGCTGCACGAGGTGCCCACGCCCGGCGAGGAGACGGGTCTGCCCTTCGTCGAGGTGTACGTCGATGTGCCCGTGGAGGTGGCCGAGCAGCGCGACCCCAAGGGTCTCTACAAGAAGGCCCGTGAGGGCGTCATCAAGGAGTTCACGGGGATCAGTGCCCCCTACGAGGCGCCAGTGAAGCCCGAGGTGCACATCAAGAACCATGAGGTCCCTGTGCAGGAGGCTGTGCGCCAGATTATTGAGTATCTCGATTCCAAGGGGTACCTCCCTCCTAAGTCTGCTTAGATTTAGATTCATTTGTTCCTAGGGGGGCAAAAGAAAAGAGGGGCGGTGGATAGGGTGACTGAAATATAGAATATTTCCTGTTGATGTTTTTTGCTGTCTTGCATAGAGTGCAGATAGATGGAGCTTCAGAAGAAAGGTGGGCTGCGTTGAATCTGTATATATACAAATAGATATTTTTTTTTTTCACCGGCATTGAAAACAATCGAGTAGACAAACTGTCACGCAAGGCTCAATCAAGCATGCCATTCGACTCTATGTACGCTATACATATCCACAACACAAAGAGAGAAAAAAAGCTCAGGTAGAATAGACACCATGGCAGTAATCACTGGAACTCAAAGTCATAATACACGTATGCCGTATAATCGGCCGCCGCGGCTCCCTCGCCGTGCATCTCGCTCGGGTCGTCGCGCTTCACCCGGCCCTTCTTGTCGCGCCCGAACGCATTACCCGCCAGATACGAGTACTTGTCATCCAGGTTGTGTTTCGCCTTGTCCGCTTGTTTCGAGCTCGCGGTCTGTCGTCTTGAATTAGCCCTCTGCTGGGTTCATCCCCGTGATTTTTCAGTATAAAAAAACTTACCCGGATCAAAGTGCAGACAAAGTCCAATGGCAGCCCGTATCGCAGCACCGTCTCCACAAACACCCGCAGCACCAGCACGTGGATCCAAACCATGACCGCCTCGCTCCACGCCGTCCGGCCCAGCCGGAGCGTCTCCCCCCAGAGCTTGCGCTCGTCGCCGCCCACGCGCTCGACCTCCCGCCGCTCCTCCTCCTTGCCGCCGGCGACGTACTTGAAGTCGCGCGGGATCCACTTGCTCTCACGGCACTTGTGTACGAACTCGACGCTGTGCTTCTTGAACGTCGTGACGGCGTACAGCGTGAAGTCGTTGTCCGAGGCCACGAGCGTGGCCGACCGCGGCACCACCATCGGCGCGACAGTCTCGTAAGTTTTGAGGAACTCCTTGATCTGCTGAGCGGGCACGGCGATGAGGTGCGTCTCGATGTATTCGGAATCCTGGACCAGGGTGCGCGGGTCGACGACCGAGGCGAGCGATTTAGTGGACAGATTACCCCTACCGCCAATGTCAGCACGCGGCCTTTTGGATCAAGACATAGGGGTGTGATAAGAGGGAGATCTCACGTCTGCTTCCGCTGAAGCGTCGCCAACGTATTCTTCACCTGGTTGTACTGGGTATACTTTGTGCGGATGTCGTTATCGATACTAGCGGCCTCCTGCTCTGGGCGTCAACAATCGCCGTCCCCTGCCTATTCCATTCGTACCAGACGCATGACATAAAAACCACCCACCTTTTGTAGCAAGTCGATCAATTCCGCCAGAGGCTTATCGGCCCGGTACTTGACTTTGTTCCAGGAAAATGTGCGTAGATATTGGTCCACCGGCTCTATATAGGCAAAAGGGTTGCGTCATTGCGTTAACCGGCAGATTCTCCGAGAAGGGAGTGTCATGGTAGGGCGAGGGCAGGGTTGCATACTATCGTTCACGGTCTTCATCTTCTCGATCTGCGCTTCGTCCCCCTCCAAGATATTCTTCAGCGCATCGCCGACCTTGGCGACGACCCCCTGGCAGGCGGCCTCCAGCTTGGCCAGCTCATCAGCCTGCTGCACTAAGGCATCCAAGGTACCGATCTTAAATTCTGGGATGGGGAAGGGGGCAACGGAGCCATTCTCGGGAGCGACGGTGGCAGAGACGGCATCGAGGGCATCGTCGCGATGGTGGGAGGGGGTGATGGAGGTGGGGAGCGAGACGAGGAGGTACTTGGTGGACTTGGACATGGTGGCAGCAGCACGGGACGAGGAGGTGCGGGGACTGACTATCGGGCGATTTCGAGAGCTGCAAGGGTACCACGCATGCGATAGTCGTTTGCAGATAAGATCGGAAGAAAATGAGGAGAGGAAGAGAGGGACGGAAGTTGAGCTGGAGGTAAGAGGGGAGGTGGAGCTGCAGCTTGCGGAGCGGAGGCTCCAAGTGCTTGTCGGGCAGTCACTCGGAGGCGGTCGGCGAGTGCGCAAGTGGCTTAACCCGGGGAATATCAATTAGTTTCACCAACCCAGAAACCACCAAGGCTTGTCAGTTACACAGACATGGCTGGAAAATTAGTGCTTTTCTTGGCTTGTCTGTCAGCTGCTTGACATATATCTACTAATAAATAGGACCCATGCAGCCAAACTACTCCGCTAGATATATACTTGTGTGCACTAAACAGAGCTGGCATACTGTAGGCCGAATGCGCCGCCCAATGACCAGTCTACAACACTTGCAGTTACTAGAAAGTATAAAGTCGAAATCCGAAGCTCATTATTCATTATCATTATTGTACTCATGAATCATAACGCAATGCAACCGCCCTTTTGGAAATCCCAGATCTGAAAAATAAGACGACGAAACCTCCAGCTTTCCTCTAATCCTTCTGCAATTCTGCTCCGGCATCTTTAGAGCTGCAGCTCATCCGAGTCGACACCGGTCGTCGTGTGCTGACCAAACTTGGTATCTTGCTGGAATCGGCCATCGTGTACTGACCATCCTTAGTTCTTCAAACCATTACCGAGCCTCCATACAATCGACCCCAGCTTCAGTAGATCGGTACCGTGTCTCCACCGTCGACATGGCAGATCGCAACGTCCCCTCCCAGTCAATGCAAGTAGACATGCCAGCAGTAGCAACATGATCCCAGATTGCTTAACTCATCATGCCTGTCGCATACCCCCACCCCCTCACTTATGATTCCCCTGCTCAAGCAAAGACTGCCGACGCTGGGACTTGCGCTTCTTCTCGTTCTGCATGAGCATGTTCTGCACCGACCGACTCCCGCGGGCATTCGATTTGACCCCGTCGTCGTTCAGCAACTCCGTCAACGCGGACTTGACCATGTGATCGCATCCGCGGGTCGACTCGGCCGCTCTCGCAGCAGCAGCGTGCTCGCCGTTTTGCGCAGGCGAGTACGACACGGAGCGTTTGACGTTGTGGATGGTGTGCAAGGTCGGCACTTTGTTCGCGGAGGCGGCGGGTTCCCTCCTCAAGGTAGCGTTGGCCATTGTGGTTTTTCTTTTCGTTGTAGATGTATTCTGTGGTGGAGGTTTGCGATAGAGATGTATTATGTGGTGGAAGTTTGCGATAGAGATGAATTATGTGATGGAGGCTTGTGATGAGAGATTTGAGTTGATCGAGATGACACTTTAGCGAACGTTGGGTTTCTTCTCCAGGGATAAATAAGTTTGATGTGAAGGTAGAAGTTGTGGTCCTCGCATTCAATGATCGACCTGATCGCGCTTTATTCACTTCTTAGCATAGATTCACAAGTCCGCGATCAAAGGAACTTTTGCGATTGGTGTCACTATGACGTGTGGGGACGCTGATCGTTTGAAACGAGGCTGAAAGGAAGGGAGGAGAAGTATAAGATACGAGGATATACTTCAAACCACCACTGCATGGATGGATGGCAAACCAAGGAGGAAAGCAGGAAGCGAGGGTCATGCAATAATAAGGGTCGGACTTAATCCCGCTTCAAGATGTACAATACAGGAAATAAAAAAAAATTGGAGATGTACTACGGAATCTGCAGGGCTGGCCGGTTTGGATTGCAGCTGACTGGGCCGTCTGATTCACCCGTTCACCTTCACGTCTTACATCATGGATGACTCTCCACCTCCACTTCTCCTCTCCCATCCGCCCAGACCCTTTGTGAATAGCGACCTGGGTCCGCCGTTAAGTTTGGTTAAGAAGTGCGAACTTACGAGGATTATTTCGACATAACCCCTGCACTGAGAACCTTATCCCAGTTGATTGGTGGGGGCGTGCCCCCGATATCATCAGCCAAGACACAAGTCCCTCTCTACTCCATCTCGATGGCGAAAGAAAAAGAGTTTCATTGTCGACCACTCAGTCCATAGTCCACGGTACTTTATCCGACCACCCCCTTGGACCTTGACCATTAACTGTACTCAAAAGATCCACTCCACAAACGAAACCCTGGCCAAGGGAGGCAACCCAATCCGCCAATGACACGAGTCCATGCGTCTTCCCACTTGCTCAGTAGTATGGATGTACTGTACTTCTTTACTTCCCTGAGATTCGCTTTCTCTCCTCAGTTGAGAGTCCTTTCTACACATGAAACCGATACTCATCCCCCCGGTCCAAGTAGACCACCTCCCCCTCGAACCCCGCCTCTTTCACCTGGGCCTTGAAGTCCTCCAACGGACTGGCGAACACGTCATAGTCGTCGAAATGGATGGGGATCGTCACCTGCGGCCGGATCAAGCGCATCAGCTCGACCCCCTGGGTTGCGTCCATCGTCACCATCATCGCCAACGGGCCCAGGGCGGGCGACGGCACCGTCGTGCCGCCCAGATGCACCAGCATCAGGTCGATCGTCTGCCCCTCATACCGCCGCGGGATCTCCTTCAGCTCGTCGAACATCAGCGTGTCCCCGGAGATGTAGATCCGGTATCCCGGCGTGAAGTCGGCGGTCGTCGTCGTGCTGCTGCTGCTGTAGCCGAGTTCAAGCATCCAGCCGTTTGTGGGGGGGATCTGTTGGTTTTAGTCAGTTGAAAACAGCTAGCAAAAACAGACAAAGAGAAACAAAGAAGAAGAAGAAGAAGGAATGACGACGATGACGCAGACCTACCGCGCCGACAAGCTCATTCAGCTTTTCCAGTGGCTTCGCCAGGGGGATATGCCTCCCGGGCATACCAGTCACCCGCAACCGGGGCTGTTTGTCCGGCGGGTGGTCGCCGCGGATATCGACCACCGCTTGCTCGTACACATCCACGGATGCGACCCGGGTGAAAGAGTCGTCGCCTTTGGAGGTCAGGATCGATTGCGCGTGCGGCGTGGTGATGATGGGGAGGTCCCGGCGAAGGGAGTCCTCTACATGTCGATCAAAGTGGTCTCTGCATTACATCGTATCAGTGTCATACCGTCTGGCTGACTTGAACAAGCAACAACTATTAAACAGAAACCGCCAAAAATGCCCCCAAACAGACAAAAAAACATACAACAGAAGGGATTCGCTGGTGGTCACCCACCCAACTACTAACCTCCCGGCGTGTGGCTTGAGTACGGCTGAGCGGACGGGAAGCCCTATTTTCCACACCCTGTGGTCGTATGTGCTAGAAAAATCTGTCGCTGCTATCCTTAACGACTGCAGCTAGCTGTGAATTGAAGAGGGCACAACAACCCTACTTCAAGCAGCTTGCCTGTCGTCCGACTCCCCCCACTGAAGAGCGTTCAACCCCCCCCCCAGTAAGACCAAATAAAAAAAAGTAAAAAAAGAAAAAAAAAACATACTCATGATAATGCGAAAGCAGCACCAGATCCACCCGGGGCAGATCCTCCAAATCCACCGCCGGATCCTTCATCCGGGTCGAGGTCACCCCCGGCCCGAGATGCACATGGTCGCCTGCGTGCAGGAAGTTGGGCTTTTTCAAGCCGAAATCATTAGCCACCGCTATACTGAATCATACAGCCTCATCAGCGATGTAGCGAGAGTAGGCCACGTACATCAGTCATAATCCGAATACCATGCCATTGTCTATCGTAGAGCTTAGCCAGGTTCTACTCTCGCATAATTCCTTCCCGTATCAGGAGGACAGAAAAAGGGAAAGAACATACATGATGGTGGTCGCGTTCCCGACAAAGTAGATCGAAGCATTCTCCGCCCCGGGGTTGCGGGGGTGGGCCTTTGTGGCTTTGGCGGCGGGGAGGCTTGTGGGGATGGAGGATGTGGTGTCGTGGTGGTGGTGGTGGTGTCGTGTGGGTGGTTCCGGGTGGGTTGGGTCGATGGTGAGGGTTTGGGGGGTGGAGGTTGGCATTTTGGTTGCTCTGGATATGAGATCAATCAATGTTTAGGACGGGAGGGGATTTGTGAAAGGTTCAATGGTTGGAGATAGGGGTTGGGGAGTTGGTAGATGTAAGCTGGATGAATGGATGATTGATTGATAGAGGAATGGATTAGTAGTCCGCGATCGCGATGTGGCACGGGTGACGTCAAGTTTACCTAGTTCGTGGTAAATGCAGCTGTGCCAAGAGGAGCTACAGAACACTACTGTGTATCAAGTTCATTCATTCATAGAGTGCAGATAGTCTGTCTATTGCTTTTATGAGGCCGATGCATACCATTACATACTTTGTTCTAGCACATTTGTTTCATAGTGATTGAGACCGTCTAATCTCCTCTCCTCCTACGCCCACGGGCCAGAAAGTCGGCCAGACTGCTGTCAATGACAGAGGGCCGCCGGAGCGCGGCGCACATGAAGAGGTAATGGTCTAGTCTGGAGTTCATGACCGGATTGGCCTGCAGGACCTCCTTAACGAGGTAGATCGCATCCGAGTCGGCGGGTGCATCAGGGAACTCCCCAGGCTCGAAGAGGGCGGCCACCAGCGGGCTGTCTTTACCCAGCAGTCATTGTGCTCTTGGTGAGGCAGTCATCTCAACCATATATCCATATATTCCTGAGGCTCTGTGATTCTGTCCTCGACGGTGGTGTCTTGAGGCTCGATTTGCACGTCTCATGAGACAATGATCTATAAAAGTAATGCTAGTTTAGTAACCAAAGCCTCCGCCAACTCCTTGTTTCGAAGATAGTTGCCTCCCGAAGCATATCCAATCTACCCTTCTGGGTCATCATAAATATTGCCAACAGGATAAAAACACAAGGACCATGAGAGGTAAGGTGGATTCGTATTGAGCAGAGAGGCTCCAATCACAGCGACGGCAGCTGACGAGCTGCTTCCCTGTTTCCCTCCGTCCAAACAAGCGACAAAGCCGGCTTTCAGAATAGAAAGAATACAATAAAGCGTCTAGGAAAATATGAGAAGCTGTTGCAAAACAAGCCTTCTAAGACTAGGGCTGAGCTGACAGACAATAAATGGATGTACAATGGTTCTTTCAACATCAAACCCGTCTTTGGTTCCATGTCACATTCAGACAAACTTCCGCGCCGGAGTCCTCGCCTCGAACAACGCATCCAACCGGGCAAAGGACAATCCCTTTGTCTCCGGCAAACAGAAGAAGCACACGGCCGTGAGAACGAGCCCGGTGCCCAAGAACGGCAAGGCGGCTTTGGCGCCCAGATCGGCCTCGTCCGCGTTCACCAGGTAGGGGATGGCGATCGACCAGACCATGTTGCTGAGGTTGCTCGACAGCGCGGCGATGGAGGTCGTCTTGGCGCGCAGGCGCGCGGAGGAGATCTCGCCGACGATGGCCCACCCGACCGCGCCGACGGAGGCGTAGTAGAGGAGGGCCCAGATGATGCAGAAGGCGGCCAGGGCGCGGTAGTTCCACGCCCGGCCCAGCCCCTCAAACCCCAGGATCGAGACGACCAGCAGACAGACCAGCATGCCGGCGCAGCCGGACAGCATCTGACGACGCCGGCCGACGCGCTCGATGAGCACGAAGGCGAAGAGGGCAGCGACGAGCGAGCAGATGACCGAGATGAGGGTGATGAGGAAGGCGTTGTTCATTCCGGAGAGCGAGAGGAAGTACGCCAGATAGTTGCTGCAGAGCGGGTAGCCCGTCAGGATCTGCATGACGACCGGCAGGCAGGCGAGCAGGGTCCGGCGGAGATTGGTGCCCTGGAAGCACTCGCGTATGGACACGGTAGAAGCGCTCTGCTGGGCGCGGCGTTCGTGCAGCAGCGTCTCCTGGATGTGGCGCAGTTCCTCATCCACAGCGGAGCTGTCCGCGGCCCGCAGCCGAGCCAGTGCCTTCCGTGCATCGTCCATCCGGTCCTTGGAGACCAGATAGTAAGGGGATTCCGGGACGAAGAGGACAAACATTCCGATGCAGAGAGCAGCCGGGCCGAATTGAGAGACCACCGCCCCTTTCCAGGACCAGGCGTCGTCGACATGACTGGTTCCCTCGAGCACGCAAGTGGCAATGAGCTGGCCGATAATAATCCAGAATTGAAACAGTGAAAGCGCCAGTCCTCGGATGGATGTTGGGGTGATCTCCGAAACATAAGTTTGGGTATTGGCCTGCATGGACCCCATCGCAGAGCCCATCAAGATTTTCGCAACAATCCACACTTTCCAGTTGGGAGAGAAGAGCTCGGCCAACGTCCCGCAAATTGTAAGACTAACACGGGGTGGAAGGGATAGTTAGTCTCGTGTGAAACGTTTTCCAGAGGAGGGAAAGGGCGGAGGCATTCATACCAAACAGTGGTGAAGAAGCCAACGCGGCGGCCGAGGGTGTCATTCAGGTAGCCGGAGCCCAGGGCAGAAGACATGGCAGAAACATACTGCACGATACTCCAGACGAGTTGGTAGTTGGCGGGAAGTGACCAGACTTGTTGGGTCTCATCGTAGCGGCCAAAATGGTGGACAAATTGGGTGTTTGCGATGATGGAGCCGATCAGCGTCAGATCGTACCCAATCAAGATGGGAGTGGTCGAGCAGGCAAACGCTTTTGCAAGATGGCAGTCAGACAAACATACTACGTCTTTGAGGGATTGAGATTTCGAGCTGGAAGTGATGGCACAGTACTCACCTGCTAAACATGCCCGCTTGTTAGCCTTCACAGCTCTCAGTTGGTCCCTGAACGAGCTCGACGTAACCACAGCGGTTGCACCCTCGGAGAGTTCAGCTGGTGCTACTGACTCAATATCACTATCTTGCTTGAAATCGGCCGGCTTTTCCATGATCCAGATTGAATGCAGTGGTATCGGTCAACGGTGCAGGCTATATCTTCTATAGATCGTGTAAGAGTGGTAGAAGGGAAGAAGAAGAGAAAGGGGATATGAAAGACGAAAAGAATCGATTCTCTGGAAGCGTGTAGTAGGTAGATACTAGTAAATATAGAAAGAGGCCTTGCAAAGGGGTGTTTTATACCCCTAAGTACTGTACATGTGCGTTAGTATCATGATATGGCTAGAGTGTAAGTACCGTAGTATAATACACATGATCCGGGGTAAAACCCACCACCAGGGGCGGAATTCACCTTCCGTAGTGGAGATTCCCCCGTATCTCCCCGTATCTGTACATGTTTAGGCCTATCTACCTACTCGTGTATGAATAGTAAGTGCTAACTTATCTACCGCAGTATCCACCCCCAGGTGGGGTCTCTTATCCCTAGCACTAAGCACTGCGTACGGTACATACGTACTCAAGTATAAAGTATCTTCTTTTCAACCTGACAAATAAGGAATCAATGAAAAAGGGAAGAAAAGGCGCAATCAACGGACTATAATTTCCGGTACACTTTCCCCCAACTTTCCTGTAATACGCGCCATGCTCAAACAAACTTCACTCGCTGTGGAATCCCCTCATGCAGGAATGGCAACCGATCGGGACCCATAGTTCAAGACGTTGTCAGTGCAATGACCGATGAGAGTATGCGAATATGACCTGGGATTAGGGCCCATTTTTGACAGTGACAACGACGGCAAGGAAGAGATGAGTTGTAGAAGAGTTACATCAAGCATACAATTGTCTGTTCTGCGCAGTATAGAACCGAAGGATTCTCAATTCGCTTTGATTTGTCTTTGAACCATTCGAACTAGTTCTTTCTTTGTTCATTACATAGAACTATTTGCTCCAAGTCATCTCCTGACCGGCCGTCACACGCCCCACAGGCGCTGCGTTGGACGCCGTCGTTCCCAGCAAAATCTCCACCTCACTAGCAGCGTCAATGACCCAGAGGCTCCTGCTGGTGTCGAACATCCCCAACGCCCGGTAGTCGATCTGAACCTCGACCTCCTGCGTCTCACCGGGCAGCAATGGCCGGGACTTGGCAAATCCACAGATCTGCTTCTTCGGCCGCCTCAGTCTCGTGGGTCCGCACGGAGAGAACCACGCAATCACAGTCTCCCGGCCTGGCAACTCGCTCCCACCGGTGTTGGTCACATGCGCAGTGACAGTCAAGTCGGAAGAGCCGACTGGCAAGGTGTGTGTGCTGATTGAGCCCGGCACCACCTCGAATTCGTTGTATGAGAGGCCGAATCCGATCGGAAACAACGGTTCGATAGATAGCAGATCCCACCAGCGGTAACCAACAAATAGACCCTCGGTGTAGTGAACCTCGTCCGCCTCGCCTGGAAACGATGAGTAGGCAGGACAATCTTCGATCCGCCGCGGGAATGTGACGGGCAGTCGACCGGAGGGGTTGGCATGGCCACAGAGAACCGCCGCCGCCGCGTTGCCCAACTCCTGGCCCTGGTACCAGGTGTAGAGCACAGCCTGCACGTCCTGCAGCCATGGGTCCATGTTGACGGGCGTTCCGGCCTGTACGATCACGATGGTACGCTTGCAAGTAGCGGCTACGCTGCGAATCAGACGCACTTGCTCGCCGGGCAGATTGAAGAACAGCACGTCTTGGCCTTCCGTCTCCCATTCTCTATCGCGGCCCACAACCACGATGGCGGCATCGCAGTCCGCGGCTAGTGTGGCGGCCTCGCTAGGTCGGTCCCGACGATCTTCCTCCTCGAAGCCGAGCCGGATCCCCTGAAACTGATCCTCCATTGGGTCTAGCAAGTGGTGAAGTTTGGGGTTACGCTGGCGACCATGGCATTGGTAATCAATTTGGAGCTCATAGTCATTTTCAGCCACGAAATCCCAGGAGCAAGCTTTTTCCTCACTCCCGTATGTGAAGAAGAGGTTTCCTTTCTCTTCGTAGGCCCCGGATTGCTCGAGGAGTAGGGACCCGTCAAGACTAAGCTTTGCAGGACCAATGGAGGCGAGAGAAATCGAATGGGAACCTGCTGTACGCGGTCGTACTTTGGCACGAAGGCGAAAGGAAAAGTTGGTTGCATCCTTGATTTCGGGTGGAACGGTTCCGAAAGACATGAAATACAAATCGTCACTATTCAATCGTGGTTAGCAAGGTACTTTGGGCAGCATAGAAGAACTCTGAACTGACATGTGAGTAGTCACTACTATCTCGCCGTCAAAATCAACACCGTTGTACCAATCGAGAGCTGCTCCGGACATGCCAGTGTCAGGGTCCCTGGCCACCTCGCAAACAGGAAGGTATCGATTGACCTTGGCTCCTGGTGAACTGACAAACTCAGTTCGGGCTTCACGAAACTCATGCTTTAATGAGTCGTGAACTGAAGTCCAATATTGAGCTTTGATGTAGGAACTGCCTCCCCCGCCAGCGACTACTCTTTGCGCGTTAGGACCAAAAATGCCGACTTTGCGGATAGAGTCTTTGGGTTTGAGTGGGAGAGCTGACGATTCATTCTTCAGCATCACAATACCCGCGGTAGCAGCGCGAAGAAGCAAGGCTCTCTTCTCCGGCGTGTCCTCGGATCGCTCGGGGTCATTCTGAGGGTCGGCAAGCCTGTTGGTCCGGTGGAGGAGACGCAGAATGCGACCAGCGGACTCGGTCACTCGATCCAGATCCACCAGGCCGTGCTGGAGGGGCTCCTCCAGGGCATCTCTCGAGCGCTTGGTGGGAGGGCCAGGCATCTCAAGGTCGAGGCCGTTGTTGATCGACGCGACGGTAGAGGTGGTGCCTCCCCAATCGCTCATGCAGACCCCGCGCCAGCCCCATTCGCCACGAGCGATGTCAATCAGCAGCTCACGGGATGCATCACAGTGGTGACCATTAACCTTGTTATACGCGGTCATCATACACCAGGGGTCGGCATCACGGACGACCATCTGAAAAGGCAGCAGATAGACCTCTCTCAGAGCACGGGCAGCGACCTTGGCATCAATCTTGAACCGCCTTGTTTCCTGGTCGTTAGCTAGAAGGAGAGTAAATATATGGAATTGGAAAAATGTAAGTCGCACTTTTGCAAAGTGGGATGCGTACCGACAAAATGCTTGGGCGTGGCCCCAATGCCGCGGGACTGAATACCCCGAACATGGGCAACGGCCAGCTTGCCAGTGAGATAGGGATCCTCGCTGTATGCCTCAAAGTTGCGTCCGCCGAGAGGGTGTCTATGGATACAAATTGTGGGACCGAGGAGCACCGAGGCAGACTTCGTCTTGCACTTTTCTCTTATTTTAGGTTCTGACTCCTTGTCTAACCTTATCGTCCTCAGAAAGAGACTGACTCACCTCATCTGCCAGTAAATGTCCAACCTCATGTAGAAGATCTGGATCCCATGTGGCCCCGAGGCTCACGCCACAGGGCAGGAAAGCCGCTGGTGTATTCTCTCCAAAGACTTCTCCGCGCGCCCCGGATGGTCCATCCGACACCTGTGGTCAGAGTCGATGTATCAGCATTCATGGCCCAATACTTTGATAGGACCACTTGCAGACTCGCTCACCTTGAGAGGAGGAATACCTAGGCGATCAATCGCTGCGGTCCGCCACTGGGACTGTCCCGCGATCAATGCCAATTTCTCATCCAGTGTCAAGCGAGCTAGCAAAGATTCAGTGTTTAGGTCTGACATGGTGGTCGTCGTTCAATGCCCTTCCGCAAGGAATGTGTGTTCCGGGGTCTCGGCGACGAGATGAGGGTTGCCTTATCATTTTATATAGATAACGATTCTCCTCGTTGACGAGTGTGGGGAAAAACTCAACTGATATCGAGGCGGAATTCACATTCCGCCCATACGGAAGCACACGATATTCACCAGTCGAAAGGAATTCATCTTCCCACGGCTGGGGGCGCTTGTTTTAGCCAAAACGGATGATTGGAGATTAAGGATAAGATCTGATTCTGTTCTTTGTGGGGGTTCTTCAAGGATGCGGCCACCTTTTTACCTCCCAGACCTAAATACGCCCGCCCGCCCTGTATACACATGCCGAAATCCATCTTCGCAGCACCAACAATATGGAGTCCTTACCTGAGAATGTCATCGTCGTCGATAGTTCTTCTGCGACCCAATCATATTCATGTGTGAGCGCAGAAAGCGTGAACTCGAATTGGAAGCTTAGTTTGAAGGGCACTGAGTGGGCAGACATGCCAGTTGTGCCCCGAACCCAAGAAGCCATTGTTACCCCCGAGATAAAGGAAGATCTTAACATGAGCCTTCAAACAATCGATGTCCGCGCGCCAGCGTCCGGAGAAGCTGTTCTTCGCATACTATACTCGGGAATCTGCCGCAGTGTAAGTTCAACCAAATGGTTAGACCTCGAGAATATATCCCCTTTCCCCGTCGGGGCTTGCTTTGGTGTGGAATCTCCCCGGCCAGAACACAAAAATGACAGATCATTCGCTTAGGATATAACCTTTTCCATAAGTCCTAAATGGCCCAAATCAGAACACAACCATATTGCGGGCCATGAAGGCATCGGACGAGTCATCAGCTGTCGCGATCCATCTTTGCTGGGCCGTCTGTACGGCATTCGTTATCTGGGCTCGCACTGTCAATCCTGCACATACTGTTTGCGTGCTATACCCACCTCATGTCCCTTCCAGCTGAACGTCCCCATCCATATCACGGGAACTTTTCAGCACTTCGCCACGGTTCCTATCTCCTGTCTCGTTCCCTTGCCGGACAACCTCCTAGACGGCGGCGGCAGTAGCATTGACCCCGCCTTGTACACAAGCGCCCTGTGCTCGGGATCAACGGCGTTGGTGTCGCTGCGGGCATCCAAGGTTCTCCCCGGGTATGTGGTCATCGTGGTTGGTATTTTGGGGGCGATAGGCCATTTGACGGGAATGCTGGCGAAGCAAATTCAGCGAGCACGAGTGATCGGGGTGGACCTGGCCGCCAAAACAAGTGCGGTGACTCAAGAACATCAAGATTACTGCGACATTCTGCTCGGAGCGCCGGAGTCCCATGAGGATGAGGCCTGGCAAGGCTTCCATGAGAGATTGCTTCAGGCGTGTGCGCAACTCCGCCGTGGTCATGGTGAGGATGTTGGCATCCCTCGTGCTGCTGAAGCGGCAATTGTCACGAGTAGCTCGGTTTCTTCTTTTCAACGCTTGGATGAGTATGTTTGTGATGGTGGCACGATAGTCTGCGTTGGGTAAGACACCTCCCCATCCAACCCAAAAATCTTGAATCATAGCTTGCTCAAAGGCTCACAAATCATCTCGTCTCATCCCAGGGTACCCAAAGGGCGCAGCAACATGGTGTCGCTTCCGATTCACTCAGTCGTGGAGCGAAACTTGCGCCTGGCTGGGAACCTCATGGGTGGCCATCGTGAGGCACTGGAGGTGATGGAATTCATTCGAAGTGGTCAAATCATGCCCCGCATCACCAAAGTGGCGCTCAAAGAAGTGCCCGAACAAATGCAGCGTATGGCCAATAACCAGACCACTGGCAAGCTAGTGGTATATATGTGAAAAAGATCGGAAAACATCCTACTGCCCATTGTTGGAACCAAGGTATGACAAGAAAAGAAAAACAAAGTGGAGGAAGAAAACGAACTTGTGAGCCTCTGATAGTATTCAATAGATTTCCATGATTGCGCTCCCCGAAATCATCCCTACTATTACTCATAGAAGGCCCACAAGTCCGGGGGTGTAGACGAACCGATTGCTGCCAAAAAGCCAAGATCATGGGGTAAGTCCAACAGAAATTCCTCGAATGTCAGACCGTTGTGCACTGCCGCTTCGATATCCATATCCAGACAGGAAGACGGCTGCTGCCCCGCGCTTTGGTTCCATTGGGACGATCCGTCGGCCGCCGCTTTCGCAGTAACTTCGGATGGAGTATAGTGATCATGCTCTCCTACGGCGTCGTCGCAATTGACCGCTGTCGGGCTATTACGCGGCGAAGGGATCGCCTCTATATGTCTCAAGCCTCTTGTGAGCGACAGTCCTTGTTGATCACGATCCTTGAGGAGACAGCGCAGCCCGTGCCAGTATTTTGTGGCTGTCGTCCATGAAACCCCGAGTTCACGTAAGGTCAATAAGCATGATCTGATCCACTTGCTTCTTGCGTCGGGTTCAATCTTGGGTTCCTCGTGATCTTGATGATGGCCATTTAAAATCAGGAAGAGCGCCGCAGAGAACGTACAGTGCATAGCTGTGATGGGACTCTGCCGGAACCCACCAAAGGCCTTTCGGTACTGCTCACCCAGCAGACAGATGTCTCGAGAAGCTTCCACACACAGGGACGACGCTTTCCTCTCTATGTCTGCTACTGCTGCTGCTGCTACTGGAATGCCGGGCATCGTCGGGTTTTCTGGGGCCGCGGCGGCCGTGCGGAACAACGACGGCTTGGACAAGAACGGTTTGGCAAGGATGATGATTGAGGTGTTATAAACCATGTGCAGCAGGAATATGTGCGGCATGATCGGGTTACTACTGCACCTACCGCCTGCCCGTTTCCACTGTAGCGCCACGGGCAGGTGGTATTTCCAGCTTTTGAGCTCGAGCAGACATGAGTCAAAGACTGTGGTTCTCTGAATACCAGGCGGTAATTTACCCGGAGCGTAACTTTAGCATTGTTGATTTGCTCCCGTCAGTCGTGGATGAGGCGCGGAGAAGGTTGTTCTTTGGGAGGGAGGTACTGACAGTTTCATAAGTATCTTTTCAAGGATCTGACAGTGGGTGGACAGGGAGTGGAGAAGCATTGGAAGTATCTGCGTAGGCTTGGAATCGTCAAACGCAACCCCTGACAGGGGCAACTCCACCGAGGATTGGGAGTCCTAACACCAAATCAGTCCTGTAATCCAATTTTTAAAGGGGTCGAATGGCGAGGACAAGTAGGCAACCCTACCAACATGGTGCAGACCCGCCCGGTGTAACTTGCCCAGAGCTTGTCGGTACAGTAAAGTGACCAGTATATTTGTTTGCGGAGCTTGATCTCGACCTCGGAAAATCGATGAGTTCTTTCCAGCGTCGCAAAATCTAGATTCAGTCCCATATCCAGCGCCAAGCGGATGGCCATGCCATGGCGAAGCCAGCCCTTGGAGTCAGACCCGATCGCCTCAACCAAACATTAGATTTCAGCTTCCAAACAAGACGGGAACGGCGAGGAGAAATCCGAGGAGCTATTAAGCACTTACAACGTAAAATATGGCCATGATCCCAAGGGACTGGATGGTGGTGATACTCGGGGACCGGAGGTCAAAATGAAGCAGTACTTCGGCAACTTCCAAGAGACTTTCGCCTGCAGTGTTCGGGTCGTCCGGCGTGGAGTGCACTTCCAGTCTTTCCGAGTAGCGAGCGCCCATAGCCAGTATGCAATGGAGCAGCAATGGACTACAATATCGCCCCTCTTGGCGCAGGCTCTGTCGAAAAAGTTGCTCATCCACAAGCTGAAGCCACGGCTGCTCCCACTGGAAATAGAGCGCAATGAGATGTTCTTGTAGCTCCTCATCAACGGGAGGGACTAGATCAGGATCTTGAAGGAACCGGTTCAGGCCCGAGCGAAGCGAGGCGCGTGGTAAAGAGGCTAGTGCGGAGTTGCTGTGCACTGCAACAGCAGAAGCAGTGAAGCGTGGTCACGCTCGTCAGTCACGACTCAGATGGATCTCGGTTAGAGACATACAAGGAGTGGATTGCAGTAGTTCCACCCGCCCACTACTGGAGCCGAAGAAGCGCACCTCCTCCTCATCGCCGTCCTTGTCGCTCAAGCCGAACGGTCCATTCGCGCACAGTGCCCCAACGGGCTCCTCTTCTCTCGACTGTTGTTGGGGATGGGAGGGGGAGATCGATGGAAGATGCCCAGCCTTGAGCTGAGCGATAGATGTATCGACATCGATGGAATGGAGCCATAACACCTGCTCGAGCTGCTGGATGCGCGCTTGAAGCTGCATCACCAACGATTTCGGCGCCGTGCCACGGCTGTCATCTCGGGTGTTAAACACGCACTCCATGCCACGGTTTAGACACCGAGCACACGACGGCTTGTGACCATCACACTATAGAACAGTGAGCTAAGCTTGGTTTCGTCCTCCCGTACTGCATGTTGCATGATTTGCCTGAGGCTATACCTTTGCTCTCCGTCGCCGACATTCCTGACAAGCTTGTGCCGCATACTGAGCTCGGGGCGTGGCCGATCGCTTCTTTGAGTAGCGCTGTTGGCGATGTGCTTCCATTGACATCCTCATCAATATGTCACAGTTAGTCCGAGACTTTTGAACGAGTTGCAATGCTAGGGTGAGTGGAGACTCCGCAATTCGAAAGGAAGGAAAGTGACATGGAGGATATTCACTAATCGAGAACGGGGCAAGGTGATAGTGTCGATAGGAATTCATATTCCGGGCCCGGCGGCGAACTTACCCCAAGGGCCAATATTTAACCCTCATTCTCCAAAGAGTCACCTAGAAGACGTACTGCAAAATTAGTTTTTCACAAGACATAATCCTCTGTTCTCTCACTTCAACTCCAGTCATTTATCATCTACAATCCACCATTATGTCCCACTTTAAGTTCTACGCATACGAGGGCCATGGAGTCCGCCAACAGAAGGTGTTCCGCTACAGCCAAGCCGTCCGTGTTGGAGACCGGATCGAATGCTCTGGCCAAGGTAAGAAAGAGACTTCCAACCTTACTGTCCCAGGTACGAGACACTCTTGCTAATTCAGAATCCCGAAGGCGGCTGGGATCCCAAGACAGGAGAGTTTGAGAAAGAGATCAACGCTCAGATTGACCTCGCCTTCTCCAACGTAGAGCTCTGCCTCAAGGACGCTGGAGGCAAAGGGTGGTCCCAGGTGTACCGGGTCAATTCATACCATGTGCCCATCAATAAAGAAGCCCTGGAAGCAATGGTTCGCAACTTCAAGAGGTACATGCCAGATCATGAACCGCTCTGGACCTGTGTTGGGGTGACCCGTCTGGGCGAAGACGACATGCGCGTGGAGATCGAGGTAGTGGCCCATGACCCTTAAGATACCAAGGTTGCTGGCAGTGTATAGTGATAGCCAATCCCACACCTCTTAATGGCACTGTATTCTAAGCTGGTCTCTAAGTCTGTCATAGCGGACAGGTCATGTTCAGTAGTAAATATGCGAGATGCCAATAGCGTCCCAACGGGGCCGGGCAGAACAGGTGATATACATACACAATGATCTGAGAACGGCAAAAATTTATATAGATCTGGAAATATCATCTATGCGCTTGAAGAACGATCTAATCATGGTGATCTCCGAATCCCAGTGCTTTCCATGGGATAACAAAAACCGCACGTAAGGAAAAATATGTATCGGTGGTCTAATGGTCTAAGCGGTGACGTTGTACAGAGAGGACATTGCCTGTGGAGGTTTCGTTAGCTTTTACCGGTCCCGCACGCGCTCCAGAAAAGTCGAACTTACCGCAGCCTGCTTAGGCTCAATGAAGAGCGCCTTCGCCTCTACCAGGACTTTCGGCTCCTTGCCATCTTCCGGCAGCGTCTCGATGCGCGCCTCCACCCAGGCTTTGCGACCTTCCACCTTGACTGTCTCTGCTCGCAGCGCGACGTAATTACCCGCCATTGCGGGAAGGCGGTAATCGAGATTCAGGTTGGCGGTGACGCCGACACGGTTCGGCAGCGCGGGGAAGCAGCAGCGGCCCATTGCCTCGTCCAGTAAGGTGGCCAGGAGACCGCCGTGCACGATTCCGGGATGCCCGCAGAGGCTGGGGCCAAGGTAGAGCAGAGAGACTAGGCTCTTCCCGCCCTCCTCGCAGAACACCAACGGCGGCACGACGATCATCTCTGGCCCGGCCAGCGTTCCGCCCGTGAGACTGCGCGCGCGCATCTGTGCTGGCATCTTCAAGTGTGGGCGGGATTCGGTGAAGGCGGGGTCCTCGCGCAGCGAGACGGCCAGTGGGTGATTGCGAATATAGTCGTCTACTTCCTTGGTGAACTCATCGCCGGGGATGAAGGCGGAGAGGGTCTCCTCGTCGGTGCTTAGTCGGAGGTCCATCATGCCCGAGGCGGTCTTCAAGGTCTGGTAGGATCCTCCGGCGATGAAGGCAAAAACGGCGAGTGACGTGAAGCCAATAAAGCGGCGGAGACGGGATCGAGGAGGGGGAGGAGTGGCTGTATGGTTTGCAAACAGATGTGTAAGATTAGTTCGGCTGTTGATTCATGCTGATCGCATGGACGGGACAAACCTGTGGAAGAATATGCCCGACACGCTGGTTTCGGAGCCGGAGAGAAGCGAAAAGATAGTAAAGCTGTGTGATGTGAAGCTGCGGCAGGCAGACGAGAAGAAGATAAAGAGCGAAGAGGCTGTTGGACACTGCTGAGGATCGCAGTGGATCCCAGGCGAACTGTTGGGACCTGCGGCATGGCGGCGAGACTCTGCGAAAAAGCAGCGCGGGCAGGGGCAACAGAAAAGGGGGAAGCGGATGGCCTGGGAAAGAAAGCCGCAATGGATCCCTCGGACCGAACCAAGAACCCAAATTACTGGATTGCTGAAGACTATCGCCGTGAGGGTTGCGGATCCATCGAGAGTCGGCGCGACAGTGGAACTGGAACTCGAACTGGATGAGAAAGAGAGACCCGCTGCCAAATCCCCTCCAGAAGCTCCGCCCGCCCGCCCTGCTGATTGGTGCGGCGCAGCAGCAGGAGCCGAGGCTCATCGCTCTCGGAGGTTGAAGTATCGTAGTATAATTTCATCATCGTCATTCGGGAATTTTTGTTGAATTTGCTAGGCCAGAAATGATGGAGGAACGGTAGTAGGGAATAACGAGATTCATGGGAGGAGTTGAAGTAGCCAAAGTATTTGTAAAAGGAAATGTTTAGCTGTTTTGCAGTCACAAAGTCACTGGACCGTGGCTTGTCTGTAGTACAGTAGTACTGTACAACCAACCCACATGCCAATTCTCTCGTACTGTCAAGTACGGAGTACACAATGAGCCCCTCCCTCCTTTCGTCCAACCCCCGACAACTACTACTATTATTCTACCGTCATTGAGTCCCTCTCAATGCTTTTGACAGATTGTACGACATTCCTTGGATTTCTTATGGGCCGTGCAGAATTCAAAAAACACCCTGAACTGGAGTACCCCCCTGCAAGCTGATTAGCGCTTCTCTGCGGGAAGTGTGACTAGCGACTTCGCTTTGCACAATCTCATTGACTCTTCCAATGGAGCTACAATGGTTACATTGCATTCATGACCCTGTCAAGGCTGTCAGGGGCATTATGCTAGACCGGCAAGATGTACGCGCAGCTCTTTTTGTGGCAGGGGCAATCAGCGCGCCCCTTGACAGTCCGCGCCTGCATGCCAGAACGATTGTTCGTCTCGCTTTCAGTTCGCCCACACGCGCGCCTTATCCCTCGATTCATTCTTCCTATGGCACTCAAGATGGCCGTTTGGAGTTCGTTCTCGCTCCTCTTGATCCTACCTGTCGTTCTGGGCTCGTCTGACCCTGCCTCGGCAGCAGTTAATGACTACGATGTCCTGCAATACATCAATCCTCTCATCGGGAGTGCCAATGGAGGTATGTCCCGCCAACTCTTCCCAAATACTCTATCTTTCAAGTGTTGTTCTGACAATGTCAATTAGGAAATGTCTTCGCAGGCGCAACAATTCCCTATGGCATTGCCAAAGCCGTAGCCGATACAGATTCGGAAAACAATCAAGGGGGCTTTGCATTCGACGGGAGTCGTATCACCGGCTTCTCCAGTCTGCACGACTCAGGCACCGGCGGCCAACCCTCTCTCGGGAACTTCCCTCTGTTCCCATATACAACGTGCCAGAATGACGACGTGAATGGCTGCGTCTACCCAAAGAAGGAGCGAAAGACGGCTTATGACCCCTCTTCCGTCAAATCAAGTCCGGGATATTTTGGGTTGACAATGAGCTCTGGGATTCAGGTGGATATGACTACCACTCATCATGTATCTCTGTTCCGGTTCCGGTTTCCCGCCAATGTATCATCGAGTCCTCTCATCTTGTTGGATCTTTCCGACTTGTCCGACACGCGCCAGGACAATGGGACTATTTCCGTTGATGCCACGACAGGACGCATGACTGGCCACGCACGATTCTTGCCAAGCTTTGGAAGTGGCTCTTATGTGCCATACTTCTGTGCTGATTACCAGAGCGCGGCCGATATTCGAGACACTGGTATCTTTGTAGATGCGAGGGCTAGTAGTGATGTCAAGAACCTCACAATCTCACGCAGCATAAATGGCTACCCTCTTCCGGTATGATGCTTCAGCTACTGTTGGGTACTGGACTGACCAGTTTAGGGTGGTGCTTTTGTACGCTTCGAGGCAGCATCGGAAATCACGGTCCAAGCCCGCGTGGGCCTAAGTTTTATCAGTAGCGAGCAGGCTTGTCAAAATGCAGAGACTGAATTGCCCGACTTCGACTTCGATAAGACCCGTGCTGCAGCAGTCAATAAGTGGACAGAGAAGATGGCACCAATTAGGGTATCCAGAACCGGGGTGAATACATCTACCTTGACCAATTTCTACAGTGGGATCTACAGGACTATGGTAAATCCTCAAGATTACACTGGAGAGAATCCGTTATGGGAAAGTGAGGAGCCATATTTTGACTCTTTCTACTGGTAAGCAAGTCGTTTTGGCATTGGTTTCTCTTCTAACGTGTGCAGCCTTTGGGATTCCTTCCGATCTCAGCTTCCATTCCTGACAATCTTTGACCCTGCATCGTTAACTCGGATGGTTCGTTCCCTGATTGACACGCAACGGCATCTTGGATGGCTACCTGACTGCCGCATGTCACTCTGCAAAGGTAAGCACTGACGTGGTGAGGCGTCATCAATGCTGATAGAAGTGCAGGCTACACGCAGGGAGGCTCCAACGCAGATGTCGTGCTTGCCGACGCATACGTCAAGAACATTAGCAACGGGATAGACTGGGAAGCCGGGTATGCAGCGGTGCAGAAAGATGCGGAAGAAGAGCCGTTTGACTGGTCCAACGAAGGCCGGGGAGGGTTGCAGAGCTGGAAGGCACTGAACTACATCCCCGTGGAAGACTTTGACTACATTGGCTTCGGAACCTTAACACGGAGTATATCCCGCACGCTAGAATATGCCTACAATGACTTCACTATCGCACAAATGGCTCGCGGAATGGGCAAGACGAGCGATGCGGAAAAGTACGAAAGGACTGCAAAATATTGGCAGAATCTCTTCCGTGCAGATCAGACCTCATTTCTCAACGGCACGGATACTGGCTTCAAGGGATTTTTCCAGCCGAAATACTTGAACGGCACATGGGGATACCAGGTTCGTATATCGAATTACCACGTTGCCATGCCACAATCATCAATAGCCTCTCGATATAGCAAACTAATTGCCGGCTTAGGACCCTCTAACATGCTCCAACATCGACACAAGCGGCCGATCCTGCTCCCTGCAGAACAACGCCGCGGAGACCTTTGAATCCAGCATCTGGGAATATCAGTTGTAAGTCGAATTCTCGCTTGCGTAGCTTCTTCCATGAATCAATACTAAGACGAACCACGACGCAGCTTCGTCCCCCACGACATGTCCACCCTCATCACCCTCCTCGGCGGCCCCGACGCCTTCACCCGCCGCCTCGACTACCTCCACGACCGCGGGATCACCTACATCGGCAACGAGCCCGCCTTCCTGACGGTCTTCCAATACCACTACGCCGGCCGGCCGGGCAAGTCCACCGCGCGAGCCCACACCTACATTCCGGCCTTCTTCAACCCGACACCCACGGGCCTGCCGGGCAACGACGACTCGGGCGCCATGGGCTCGTTCGTGGCCATGACGATGATGGGCCTGTTTCCAAACCCCGGCCAGAATGTGTATCTGATCACGGCCCCGTTTTTTGAGAGTGTCAACATCACCTCCCCGCTCACGGGCAAGACGGCCCGCGTGCGCACGGTGGGCTTCGATCCGAGCTACCAGGCGGTATACATCCAGTCGGCAACGTTGGATGGACAACCATACACGAAAAGCTACGTGGGGCACGATTTCTTCACCGATGGGAGGGAGTTGATTCTCTGGCTGGGAAGGAATGAAAGTTCTTGGGGCCAGGGGGTCGGGGATTTGCCGCCTTCGTTGGGGACGGAGGGGGATGCAACGTTGAACTTTAGGTATGAATAAGGGCTCCTGCTCTCTCTCTTTCTCTCCCTCTTCCGCTCTGTGTGTGTGACAAACGTGTACGGTAGATAGATAGGTACAGTGTAACGGCTGTAGGTCTCTAGTATTTGGAAGGTCAGGGTGGTGGTGTGGAAATCGGTTGTAAGTGACAGTATACTTTCTCAGCACGTGTGACTTGTCCACCTTTGACATGAGGATTTGTACTGCTAGAACTGCAACACTAATGAACAGCATTGCTGCGAAAATCAAGCTACTTTTCTTTTCTACTTTAGATCTGAGTTGGCACTGCTTTTTATTCAGCCCGCTTGGGTACCTTATTTCTACAAAAGCGGTGGCACAAGCGGCTAGATAAGACTCACCTCACAAATACCAGACCGCACAGCGTGCCCTAAGATGTGGCGAGCCACGGGAATTTGTCTACGGTAGGCCGAGCGCGAAGCCGAAAAAAGCAGATTATTTTGTGAGAGGCTCATTCCCCGCACGCTTCTTTGTATATAAGTAGGAGACAACCATGTACAGTAACAGCACCCGAGGGAACAAAGAGAACCCATCCGACAGAGCTTGAATCAAGATGAGATACACTCTCCTACATGCCGGCGCGGCCCTTCTTCTTGCAGACGCTTCCGCCTTCCTAACAGCCGACTCTACAGGCAAAAGCCCCAAGTAGGTAGCTTCGCCCAGGGGCCATCCGCCAATCCATTGGCAGCGCCCTGGACCCGAAGACTGTGAGAGTTATTGAAGTTCAAAGTAGGATACCATGCTTTCCACAAGTCTCGTCTCGACTGGTGCTAATGGAGCTTTCAGATTTAAAACTTGCCCTATTTCCAAAAGCCCCGTTCCCGTTTCAGAAGCATTCCCTCAAGTCCGCTTCAACAAAGTCACACAGTCATCTTTCCTGCCCTCCTCGACCTCCTGGGCAGGAACACTATCACGACTCACCGAATGCACCTCCAACTGGAAGTCTTGCGCAGCATCAACGTAATACGCATTCTGCTGGATCTTAGGCAGCAGATAAGCCGGATGCAGGAGATTGTACACCCAGACCGCCGGCACCATCATCGCGCCATCCAGGCCAATCAGCAACTTCTCATTCCGCATCGTCGCGCTGGTCCATCCGTGCAGCAGCTCAATCGTCCGGTACACACTCCGGATATAGATCAGCAGCAGGGAGAAGACGGTCGCGCCACCGAGGAAGAGCAAGGGAGTATTCGAACGGATGATCGCATGCGGCTTGTGTTGCTGCTTGGACAGGCGGAGCACGAAGTCGGTGGCCAGGCCCACGAAGAGGGTAATGGACACGAGTTGGAAGATGATGCCCCCGACCATGATGTGGGTGCCTGTCGTTTGGCTGCTGCTGCTGTTGGAGCTTTCTGTTGCGCGCGCAAGGAGGCCTCTTGCGTGTGCAGAGGTTCCGGATCCTGTCGATGTAGAATTGGAGTACGATGAGCCTGTGGTGGTTGCGGTTGTGGTACCGCCCGCTCCGCCTGACGAGGCCATTCCGCCGCCGGCACCTTGGACTCCCAAGGCAATCACATCACAGATACAGAAAATCCAGACGTAGAGTTTTGGCGGCATCAGGGAGGAGTGGCGTCCGAATGTTGAAACGAGTCGGGCGAGGATGACATATATTCCCGCGGTGAAGAAGGTAGGGGCTGTTGAGTTCGAGTTTAGGATTATCCAGTTAGCGTCTGATCCAGAGGGCAAAGGGCAAACATTCCCGACACGCCCAAGTGAGGAAGAGAGGGTGTGGTATTTACCAATGATCAGGGTGGTTATTTGCATCATATAGGGTGTTTGGGCGTAAGGACATTTCGCGGACCAAATTCGTGCTGCCCATCCTAGTAGCTCAACTGGTATATGTGTGAGTTTCGCCAAAGATGAGGAAGCGTGTGTACATACCTAAACAGCCGATCGAGAAGACAGCGCACCACCATGCACGATAGTAAATCACTTGTGCGGTATGGATCAGCATCGAGAGGCCGAAGAAGGTCACAAATAATGATGCTGCCGTGAGTGAAGGTACATAGCCGTAGGAAGTTTCAACCCCAGCCACATATGCGTGGCATGTGTCTTGACTATAGCCTTCCATGATCAAGTTTTTGAGAACTGATCAAGCAATTCTAATTGACAGGGGTGATAAAATAGTCCAAGATTGACGTGAGGACAGGAAGTATTTAAGGGAATGTGGGACAATCGTTCATCCATGATTGATGCTGTTTGAGTCGGGTCTGCATACGGGTTCCATTGGGTAAGTCGCTGCCTATGAACGTTGTTGTCATGCATCTCCAGACCAAGTATAGTAGAACTAAGGAGGGCAAGTAGCGATGTTCCGTACTCGTGTTCCATTTTTGACCAAAACGGTTACGGCCAACGTGTTTGCGAGGTCCACTGGAACCCTTGCGGATCTGGAACCCTATCAAGCCGCGCGGTCTCTTCTCCACTGCAAAGCATAGGTAGAATAACCTATATATAACAGTAACAAGTCTCACCTGTTCCCCTCTAGGCCCACTTTTGGCCATTGACAAATACAATCGAGAAGTTGATCATATTTGCCTAGATGTCACTTCATCCGTCACGGTCTTTTGTTGTTTCACCATAGAGTACAGTACAAACAGTCCCGCGCGCAGTAAGAGTTAGCAGAGTTGCTGGTAACGTTAGCGAACACCGTACTGAGGGGAGGCAGAAACATCTCTCTGAGTTTCTTGCTATATATATATGATCATATACACCGTCCTATTCACAAGAAAAGCACCTATACAAAACTGCCTTTCCACCTCCCTCCTTAGCAGCGTGAGCTTCACAAAAATATCTACAAATCGATAAAGTATCTCTAAAACTTATATTCACAAATCCACAATCCGAATTTCATCGATAGGCCATCTCACCCACACCCGATCATCCTTCCCCAGGAAAGTCCATATCCCCCGTAAGATATGCTCCGGCCACCCATGCGAGACCCACGTCTTATCCATTCGATACATAAGCACCACAAAATGCGCTAGAATCACCAACGCCACGGGCCGTTTCTCCTGCAACGCATCCCAGAACAACTCTTCCATCTGCGTCACCCACGTAAACAGGACGAACGCAAATGGTTCCGGTCTAGTTGCTGTTGCTGCCACAAGCCCAGAGATAAGGTGATCATCTTCAGTTCGACCGGGAAAGGCCATTTGAAATGCTCGGAGAGTGTGCTCAATGGCCATTCGATAGGTGGGTAACAGGGGATCCGCGGCTGCCCGCTCTTCGGTGAACTCGCACACTCGGGTGAGGGCTTCTTGATACCCAGTGCAGGGGGTACCGGCAGCAGCGGGGGTTTGGAATGGATGCCCTTGACTTTCTGAAAGATTTTGGTGCTGCTGCTGCTCTTCGCTGGAGGCAGCAGCAGCACGCCCCTTGCGTAACATGGTGGAGATGGTGTTGACCCCGCGCAGCAGCGTCAGCCACTCTACGGGGGCGGCGGCCCCGCCGCGGTTGAAAAACAGATACTCCTCGGCTCGGGGCCCGCGGGCCAGGCTGATGAAACACACGAGAATGGATCCGATCCCGACCGCGTCGGCGCCATGATTCGCATTCGCGAGGGCCTGGGGTTGAGACAGTCCATTTGACAGCAGCTGCAGACCAGTCCCGTAGTGGTAGTCAAAGCGCAAGGGACAGCAATTGCGATTGTGGTGATGTTCCTGCTCCGTGCTCCGAATCATATGCAGACAGGCGAGCGCGAGCATCAAGTGATGAACGATGGGAAATCTGAATGCCGTGCGCGGCACCACGGATTGCCAGAAGGTAAGGCTTGGGGCGTCTTCCATTAGGCTCAAGCATGTTGATGAGAGGAAAAAGTGCTGGAGCTCGAAATCTTCGAGGCAGAAAGCTGGATCTGTGGACACAGGTTCACGGTTTTCTTCAGCCGGACGTGCAGCAGGGGCAGCAGGGGCAGCAGAGACGTTCACATAATTAAACTCAACGAATTGGATCTTGAAAGTGTTTATTCCTGGAGGCTCTGCTCTTGCTCTTGAGGTTTTTCGAGTGTTCGCCACGGCTGGTTGGGCGTCCTTCAGGGATGGGCCATACATGCATTGGACTGAATGGTTGAGGCAGTTTGAGCACTCAGGCTTCATCTCATCGCACTGAGATTCGATTAGCGTTCTCTCCGAGACTTTTCTAGTGAAGGATATGCAATACCTTGACGTGCCTGCTTTTACAAGTCCTACACCCATTCCGCGATTTGCGGTGGGACTTTCGTGGCATGACAAGCTTGGGTGCTGAGTTAGGGGACGAATCTGAGCCGCCCATCAACAATGGATATTCGACTTGATTTTGACATCATGGTCAGGAGAACGAGTATGAGCCGTTAAAAAACTCCTGGAATATGCAGAAGCTACAAGTACTGAAAGTAACAGTTAAGAACCATGGATTGATTGGGTGACATATCTGGTTAGCAACCCGGCCACGTAAGCAAGCAGGCTCCGCAACTGAGGCAGTGTAACTATCCATTATTTCACCTAAAACTCCTACATTTTGGAGCCATCTACCATAATTAGACACCTCTGATACATAACTTAAAGAGGTTTACTGTAACTCTGAAGGTTCACCGCCTACAAGGCATAATCCAGCCTGCTGGTTGAGCAACAACAAAGGATACATACTGCAGAGAACTTAGTTACTTCTTAAGAGCAGTCCTCCCTCTTCGCCCGCCCCTCCTCTCTCAACACCTCAACCCCAGCACCACCATGCAACCCCACCACGCCGATCTTATTCGTAGTCTGAACGAGCTCTATACCCTACTATATCAACTCGGGGCCTATGAAGAGGCCAAGATTCTCCGACCAGAGGGCAGCAGCATAGGAGGTCGACATCCTGAGGGCGCTATTAACAGCTCTGTGGCTCTGGCCGCCAGATTCACTCCGGCCGTGGTTGATGTGATGTACCAGATTCCATATCTCGATGTGGGGGTGCTGAGTTTCCAGATCTGCCCCAACACCTTCTCAATTAACTATCGCAGTGAGAAGGATTCCGACCAAGGGAGCTTCGAGGCATGGCGATCGACCTGTTCTCCAGAGATCGAATTGCCTGAGAACACGGTGGCTTTGACGCAAGCCTCGGGCGGGGGCAGGGTTTGGCTCTATGATGTGGGGACTGGTGTGTCTTTCTTCCTTTTCTTATGGCTCGCTAACTGTATCGATTTTGTTTAATCTCTATGGACTAATGCTGACTGACACCAGGACTTATGCGCGACTGGGATTTGGAGAGTGAGGAGGATCCCCTCGTAGTACCGGTCGATTTGCCCTCCAAGGTTCTGGCGCCCTATATCGAAAAATTTTGGAGTCTGCACTATCTGATCATCCCAACGGGATTGAGTTCTGCGTGGGAGCTGTTTATGGCTGGACAGCCGCCCGAGGACTGGGGTCCCTGGGACCGGTTGGATTGGTATATCGACTATGGGGAGTGGAAAGCGACCCGGTATATCAAGCAGATCTATCTTCAGTATGGCTGGGAAGTCACTCCCGGGATGTCTCCATCACAGGAGCAGTTTCGACGAACGGACTTTCTGAGAGCGAGGGACCAGTATTGGGCAGAGGTGGTTGTGCCCCTCGGCGAGGCGACGGAAATGTTTCGAAGACAGCGGATGGTAGAGACGTTGTGAGAATTGAATTCAACCTTGCTCCCCGAGCTGGATCGGGAACCAGAAGTCATGGGCACGTATCCCCTGGAATTGCGCGCTGATTGCACGTTCACGCTCGACAGCCGACTGCTCTTTGAACCTCGCCGCCTCGTTCAACCCCATTGGCCAATCGCCTGTTTTGCATATGATGAGGTCTCTTAGCTCCTGTGGCAAGCCAAATTGGGCGCCGACTTGGTCGAACGCTGCGTTCTCTCTCCACCAGATATGCTGTTGTAGTGGCACGTTGCGGGAGGAGCAAATGCGGTAGCGCGGGTCGACCAGCCAGATAGTAATAAAGCACTGGTGACCCGGGAGATCAGGGTCTCGAAGTGAGAAGGGCAGTGTCCGATATCGCAGGGTGTTAGGCCAGGCTAGGAAGCATTCCTGGTAGGCGGCAGTTACTGATCCTCAAGTCTGTAGCATCGGAGGGGCGTCACCGTAAGTCGCTGGGTCTTCGTCCGTCCGGGGCAGACCAAAGATCTTTTGCATCGCATGGGGCTCTAGGATAATCTCGAACGCGTCCAGGTCGACCTCTTGCTGGAAAGAGTCTTCGTCAAACACATCGATCGCCCAGTTCTGCCGCTCGGTCAGCAGCTCCATGATGCGTAGCATGCGGACCTCAGGCTGGGTCAACCGGGTTGCTCGACCTCGGCTTCCAGTCCAATTCGGGAGAGCTCCGTGTGCAAAGCGTTGACCGGGGGGGAACTCATAATCCACTGGGATGTCGTGGAAGCCGGGGACCTGGGGCTGGCTGTGCCCTATGTTGTCCCATTGAATGGATGTCATAGATTGTGCTGTAATGTAGGCTGGTCGAGACACCATATGTCAATGCAGAAAGATTAGGAGGAGCAGGAAGAGTGAAGACTCTGAGACGGCGTGAGAGGCTAGAGCCGGATGCAGGTATAGTGTGCCCTTCACCATAGCCACCGGCAACGACGGCAGCCCACACGCTAACTATTTAGTGGTCATGGTTCTTATATCGGGTATTGATGTATTACAGTTGTATGTGTCACGATAATTCACATGGTCTTAGAATCGCTGACTCGCACTCGAAAAGTAATCTTAGATCTATGAGATGTTGGTAAGCGGAAGGCACTATATATGGGCGAATGGCAAAATGGCCCTTTAAAGATGTGCGCTTGACTGCATGCCTCCTTCCTTCGTTATGAAATAGCGACTTACTATGCCTCTCTCCATTCAACCTTGACGCCTCCCCCCCCCCCCCCCCCAAGCCCATTCATTCATTCCAAGTCATGAAATTCCCCTTCCTGCATCTACTCGCTCTCTTTCTGTGTAGGGCACGGGTATTGCCCGCCTACAGCGGGACCACCGAAGTATAGCCCTAACCGTCAGGGCGAGAGATCACGAACCTCTCCACCACGAGCTGTTCGTGCAGTCACCAGGTTCCACAGGCCACGGATACCGTGGCGGCAGGTGATCTGGTGATTGCCCGACCCGGCGCACTATCATTTAGTCTACGTGGCCCAACATCCAGAACCCGACCAAAGCTACCTAAGTTCTAACCCTCACGCAGGATCCTGATCGGCTCCGGGCGGGGGCGATGCGGATATGAATAAAGTTATAGATATTTGCTTCCATTTCAAACCTTGAGGTGATGGAAGCGTTCGATTATCCTATCTTTTCACGAAGATGAAAAAGTTCTTTTGGCCTCATCGTTGGATAATGTACCGCATTGCATTGCAATGCGCACAGCATACACTGGGAAAGAAGCCCGTTCGGTCATACACATCTATTGTCGAAAGACCGTCCCTCAACCCCTTTTTCAGGGAACATGAAATGCAGACCCAAGGGTGATACCCAAAACTCCCCATGCAAACATTAAAAAAAGAATATAGTTCGTCATTCTGTCTTCATGCCCCTCGCTCGCCGCCCCAGAAAAGAAGACACACACAGAAAGGGAAGAGAAAAGGAAAGAATGGACATCATTTCAGCATTACCCATTTGAATCGAAAGAAAAGTCCCACCAAACAGCTTTTGTATATGTGGGGGGCGGCTGGTGAATCAGGTCATAACCCACTCAAGGGTGGAAGTAGCTTTAGAAAAAGGTTCATGTTGGGTTGGCTTCTGCATTTTGGCATCTCTGCATCTTTGCATCCGCTTTCTGCTATATTTTTACAAGCCTGTGTCCGCACATGAGAATGGACTCCCGACTGTTCCTTCTCGGTAGCTGATGATCACACTTTCGACGGAGGCCTGTTCGAATATTAGTTTTTCTTCTGCGGAGAATAGGCGTGATGGTAATGAACTGCGCGGTTCCAAGGACGGGGCAAAGGAGGGACGAGAAAAAAGAGGGTGAACCTACATAAGTACCCGGTCCCAAGAGGAACAACCCCGCGAGAATCAACCCGACATTCACGACAAAACCCAACCAGCCTTTCCACCCGCGATTCTTATAGAATCCTGGCCCGTATTCCTCGCGGCGCATGCGCAGGTACGCCGTACCCCAGAAGATGAACCCGAAGAACGAATCGAACAGGGCGCTCATGATGGACTCTAGATCGGAGAAGAAGGGGATGACCTCTGCGATAATGAAGGCGGCGATCCAGAGACAACACAGAATCCCGGCCCAGGCGGCCCAGCCGACGACGGTGTGGTTGCCCTTGTGGCGGGTGCCGTCGAAGAGGCGGAAGAAGAGGAAGCGGGCGGAGACGGAGGCGTACAAGACGCCCAGAAACACGAGTGTGGGTATCATGAAAGAGAAGGAGACCTTCTTGTAAGTTTCGTTGCCGAGGGAGCCGAATGCGGGCGAGGTGATGTATTGGTTACCGGTGTAGGCGTACACGATGGCGCCGACGAGGGAGAAGACGATGATCTCCGCGATGGTAACGGCGGTGACGGACTTCCAGAAGTCCTTGGGCTCGCGCATCTCAGCAATGAAGCTCGGAAGCGTGATCTGGCCGATGAAGGTGTAGCTGATGTTGAGGAATGCGCTGACGCCCGAGACGAAGGTGGTACCGGCCACCGGCACAGCGGTCACGATGGGGTCGCCCTTGGCCGGAGTGTAGCCAGCCGGGTGGTCTTCGATGGCGGAAAAGATAAGGGCGAGCATAACGGAGATAAAAGTGGTAAACGCGGAGAGGGTGGCCACCTTGGAGAGCGCGTCGAAGGTCCGCGGGAGGGAACAAACGAATGAGATGACCGCCGTCACAACGGAGAAGACGATTGTACAGGCTCCATGTCCGGTGATCGTGTTGAGATATTCTGCGCCAACGAGGCAATGGAGGCCCTAATGACAATTAGTTTCAGAGCTGGCAAGGTCTAACATGCAATATTGTCTCTACCTGAATGAAGGTGTTGTTCAGCAGGAACATGACAGCCGTCAAGTACCAGACCACCTTCGAATCCCAGAAAATCATCTGCCCGATGTCGCACACGTCGCGTACGTGAGGATGTCGCAAACAGAAACGCCTGAATATGTGAGCTATATCCTGCGGCGCGCTTGAGTCTACGTGACGTACCAAATGATCAACGAAGTATACAGCACAGTCAAGGCGATAAACACAGTCAAGATCAACCCAGGTACTAACCCCAGAACGGAGTAGGACCAGGGAAACGACATGATAGCCAGACAGATATACTCGGAGAAGAGCAGCGCCGCCGTCTAGAGACCAGGGCTCATATTAGCACGAATACTCACTTCCCAGTGATAGCTTTGCGGCCACGCACCTTTTGCCAACTACATGTGCGATACTTGATCGAGTTCTCTGCCTCCATTTGAATCTGTCTGCCCACTTCCCCTTCAGAGTCCGAGCTCGACCCGGGCTGTAATTTCTGGCTCTCCAGGTCCGCATGTTTCGTCTCGTCGGTCAGACTGTGCTCGGGGACAGAGGAGCGACCCGTGGGCTCGGGAACGGTGGACTCCGCCATTTTATGGAGCGGACAAGCCGCTGGTGTAGGGAGCGAGCGGGGATGGAAGCTGAAAATAGGAGGGAAACCTTCGGAGGCATGTACTGCGCTTGGAGGGAAAGAAGAGTCTGGTTTTGTGGGAGGAGAGCCTTAGTCGCGGCATCAGCACATGGAAAGAGTGTGGGGAAATTTACCTTAGACTGAGGGAATGACTGACTGACCCAGTCAGTGACTGACAAGCAATGGAAACAGCACTCTTGTGAAGAACTGAAAACCAGAAGTAAGTTATCAGAGTGAGGGAAGTAGAGATTGCGCAGGAAAGATGCAAGAGCCGGGCAGCTGAAATCTTTCCACCCACTGACAGACAAACGGACGGAGAGACAGACAGACAGAAAGACAGACAAGAGGGTGCGCCGATCGCCCCGGGTCGAGGCTAGGCTAGCCCCGAAGGAACAGGCAGAAAGTTCCCAAGCAGTCAATCAATGAGCAATAAGATGAAATAAAGACTGGTTGCAATCTCCGATCCCAACTAAGGTTGTTCCCTGTTCGGATTTCGCAGCGACGGACTCGGAAGTTCTGCTTTCATGAGATGACGTAGCAGGCCCATCCCGCGGAACAACAACAACAACATACTGCAGTATGTATGGCTGAACATTGACAATTGAGTTCCGTAGTAGGGTTTGGAACTGGTGAGTATTGCTATAGTAATGTTATTCGTAGCCATTGGCACGAATATATCGAGTAACAAGAACTTCCAGCAACCGTTTGTCTTTCTCCATAGTGCTAAAACTACTCGGTACAGTTTCCTCCCCGCCCGCCGCACTCGGCAATTCCCCGCCCCACACCAGTTGTCGGACGCTCTCTGGGGCGGATGGACCCGATCAGCATGCATTTCCTTCTTAGTCTGACCTCCGCCCCGCATTCGGCCTGTTGACATTCCACTGGACTTGCTCGTGCAGAGATAATAGTTTATGCTTGAATCTCAATTTCAATAGTTCTACCGCTGAAACAGCATTCCAATGATACCAACATCGACTGTGCAAAGCGCATCATGCGATCATTGCTCTAATAGTTTCGAAGGATTTAATCCCAGTCCATAGTGGAGCCTATCAGAAATCTCTGCTGACCAGGGCTGCATCAAAGAAAAAAATCGAAAAGTAGGAAGAGGGGCAACGGAAGTCGGACCTCGAATTAACCTCTAGCACGCTATGCGTTAGTTGATGGCGTGCTTCCAAGGTTGTTGTTTGTTCACATCGCCTTTCCACGTGTGAGATGTCGGGCCTTACCATGTTTCTCCATGCACACACCCCTCCAAAACAACCAGGTTACTCGCCCGGGTGGCGGGAATGTCCGAATCGAGCAGATTGATTTTGGCTGGGAAGAAAAACTGGCCGAGTGTGGCTGAACGCTATGATGTCATCCGCCCCGACCGAGTGGGTGAAGCGCAGCGCCACAATCCCGCACTAGTGGCTGGCACTGCCAACGGGGCTGCAATTCTAGACCGTCTCTACTGTCACTGTTCCTATGAAGTTCATATGAATGTTTACGTCTGACTGATGAGATGCGCCATGTGAAACTTATGAAAGTAAAAGAAATACTACATAGAGCTTTTGTGGTATCTGCAGGATGCGATTGACTTAAATACAACAAGAACCTGGGTTTCACATACCCTCGTCTTCCCCGGCCAGCAGGGCCGCATAATCCTCCATCGACGCGAAGGTAGGCAGGTGCTTGAGCTTGCGCCGCTTCTTGCGCCCACTGTCCTTCTCCTTCTCCTTCTCGTCCTTGGACGCACTCGGCAGGTGAGCGTCGAGCTCCACGTCCGACGGCAGCTCTTCGTCGCTGTCGATGAACGCCTCCTCGTCCGATACGTCCATGTCGAACACATCCTCGTCGTCCGAAGGCTCCTGCTCTGCCTTGGCCTTCTTCGTCTTCTTGGCCGGGGCAGGGACCTCGTCGATGTCCTCCATCTCGTCGTCAGAGTCGAGGTTGATCTCCACTTCATCGTCACCGCCGGCGTTTTCATCGTCGCTCTGGTCGTAGGCAGACTCCAAGTCGTCCAGATCCAGGTCGTCGTCGTCGCTGACACCAGCTTCCAGGTCAGGCCGAGAGTCCACCAGAGCCTTCCAGATCTCGGACTCGGCGTCGCTGAGCTCGCCGTCCTCGTCCTCGTCACCCGCATCCTTGTCGGCCTTCTTCTTGCGAGCCTTGTCCTTCTCCTGGCCCTTGCCGACCCGGTTGAAGTACTCGTGGAAGAAGACATCCTCCGCCGCCACATCTTCCGCCTTCTTCTTCCAGAAGGCTTCCGAGTTGAGCGGCAGCTGCGCGCCAGTCTTGACGGCGGCGACAAGGCGATCCTTGGCATCGCTGCCGGCAAGAGGCTGCATGATCGAGGCTCCACGGGTGGCCGCAGCCGCCTTGGGAGTGCGGTAAACGAAGCGGTCGAGGAAGTGGGTGAGAGTATGGATAGTCAAGTCGGGCTGTCCGCTCATCACCTGGTGATCAAGTAAATGAGCCGCGTTGACCGAGACGGAGGGATGGAAGTGAGACAGGTAGGGCAGCTGGAAGTCGAAAGTCAGTGACTGCAGAATAATGGCCAAATAGCTATACGTACAAGTTCCCAGAGACACGTGCGGTCGGCGTTGCTGTGCTCGGGGTCTCTTTTACGGGGGTCGTAACGAGTAGACGGCTTCTCGGGTTTGGTCTCTTCGGGCTGTTCTTGAGGCTCATCGTCCTCGTCAGGAACGTCCCGGAAGACTTCCTCCTCATCGTCTTCGTTCAGCTCGGGCTGGTCAAACAAGGCGCGGAGATCGGGGAACGTCTTCTCCAGCTCACGAATCAAGTAGAAGACACCGCAAATGAATGCGGGTTGGTGCATTCCGAGGATTTGAAGGAGACGCTTGACAAAGGCCTTGACACGGCGAGTGTTTAAGTCGTTCTTCAAGGACTTGAACAACAAATTGAGGTAAAGGGATTGCTTGGAGGACGTTGCCAGGCGAGGATCAAGCAGAGATTCGTACAGAGTCCGGTAGAAGCGATCCGCACCGACCTGGTGGGAGGCCGTCAATTGCTGGATCAGCATAAGGGCCTGGATACTCGTGTTGAAGTTGGAAGAGTGCGTGATGCGGAAAAGAGTGCCGAGGTGCTTCGTCAGGCTGATCTATGCGTTAGCTTGGTCATGATGCACAGAGAATATAATACATACCGTTCACTGTCGGAGCTTGTAAAGGGATAAGCTCGGTTCACACCGGTCAAGACCGCGGATGTCAACTTGTCTTGCATTTCTTCAGTTTGCGCCTGACCCTTATCGTCGTCCTTGCCCTTGCCCTTGCCCTTAGTTCCGTATTTGCCATTCCTCTTGCCCTTGTAGCCCTTGCCCTTGTCTTCCTTGGCAGGCTTCAATAGCGAAACGAAGAGGGCAAAATAGATGTCGAGCAATTTCTCAGCAACCTTCTCCTCCCTGAGACTCAGGACCGTCTGGTTGAGTGAGATGATAGCGTAATACTTGGCGTGCTGGCTTTGACCAGGCCGGAAGAGAACTTCCTCAACAGCTGAAACAATTGTGGACTTCATGAGAGGATGCGCCTGTTCGAGTTGCAAAAGTAGGTAAGAGGCCCGCGAGGCAATCTTCTTAGACGTGTCACCAAGCTTGTTCACCAACAGGCGCAACAGATTCGTCTCCTGCTCAGGCTTCTCCTTCAACAATTCGTAGACGTAGCTGACAGCGCGAGAGCGAGAGAAATCGATCTCGTCGTTGCACCAGACTTCAAGAATCTTGAGAACCTCGAAGTACTGATCCTTTAGGAAATGTTCGTAGGCCCAGACAATCAGGTGGCTGTTCTGAAGACCATTGGGGAGAGCATCTCCCTCAGCCCAGCGGTTGCTCACACCTTGCAAGGCAGCCACAAGCGATGGCTGGTTGGCGAAGGCCCGGAGTCTGCGATCGCTAGGCAAGATGGTTCCCTGGGCGAACATATCTTTGAGCGACCGAAGAACTTCAACGGCCTGAGCACGACTGCGCTTCTTGCCAAGGGCAATCAAGTTTTCCAGAGCCTTGCTGTTGTGAAGGGGCGATTCTTGTACGGCAAGCGTCAAAGCGGAGATCTTATCGCTGAGCGTACCAGTGGACATAATAGTACTGTAGAACTTGTGGGACGAAGAGGCAGAAGCTGCTTGCGCATCTGCGTATTCTTTAGCCTCCTTTTCGAGAAGCGAGTTTGCGTAAGTGTGGAATCGCTCGATCAGGTGGCGGGCTACAGGGTTCGATTCCTTCTTCGCAATGGGTGGAAGTTCGATCATGAACCAGTCGGACCTCGGAGGAACGGACTGATCGTCTGGTCAGCATGTTTTGCCGGAAGCATGGATGAATTGACTCACCAATTTGGAGAACTCCTTGGGGAAGATGTTCTCAGGAGCGGCCTGCTTGGCGGCCTTCTTGTCGTCCTTCAAGGCTGGCGTGGGAGGTTCATCCTCTGAGGCCTCTTCTTCGTCCTCTTCCACGTCCTCCTCGTCATCTTCAGCTTCGACCTCCATGCCTCCAGTCTCTTCATCGTCGTCTTCCTCTTCCTCTTCCTCCTCCTCCTCCTCCTCTTCTTCTTCTTCAACTTCATCGTCTTCAAGGTCCTCCGGAACCACCTGACCTGCAGCAGCCAGCATGCTAGCCAGCTCCTTCCTCAGAAAGTCGTCCTCAGACTTGCCCTTGGATTTCTTCTCGGTTGCATCCTCGACCTCGGATTCGGAGTCGACACCAGCCAAGAGATCCAAGTCCTCTTCCGTACCCCCAAGGGCCAGAATCTCCTGCATCAGAACATCGTCACTATCCTCCTTGCTCTTGGGCTTTCCCTTTCCGATGTCCTTCTTCGCCTCCCCAGCAATCACATCACCATTGCGATCGCGCTTCTTTCCCTTGTTGTTGTTCTTATCGTCGGCGGACGCCTGCTTCGGCTGAGGTTTCGACGCAACCGGCTGGTTCTTCTTGGGTGTATCAGCCGGTGCCGACTTTCCCTTGCCGTTCTTCGACTTCTGCTTGGCGTTGTTTTGATCCTTCAAGCGCTGTTCGATCTTCTGTCGCAAGCCGGCGAATGCACTCTCCTCCAACTGGGGGAGAGACTCGGCGGCAGGGGTGGATTTTTTGGCGGCAGCACCGCCACCAACACCCTTACCTAGAGGGATGTTGTTCGCTCCAGAGGAGGAGGCGCCTTTGCCCTTATTGCCTTTGGCCATATTGACAGGGTGGGATGAATGGCCAAAATGCTTGCTCTCCTTCAACTTTTTTTCTGCCGCCCAAAAAATTATGGGGGGTCCGCTTCTTCCAGGCCGCCGGAGAAATGGGCGGGCCGATTTGCCCGTGGTTACTGGCTGTGCCCGATGCTCGGACCACGTCAATTATTCCCATTGGGTTTAGTGCCTGGGCCGATAAGAACCGCGCCTCTTTCTTGGGGATTGCGCGCATTGCCAGCGGAGATTGTGAATATCTCTCCCCGTTGGAAAACACCTCGAGGCTGTGCTTCGGGATTTTGAGTCTTCATGATCTCGCGCATACGCCCTACAGTGGGCCGAGCGCCCGGAGTTTCTCGAGTGCACCTTAGCGTCACTCCACTCGGGTATAGAACGTCCAAAAACGCCTTTCATGTATGAGGTATCTTCCGCCATTGCTTGTATAAGATCTAACTAGTCATGCTGTCAGACCGATGGCAGGACTCGGATATCCAATTTTTGGATTCCAACGGGAGGTATCACGAAGAAGCTGGTTGAGGGTGAAAGAGGTACGCTACTAAATTGAATCATCGATCACGTTCTATGAAATTGACGCTACACAGAGGACACAAATGACCTCCTAGTGAGGGGTGGCTTCTTACGACAGGTACTGTCAGGTTTCGTCTTGGCAATTACTGGGCTAATCAGGTGCATAGGCGTACGCGGGCATCTTTCACATGCTGCCATTGGGTTTGCGCGTGCAGGATAAGCTTGAGAGACTCATAGATAAGCACATGCAGTCAGTCGGTAAGTCTACGGCATCATGATTGTTATGTTCTACTGAGACGTCTAATGTGTGACAAATAGGCGCATCTAAGGTGTCACTCTCGTCTATATCATCTCAAGAGCTCTGGGAGCAATCGGGACGCCTCAAAGAGGGGTCGGATGTAAGCCTCTTGCTTTCTTCTCAGCTGTGAGCTCCCCCTAATTAACCGGCAGGTCTTCCGTTTTCTTGATCGCAAAGAAGCACGCTTCATCCTCGCGCCCACTCATGAAGAGGAGATCACGACTCTTGTCGGAAGTCTTACCAAGTCGTACCGAGATCTGCCCGTGCGTGTGTACCAGATTTGTCAGTAAAACTTTCCCACGCTTCTCGACCAAGTCTAATCGTAGAATAGCGAGAAAATACAGAGATGAGCAGAGACCCCGGCAGGGTCTTCTTCGCGGTCGAGAATTCATCATGAAAGACATGTACACGTTCGACTATAGTCCCGAGACCGCTCTCCAGACTTACGTGGCTGTCAAAGGCGCCTACACACGGCTCTTCGACGAGCTCAAAATACCCTACCTGGTCGCTGCTGCGGACTCGGGTAGTATGGGCGGGAGCCTGAGCCACGAGTTCCACTTCCCCAGTGCGAAGGGTGAAGACACAGTCATCAGCTGCACCAGTTGCGACAATGTGTACAACGAGGAGCTCGCGGACGGAAAGGCTCACGCTGGCGTGGACGAACAGCCTCAGACTCATCAGAGACCTGGCTTCGACACCGGTGAAAGCTCGGATGAGGCCACGCCCGCCGTGTCAGTCGGCCTTTGGATGTCCATCTCCAAAGACAAGAATACGCTGCTGCGGTGCTGGTTTCCGCAGTACACCATCCAAGACACCCCTGTGGAGAGGGAGGTGAACTCCCACGCTGTCAAGTCCATCGCCGAGGCCGCTGGGATGGAAATCGACATCAGCGTCGAGAACCCGCTCCAGCAATGGGCCACGCACGTCAAGCTCCACAAGGCTTCCGCTCAGCGCCCGCGGATCGTGGATCTGTATGACTCGCGCGTGCGCGCATACAAGCGCCCCCCGCTTACCGACACATTGGAGGAGGTCGGCTGCACAGCGGAGGACGTGGATTTCTCGAAGCTGGATCGCTTCCCAGGCACGAACAGCCATCTAAACTTGGTGCGGGTCCACGAGGGCGACCGATGCGCCAAGTGCGGCGAGGGCCTGGCACAGACGCACAAGGCAGTCGAGCTCGGTCACACATTCCATCTAGGCACCCGCTACAGCGATGTCCTCAAGGCCACCGTGGTGGTCGACCAATCTGCTATGCCCAAGAACAATGACAGCAACAAATCCGGCCCCCAGACCGTACCCATGGAGATGGGGTGCCACGGAATTGGCGTCTCGCGCATGATCACCGCGGTAGCGGACAGCCTGGCGGACGGCAAGGGACTGAACTGGCCTCGCGTCATTGCACCGTACGAAGTCATCATCGTGCCGGGCAAGGGGCTCGAGGCGGAAGCGGAGAAGGTCTACGACGCACTGACCGTGGCGCCGACTTCTGCCTTGGACGTGATTCTGGATGACCGCGACAAGCAAATGGGCTGGAAGCTCGGCGATGCGGACCTGATCGGATACCCGGTCATCATTGTGGTTGGTAAGGGATGGAAGAAGCAGCAAACCTTGGAGGTGCAATGCCGTCGGTTGAGCGTGCGTGAGGATGTCACACTTGAGGCTCTTCCGGCATTTGTGCAATCTCTGCTGCAGCGTTTGTAAGCGCTTTCGCGTGGGTTGTAGGCTATGCTGATATCCAAAATCGGGGCTATGCTGTTCTTCCCGAGGCTGAGTGGCACGGAGCTTTGTAAGATAGAAGGACTATTCAATGAAACATTAGAAGTAGATTGACCGCAAATTATACCCCACTCCTTTCAAATGTGCCGATAAAGAGGATGAGTCAGCTTCTTAGATCACTGGTGAGATCTATCATTTAAAGGTCAGAGGATAAAGAAGTTTTGGGCAGTCTGCCTGGAACTATTGAACTCTTGGCATCAGCGGGTACTGGGTATTGTTCACCGTGCCTGGAAAAGAATCACCAAACCTCATCTATATAAGGCGACCGACCAATCCACTTGATTGACGCAATTCATCAAACCCATCAATACTTGACCGATCAACACCAATCGATCAATCTTCACCCTCCCCACACACACGCACCTCTAGAATTACCGACAACCATGTCCACAACACCAGATTCCGATCCCACCACCACCATCACCGCCCCGCCAGCGGTAACAACTATCCCCCGCGTCGGCATCGCCGTCCTCATCTTCGGGCGCGCCAACCAAGTCCTGCTGGGCGAACGCAAAGGCAGCCACGGCGCCGGCACCTGGGCCCTGCCGGGGGGCCACCTCGAGCCCGGCGAGACGTGGGCCGCGTGCGCCGCCCGCGAGGTCCTCGAGGAGACCAACCTGGCCGTTTCGGGGCTCCGCTTCCTGACGGCCACCAACGACGTGATGGCCGCCGAGAACAAGCACTACATCACCATCTACCTGGGGTGCACGCCGACGCGGCGCGAGGCCTGCAGGGCCCCGCCGCCCGTCATGGAGCCCGAAAAGTGCCGCGAGTGGCGCTGGGTGGAGTGGGAGGAGGTCACGCGGTGGTATCGGCTGCAGGACGCAGCGGAGAAGCAGCATGCGAACCCCGCTGCAGCCGCGAGTCCCGCTGCTGGAGGGTTGGCGCTCGAGCATCCGTTGTTCTTGCCGCTGATGAATCTCTTTCGGCAGCAGCAGTATTGGATGCCGTTGCAGGAGTATCAGTTGTTGATTGGGTGGGAGGAGGATCGGTAGATGCCCTGGTTGTTAGGGAAATGAGGTTATGAATATCATGATGTTTTCTGATAATGGATTTCTTATTCTTATGTACTTTTCCTTGAATATCTAAGTTTTTGTACTTTTAGACTTGTTGATCACTTTGCTGGCATTTACTTCGCCCTAGGAGTTAATCTAATTTTATATACTGTAAGTTAACATAGTTAACTACTCTACTCTATTAGTGGTGAGTAAGCGATGCATCAACTGACACAA
This sequence comes from Aspergillus aculeatus ATCC 16872, assembly GCF_001890905.1. Classification (NCBI taxonomy): domain Eukaryota; kingdom Fungi; phylum Ascomycota; class Eurotiomycetes; order Eurotiales; family Aspergillaceae; genus Aspergillus; species Aspergillus aculeatus. The sequence continues at coordinate 958,399 of NW_017962982.1, forward strand.
TAGATGCACAATGAACCATCTACTTGACTCCTCACTATGGCACCTGCGCCTTGCTCTCCTTTGCACAAACTTATACCATTTAACTATCTTAAAGGTTCATGTTGTATGCCGTTCAGATTGCCGGATCATGTAGCATGTATCTTGTGTCTGCCTGTGAAGACCTCATGATCTGCAGGGCATTGTGTTTTGCACCAGATCTATGCAGCAGAATAGGACGCTAGAACTATAGAATGAAGTTCTAATCAGTGACCTATACGGACCAGCAACTCCTGCCTTTTTCTTGGTGAGGTAATGCCATAGTCTTAGCTCTGCCATGCAGCCCTTGCAATAGCACTTCATAGAAGGAAAACAAAAAAGACCTGAGATAGGTCGTGCAAAGGGAATCAGTCGAAGCGAACATTCAGCTTGCAAAAGAGGTTTTCACTCACTACGGCCCAAGTTTGACTGATGTTACAATTTCTCCAAAACGGATGGCAGTAGTTTTGCTCGAGTTACTACTTCCCCAAAAATCCCCAATCCCCAACATCTCTTTCCCACTTCTCCAACCCTATTTTCCAAGTTCTCCCAACTCATACGGTCATGTAAGAAATTACAGATAGTAGCTCATTATTTTCCGTGGGAATACCTATTCCGAGCACACTAAGAGCTTCGACAAAGAAATGACGTCTATACATGCCCCAACAATCATCCAAGCCATGCGACAATCGAATGACATTGAAGTCTCCAATCACTACAAAAAAGTTAGATAGTCCCAGTCTTGCTCATACATACTATGTGCTGTACAGTACCACCAACCGCCCGAACTCCGCGCCAAAGCCACCGCCTGTGGGACTACCTGGGTGCTGATTCCATCTCGGACTGGGATGGCCACGTTCAGCTCTACATGTCCTCTCTGGACTGCATCGCCAGCGCGCTCAATGACCCGTTTTACAGGGATGTGGTCGTCCCCGACGAGAAGTTCATTTCGGCCCGGTTGTGCCAGAGGACTGTCGGGTTGAGGTGTGCTTTATCGAGGAGAAATGGGTGGTGGAGAGGTAGTGGTTGCAGTTGTTGTGGAGGAGATTGAGTTGTTTATGTTGACTGAGGGCGAGCTATTGGCCATGGTATTGAGGATGTGGAGAGCTGTTATGTTGTTTTGTTATGTATATACTTCGGAAGGAAGTGATAGCGAACCAAGGGGTCAGAGCCCACAGATTGCGGCAGCAACAGTTCCAATCGTAGTGAAAGCAGTCTATAACACTCGGGCCTTTAAGCATCTCTCCAACATTAGCTATCTACCATTTAAATAGTCTCATACCTCATCCGATAAAGAGTTCCTGTACAATCGCGCATAACCGCTGACTCCGGCTGGTAGTCTTGGCGCAGCCATCAAATGTACAGGACTCATAGAACCAGCTGCACAATTACTAAGCCTCACAACCCCAGCACAAAAAAACAATCCATCAAACCACACCCCCCCCCCCACCTACCACCTCCCATAGTCTACAAACCGCAGCCGCAAACCAAGCTTCACCCGCACTGCAACCCCAAGCTACAAGTTCAAATTACTGTGCACTGCAGTACACCACCCGCACCAGCGCCTACACCAGCGCCTACACCAGCGCTCCCACAACCCACACCACAACCACCTCACCACCCCACCCATAACCCAAACTCGACAGACAGACGACACAACACCCCCAAAATGTCCGAACCCAACTCCTCCGACCCCCCACCAGGCTCAGGTACGTTCACCATTACCCTCAACCCTTCCCCCCCAACCCGCCTAACCCGCCCCAAACCAACCCATTCTAACCTTACTCCCCCGGGGAACAAAAGTAAACATCGCCTCCCTGAGCGTGCCCCAACTCCGCGCTCTGCAGACCCGCCTCTCCTCGGAACTCGAGCACCTGACGACCTCGCACGCGAAGCTGCGCGCCGCCCAGCTGAAGTTCCGGGACTGCGTGCGCTCTATCAACGAGGGGGTGGTCGGGTCGGCCAAGAAGGGCACCGCGGGGGGCCCGGACCAGGAGATTCTGGTTCCCTTGACGAGCTCGCTGTACGTGCGCGGCAAGCTGGCGGATCGCGAGAAGGTGCTCGTTGATGTCGGGACGGGGTTCTATGTTGAGAAGGTATTTCCTTCCCCCTTATTCTGTGGGAGTTGGTTGCTCTGGGCTGGGATGGGGTTTGTGGTGGGATTTGCTTGGGCATTGGTCTGGGATGATACTGGGGATGATTTGGGAGCTTGAATTTTGGGAAGTGGATTTGAATGCGTGGGCTAATTTTGGTTTTCTCGCTAGACTGCTCCCAAAGCCATCGAGTTCTACGAGAATAAGGCCAAGGATTTGGAGACCAACCTCACCGAGTTGGAGAAAATTGTACAGACTAAGAGTCAGCAGCAGAGGCTCTTTGAAGATGGTATGTGGCATTGTCCTACTTCTCATCCTTCCGGCAAGGAGTTTCTGATAAAGTGTTTTTCATTATTATTACGATTGCAATTATACTAATGCTCCCGTGATCAGCTTTGAGACAGAAACTGCTGGCCGAAGGGGCCGCATCCTCCGCTTCTGCTACCGCCGGTGCAGGTTAGTTGGTATGCCACTTGAATTAGGTACAGAAGCAAAGCAAAGAACAAAAAAACAGGCATTAAATCAATCCTCTTGCCATGGTATTGCAATATTCTGAAAAAGAGAACGTAGCTCTCCACACTACCCCGAAGGGCAGGCGTTCTGGTGACTTAGAACAAAGTCCCGAGGTCTGCATCTAGAGCCCTTGCATTGCCGCTGGAGGCCGGGCTTGTCGAACGCGCATCAGACTTAGCCTTGACACTTCCGCTGGCTGGAAGGGTGCGGGGCGGTCCGGACCTTAGAAGGGCTGCAACCCGTTTGATCAGATCGATGAACTCCCAGAGACCCTGGGACTTGTCCTCCGACTCATTTGCGGCCGGGAAAAAGGTCTGAAGATTCGGATCGTACTTGGCTGCATGTCCCACGGGCATATTGGCATGTTTACCCAGCAAGTTGTCCCAAGTGAAGTCGAAGACCGATGCTCCCCAAGAAACTCGAGGTTTTCCAAAGGGTGCCGCCAGGTTCAGAGAAGCCGAATCATTTACGGAGGCTCGGGTGTATTCGTCGTATCGCGCGATCTCCAGAATATATCTGGTCCCCTTCAGGCGGTAACGAACAGCCGACTTCTCGATGAACCGGGAGACTGGTGCTGAGGCATGGAAGATGACTTTGCGAACAGGATTAGCCGAGATGTCACCCATAACATCGTTGCTCTTGAATTTGATCGTGTGGGAAAATTCGCGTAAAGCTCTCTCGATTGCAGTTGCTTCATAGAACTCCAGCGATGCGATTTCCAGCTGCCAATCAGACCTATCACGATGATTAAAAATCGCGGAACAGGATACTGGACACAAAGCATGTCGGACAGACTCACCTTTCAAAGTCGATGATTCCAACCTGCAAGGGTGAGCGCGAGTCCTTGACTTGGCCGAGCTTGCGTGGCTTAAGCCAGCGGCTTTGCGTCATTGCGTAATCGCGTGCTCCAGTACATTTCGCAAACTCGGCCTCCAAGCGTAGCAGAGAATTCCTTTGACCGGAGAATTCGAAGTTCACAGAGAATGCTGGCTCGGGCTGTTTCAGGGAGTCCATGGTACGGTCGTACGGCTCAAGAAGATTGGTGGCAGAAAGCAGTCTAGGAAGCAACACAGACTGGTCGATCTTTAGACTGGTAACTTGTCAGCTTTGGATCACGGATTATAAGACCAGACAAATTCACGCGCGTACCCTGGGATCAGGCGACCCTTCGTATTCTCGTGGAACAACATCTCGCGGAATTCCTCAAAGCCCCACGCTGGTTTTCCCTGCGATGGCTGACGGTAATAATCGAGCACGAACAATCCGATATTGGCTCTCATGCGAAGGTGTCCACGCACGTAAACTACACTCTTCAAGCATTTGTCAATCACTTTGAGAATATGGGCATTGTTCCTTGATCGGATCAGCTCAGCTCGGCCCGGCCAACGATCCATATCGGCCTTGCTCATTGGAATCGTGCGAAATAGTGGTCTAACAAAGCCCGCCTCTTTTCTCGCGGAGACCTCACTATGGCCGCATTCAAGAGGCTCAACCAAGTAGATTTTGGACTTGACGAGACTGTTTGCCATAATCTCGGCCCATTTGTTACGCAGGAGCTGGACAAGTTGGCCAATCTTGGCTTGCTCGTAGCCGAGAGCGCAGATGTGATCAGGCAATGCCTTGTCAACGAACAGGTGACACGTGAACCTGATACGAATAGGATCAAGAGCTTCTAGGTCGGGGCCAAGGGCATCGCGCATGGAGGGACCCTCCTTCGGCCACAGAAAGAGTAGCTAGTTGAGAGCTTGAGGTCAGAAGATTGAAGACTGATTTTGTAGTTGTCATGTCAGTTCTTTACTAACCTTCTCAGAGAACATAAAGTCGAGCTCAGGTGCCTTCCTGTATGCGAGAATCAAGGCATCTTCTAGCTCAAGTCGATCCGCAAGATCCTCCTTCCCAGCAGAATAGGCAGAGGTCTTCGTCCATTCCCTTTTCTTGGGCATGGTAATGGTGTCGCATCTAGCAAGAATGCTCTGAATGAGCTTGGTAGCCTCAGAGACCTGATATGATGCCCCCCAGAGATGAATCACCTATATACATCAGCTATCTATTAGTCACTTGGACAAGAGCCACTCGGGCACGACACATACATCATGATTACCGGCGGGTGGGTCGACGTAGGCTCCGGTCTTTCGACAGATGTCTTCGAAGACATCATGGCGTCCCTGCTGTCCAAATGGGCGTCGAGATGAGACCGACCGAGCCGCAGTGCAAAATCTAGTCAGTCAGTACTTACTTCATGTCTTGGTTTGGGAGTTAGTACTTACGTGTCTCTGATCTCTTTGAAAGTGCGTGGAAGCCTGATAGTCCCTGCACCAACCGATATTAGTTTGAATAAAGCTGGACGAGAGAATGATTCTTACCCGCAAGCTGGGCGCCATTTCTCCATTGCGACTTTGCGGGAGACTCCCCGGGAAGATGAGCTTGGGGCGAAGATAAGCCTCTTTTGCCTCTTGAAGCACCGCGTCCTCTGTAAGCGCGAGCTGTTCCTCGGGCAGGGGCGGGGTTGTGGCATGTAGTGTTCTTGTCCACAGATGTGACAGATACCTCACGAACATGCTCGGCTCCGGGAGTATACTCAGGCTGTGATGCAATGTTCTGCACGTGTGACGCTTCGGTCTCAGACGGGATCTTTTGAGGACCTGGTCGTCCGTAACCGGGCAGAGCCCATTCTAAGAGTAGAGGATCAGTATCTTGCTCCGTAGCATGGAACCAGCAGGGCTCAGACAACTTTACCTTCGGCTCCAGAGGCTTCGAAGCTGGTGATTGATTAGTATTTTATTCTTGATCCGATGGCAACAGGACAGCTTACTCCATGTTGAACGAGTCCTTCCAGCCGAAACTGGGATGAGGACTGAGGGGATACTCCTCGACTGAAGCACTTACTGAACAAGTTGATCAAAGACCGAGAAGGATGAATGAAGAACTACTGTTGAGTGGATGAGCAACGGAGCTGACGCTTGCTGAGGGGGAGGTGTAGTTAGATGGAGAAGGAGAGAAGGAAGATGTCAACAGAGTGGGAACTTACCGGATTGACTTTGGGGGGGGCAACGAAGAGGAAGGACAGAGGGGCACAACAGCCACAAGACAAACAGCACTCAGCGGCATATACATGCCAAGATCCTGTTCAATAAGTGCAACTGGCCAGTGAAGGAATTAATCGATAAAAGAAACTGCTTGTAATCCAATCGCCCAGTAGCTGTTTCGGCAGCCTGCATTCACCGCTGGAGCAAAGAAAAGTGAAGTTGGTGCCTGGATGTCACCAAGAGCTGTATCCACGGACTTTAAACTCCTTTGAAATGCACCTCAGAATGTGATTCACCTTCATCGACAACTCTTTTGCAAGCTTGGGGTGTTACGGACAGGCAGTAAGAGCGCTTGCTGCCTCGTTTAGCAGCGAAGTATAGCGCACGTCAGATGATTGGCGCGGAGATGGTGGTGCGGGCTCTAACCCTAAAGTGGAATAGCGGCGCAAGCGAGCGGCGCAAGCGCGCGGCAGGCGCGCCTTTTCGGGTTTCCTCATCAACATACCGATCATAATTAATTGTCTCTCCCTTGGCTGGAACTCCGACTATCACAAGACAATGGCTTCCGACTCTTCAAGCCAATCACCTGGCTTGCAGTCGCGCAAGCCCAGTGTACGGAAACGTGCCCAGCTATGGATGACCAAGGGTGGTCTTGTCCGAGACGACTCCGATGACGAGCTGGGGGAAGAAGACCACCCATGGGAGTGGATCTACGACACAGAGGACACTGATAATCAGGACAGCAAACCGACGGCCGACTCTACGCAAGATACACCGAAATCGATGCGCAGACGCTCCGTCCGTCCGAATGCCAAACGCTCACGGAAGATAATCGGTGCTCGCATGGGTTCGTTCGAATGCGCCCTGGGCCAGGTGGTGCTGCTCAAGTCCCCAGAGCCCGGCAAGGATTGGATCGGAATCATCACAGAATTTTTGGAACAAGATGATGATGACGACGAGATCATCAAATCGGCCAATATCATGTGGTTCGCTTCTCCGGACGAGTTCATGTCGACGAAGAACAAGAGACGATCGGACGCGCTGCCCAATGAACAGTACTTGACGGCGGACTTCAATGTCAACCCCCTCACCTCTATCAACGGCAGAGCCACGGTCATGTCGAAGGATGCGTTCTACGCCAAATATCCTGGTGGTGTCCCTCCGAAGGGAAAGGAAGCTCTGGCAGATTTCAACAAGTGCATTGTGTGTCGCAGAGGAGTGAACCAAGTTCAGGGAAGATATACCGAGGAGTTCATCTGGGAGGAGGTCTATCGAGAGGATAGACTGTTCGACCTCATTGATTTGATCAAGTCTGGGCTCAAGGTCGCGAAGAAACGGAAGCAGGTTGATAACGATGTGAGTACAACGGGTCGCTTTGTCCCAACCTCGCAAGCTAACGACTTGAAGTATGTGGAAAGTAAAAATGAAGAGGATGTTGCTCCGAGTACACCCAGGAAAAGGCAAAAAGTGGCTTCGAGTGCCACCCCTCAATCCAGACGTCAAAAATCCTTGACCACCCCGACACATAAGAGGTATGTGAACGCACGACATCAAAACACATCCTGCCACAGTCTCACGCTCACTCGTCGTAGGATCGTTGTCAAAAAACCACTCGAGTTTACTCCTCTTGGTACCCGTATCCTCTCACCATCACAACTAGCCTCTCCATATCGACAGGCGCGGACTCTCCTCCATGTGTCTACCGTGCCGCAATCGCTCCCTTGCCGGAAGACGGAGTTTGACGCAGTCTACAGCCATCTCAGCGCAGCCATCATGGAAGGAACGGGTACTTGTATCTACATCTCTGGCACACCCGGAACGGGTAAGACAGCAACCGTTCGCGAGGTGGTGGCTCAGTTGAACGCCGCCGTCTTGGCGGAAGAGATGGACGATTTCATCTTCGTTGAGATCAACGGCATGAAGGTGACTGACCCTCATCAGTCTTACTCTCTGCTCTGGGAGGCCCTCAAAGGTGATCGTGTATCCCCGTCTCACGCTTTAGATCTTCTTGAACGGGAGTTCTCGCACCCTTCTCCCCGGCGAGTGTCCTGCGTCGTCTTGATGGACGAACTCGACCAGCTCGTCACCAAGAACCAGTCGGTGATGTACAATTTCTTCAACTGGCCCGCCCTACGACACTCCCGCCTCATCGTCCTCGCCGTCGCCAATACCATGGATCTCCCCGAGCGAACCCTAAGCAACAAGATCTCCAGCCGTCTCGGCCTCACCCGTATCACCTTCCCTGGCTACAAACATACCGACCTAATGGAGATCATAAGCACACGACTCGCCAACGTGCCCGGTAACATCGTGGACGCAGATGCCATTCAATTCGCCAGCCGCAAAGTCGCCGCTGTCAGCGGTGATGCCCGTCGCGCCTTGGACATCTGCCGCCGCGCCGTCGAGATCGCCGAACAGCAAGCCAACGAGGCCGCTCGTAAAGAGCCCCTCGAAACCATCGACGAAGACGACACCGAGTCGATGCCCCCGACCCCGAGCAAAACTCCCGCTCGCAAAGACCGGGCATCCAACAAGAAAGCCCTCCTCCCCCCGTCCCCGCAAAAGAAATCCCAACCCACCACCACTGGCACCAACAAGCCCATCGTCGGGCGCGTCACCATCGCCACCATCAAGCAAGCCATCCAAGAAGCCACCTCTACCCCGCTACAGCAATCCCTCCGCTGTCTCCCCTTGGCCGCGAAGCTCTTCCTCGCCGCCCTCCTCGCCCGGGTCCGCCGCACCGGCACCTCCGAGTCCACCGTCGGCGACGTCATCGACGAAGCCAAGCGCATCGCCGATGCAGCCGTTGCCGTTGCGAGTGCGGCCGGCGTCGGCATCCGAGAGTTCTTGCTTGTCGGCGGCAGTGGTGCGCGGGTGCGTGCGCTGGGATCGGCGGCCATGGAGCTCATGAACTCCGGTGTGCTGGCGTTAGAGCATAGTGCGGGCGCGAAGGGACCTCTCGGCAGCGCGGCCATTCCGCATCGGGGTGACCGTAGCGGGAAGGTGCGATTGCGGGTTGCAGCGGAAGATGTGCGCTCGGCTTTCTGTGATGATGCAGAGGCCAAGGGGTTGGGACTGGGCATTGAGCAGTAATCCATTCATATAGATGAGCACACGTGATAGACCACTGGATTTGTACGATATTAGCATAGGAATAATGATACCCACGGTTTTGAGCACAGGCATAACTGGATTGATCACGTAGGCACGAGTTGATTTGAGCTTACGAGCTAATTCGGGAGATATGGGAAGGTTGAGAGCTCGAGATCGGTGCTCAGCCTATCATTCTATGATACATCTAGATAGTCCATAGTATACCAGCAAGAAAGAGAAATCCAAACCACACAACGCTGGACGCCATAGTGCATATAATAACAAAACACCAAGGATAACATCCGCAACCACCTCCGTAGCAGAAGCAGAAAAGCATAAGAAGACTTTGTCATATTCGAGTACCGTGATCGGATTTGAGCGTCCACAGAAGGGGGGTATTTTCCAAAGGAGGATATGCGGTTTATAAAGAGGTAGATGGAAGAAGGAAGGAAGGGGAATTGATCGGGCGAGAGAAGGGGATGCATAGTTCCTAAAACGGGACTAATACCTCTGCCGACCGAGGGTGGGAGCCCAGGTGACCGGATGCGACTCGGGGGTGGCCTCGTCGTCCTGCTTCCAGATCTTGATGGTCTTGTCAGCTTCACCGGTTATGAGGCGCAGACCCGTGCGGTCGAAGGTGGAGGACATGATGCCGGCCTCGGCCTCGAGGGAGCCGGGCTGGGCGGTAGACTCGATGGTCTGGTACTGGTAGCCGGTCTTCCAGTCCCAGAAGCACATGGAGCCGTTGTCGCCGCCGGAGAAGAGGACGTTGTCCTCGTTGGCGGCGAGGGTGTTGATGATGGCGTTGTGGCCCTCGAAGTTCTGCATGAACTCGCCCTCGGGGCACTTCCACTGCTTGATGGAGCCGGTGCTGGCGCTAGCGAAGGTGAACTCGCGTGGGTGGGTGACGATGTTGCGGACGCCCTTCTTGTGGTGCGTCAGCACGCCCATCGACTTGCCGGCCGCCAGGTCCCAGAGCCGCACGGTCGAGTCGAGGGAGCCCGTGATGATCTGCGGGTCGGCTTCCTGGCACTTCACGTCGGCGACGGTGCCGCGGTGGCCGGACAGGACGTGGACGTTGCTGCGCGTACGCATGTCCCAGACGCGGGCTACGCCGTCACGACCGCCGGTGACGAGGAGGTCCAGGCGCGGGTGCAGGTCCAGCGTGTACACGCCGCTCAGGTGGCCGTGGTAGTGGCGGATGACCTTGTTGGTCTCGAGGTCCCAGCATTTCACCATCTTGTCCTCACCGCATGAGAAGAGGTACGGGTGCCGCGGGGAAACGGCCAGGCCGCGCACGGTCGAGATGTGGCCGGTGAGGGTGAGCCGCAGCGCGCCGGTGGCCAGATTCCAGATCTTGATCGTCCGGTCACCCGCACCACTGGCGAACCATTCGTTGTTCGGCTCGACCGCCAAGCTGCGGACCCAGCCCAGGTGGCCGGATATCACCCGCATGAGCTTCCACGGCGCATGCCAGTCAGGTCTCTGTTGTCGCGTCGCCGAGGGTCGCTGGATCAGGCTCTTGGGTTCGTTCTCACCGCCGACGCCGCCCGCCGCCGGCCCGGGGGCCTTCTTGACCAGGGCCATCGACGCGCCGCTCCCGTCTGCGGCCGAGGCCTTGGTCTGAGATTGGATCTTGGGTCGTTTGGCGCGTCCGCTGGCGGCAGCCGCCGCCGCAGCGGCCTGCTTCGCGGCGAGGGCGGGAGGCAATTCTCTGACATCGTCGTATTCTGCTTTGCGTCGGTAGGAAAGTCCAATGGAGCCGCTTGCGACCGAGGGGGTGACCATCAGGTAGTCGGGGCCAAAGAGTTCAGCGGTACGCTTTGCCGAAAGGCGCACGGCCTCGTCGGGCGATGTGGAGGGAACGACGTCCATTGTGTAGGTAGGTAGGGGGGGAGGAGATTCGAGGTGATGGCGTGGGCGATGAGTTGCGGGCGTCCTGATCCCTCAGGACAGGGATGCGGTGGGTTTCAAACTTGAGAGATTCAGTAGAAGAGGTGCACACAGCAAGATAGGATCTAAGAGTGTAGTTGTAATTAGTGTATGTGGAAATGTTGGAGAGGCGTTGAATGAAATAATGGTCGAAAGGTCGAAGATGAGGTGAAGTTGCAGAGCTGCGGACTGAAGAAGCGAAGCTCTGGTTTTCCGCGGATGTCGATGCCTAAGGCATTATACGAGGTGTCGAGGCAGCGGTTCTCCGCATCTTCAGGCCAACCATCGGATCATCAAATCAACCCCGCCGCAAACAAGAAACAAGCAATATCCCACCTGCATTAATCATGAACGCTAGCACTGAAGCTAAGTATCCTCTTCATGAGGCTGCTCGAGAGGGAAAAGGTACGTCTCTTCATCCTGCCCGACCGTCAAACTCTTATTTATAGCTAACCTACATAGTTTCCACGGCCGAATCTCTCTTGAGCGTAAGAGCTGTCCCCGCACGGAATGACGAGTGGCAATATGTCAACTGACAGCACAGTCAGGCAAATCCCAAGCTCGCTGCCACCAAAGATGACGATGAGCGTCTTCCCATTCACTGGGCTGTAGCATACAACCACTTGCCTATTGTGGAGCTTCTCATCTCGAACAAGCACTTTGACCCCGACGTCGAGGTATGGCATGCATGCATGAAAGAACGTATGATAGATCGAGCTTGCTAAGAAGCCTTTTAGGATGGATCCGGTTGGACCCCCTTGATGATAGCAGCTAGCTTGAAGAACGCCGAAGGAGATCCCATCATTGATCTTTTGCTGAAGAAGGGCGCAGATGTCAGCGTTAAGAGCTCATCCGGACAGGTGCGTATCCAGCAAGCTAGATTTTCTTACTGCCATCGGAAATGGTGCCGAACTGTTGTTAACAGCACTTCTTGAAGAATGCTCTCCACTTTGCGACCTCCAAAGCCAACCTCTCCACCGTTCGCACGCTGATCGCCAACAAATGCAGCGCTCGGGTCAAGGATAGACGCGGCCAGCTCGCGCTTCATCGGGCTGCGGCTATCGGTTCCACGCCCATCATCAAAGTCTTACTCGAGGATGGCAAGAGTCCGGTCAATGCGACCGATATTGACGGGCTCACGGCGTTGCATCATGCGATCTCGGAGGGTCATGGCGATGCGGCGATCACGCTTCTCAAGGCCGGTGCGGAGGCAGACAAGAGAGATTCCAGCGGGATGCTGGCAATCGATATGGCACCGGATAACAAGGTAGGACTTGCGTATTTTTAGGCATGGTGCCCCCATGCTAACCACTGAGTAGGTCCGAAGCTACGTCCTACAAACGGCCGAGAGAGAGGGGATTGATTTATAGGGTTGCGGACTAAAGATGCGGTGGGATTGCAAAATGTCCGAGACCAACAGATTCTCAATAAATAATTAGACTGGATACCCGGAGTCTTTTCCAGGCTCAAGACTGTTCAATATTTCTTTTCAACAAGCAGACATGCATCACATGATATCGTCTAGAGCGATCTAGCCCGGAGAAAAGACTCTCTATGTACAAAGGGAAAGATCTCAGTAGTAAAACAGGGCAGCGTGCATAGAGACAATAACCTCATTTCATCGTACTGTCGACCAACTCGCGGTAAATCTTCTTGAGATCGGCAATATCTGCCTCCAATTCCTCCACCTGCTCGCTCTTTTCTCCCAGCATTTCGAGGGTTGTCTGGTACCGCTGGTCGAGTTCATCGAGCCGCTGTTCAAGCTCGTGCACACGTGTATCAGAAGTTCGCTTCGTCTCAACTTCCCGCATTAAATCCACGACCTGTTGTCGGGCTTCGTCGCGCTGCGCGGCGATCCGAGAAAGCTCGTCCTTCGATGCGGCGCGTTCGCTCTCGAGCCGGCGGACGGTGGCACTCATACGCTCAACCAACTGTACTGAGGGCCCTGCGCCAACAGTAGACTCTGAGATGATATCGTTAATGCCGCGCGAATGCTGCGTGGGTGCTCCACCATAGGCGGAGGGGGTAGCAGAGCGACTGAAGAGTTCATCGTGCTCGAAGTTGATTGAAGGCGTCTCTGGAATTGGTAGATGTATCGAGCTGGTTGCAGTCGAGGGCGAGAGAATGGACTGAGTGGACAAAGGAAATGAGTTCTGGCGTGAGAGATTGCCCATGTCAGGCGATGTTGGTAACGTCGAGGGACGTCGACTGCTTGGTCGATAATCGGACAACGTTCCGATGGGCTCTAGAGCACTCGGCCGACGACTGTAGGCCACTGGAGACTGTGTTCGAGGCTGTTGCAAGAAGACAGACGGTGGAGACATTTGCTCACGCAATTTCAGGCGTTCGTCCTCAAGCTTCTGTGTCCATGTGGCATCGATGACTTTCTGCTGCTCTGCAAAATCTTTCTGGGCTAAGTCCAGATCCTCAGTGGCTTTTCTGAGTTTCTGTTCCAGCTTTTTGGTCTCTTCAGTTGCCTCCTCGAGTTTACTCTCGAGATCGTGCTCAGTCTCTTTCGCGGTCTCGAGCTCTTCTTCGATACGCTTGACTTTCAGGTTCTGCAACGTAGAGTTAGCCCACAGTTACCTGATAAAGTTCTAACAAGTACTATGCTCACCATCTCACGGATCTTCCGTCGCATCTCACTCTCGCGCCGTGCGGCTTCATCCCGCTCCTTTTCAACATTCGCCAACCGAGCAAGCAACGAACCCTCCAATGTCTGCCAATTCTCGCTAGCTACAGCGTACTGAGTCTGAAGGGTCTCGATCTGACGGAGCAATTTGACCTGAGTGTCGCCAGCCACTCCAGTCGAAGCTTCTTCGGCTCGAAAGCGAAGGGACTCCATTTTACTTTCGAGCATCGATTGCTCACCCTTGAGTTCTACTTCAAGCATGCGAGCGCGCTCTTTCTCCTGCTCAATGGTAGCCTGCAGATCACTGATTTCGCGCCTCAGCTTCCCTTCGCTGATATCTCTTTCTATTTTGACGCTAGCGAGGTCCTCCTCCAACTGAGAGGCGCGGCGCTTTTCCTGTTCGAGTGCCTCGGATTGTGCCTTAGCTTCGACCGCCTCCGCTCGAGCGACGGCTCGTGCAAGCTGTCCCTTCATTTCCTGTACAGTTTGACTTAGAGCATTGCGTTCTGCAGTCACCGCTTCGAGATCTTGTGACGTCTTGGTCTGTGTCGAGAGAGAATCATTGGCTCTCTTCTCGGCGGCTTCTGCTCGTTTGGCTCGAGTTTCTGCGCTAGCAAGATCGCGCTCGAGTTTCTCTGTCTTTTTCTTGACTTCAGTTTGGGCTTTCGCATTCTCCATCAACTGCTGCCTCAGCTTCTTGATAGCCGTTCGATGGTCCATTTCCGTCTTGGACAGCTTTTGACCTTCTTCGAGAAGAAGGGCTATCTTTTCGTCCTTTTCCCTTAGCTGTCTTTCTACGCTGCCAGGCTCCGCTGCTGTTGCAGCCTGCTTGGCGGATTCGGCAGCCTCTTTCGCCAGGTATTTGAGCTTCGACTGCAGTGCATCGATCCGCTCGATGTAACCGTATATCTCTTCTTGCCGTTGAGATTCAGCGGTTTCGGGCTCGGGTTGCAATTTGCGGACAGACCTTTCCTGACCATTCGATAAATCATTGCTAGTCTCCTCAGCAGGCTCCATCAACGAAACCGATGCTGTAGGCGCAGAGAGTTTCGATCCATCTGCAGACAATTGTGGCTCCGCAAGGGTAGGGTTCTGAGCGACATTATCATCATTCTCTGCAAGCGCATGCGGAGGCAGTGCGCTTTCGGTTGATAGCCTGCTAATGTCGTTTGACTCTCGCGGGGGGCCTGAATCGTAGCTGTTACGCGACTCGGCTGCCACCGAGGCATCCTCGACCTGACTCGAGCTTCGCGAGTGCCTCCCTGGATTCACAGATGATGATCTGAGGCTGGAATCGATGTCCATGCTAGATCGGGTGCCGTTGCTGGGAACCGGACTAGTAACGGGTGATGAGGTCCGACTGGAGCCTTGTGTGGCGAGAGGGCCCGGCGAATTCTTCACCATTGCTCGGGCGAGGCGCTCCTGAAGCCGGTCATTCTTCCGAGCATTGGATGAGCTGCGGGAAAGGTCTGGTCAACATTAGCAATCCGATGGATCTGCAGAGGACAGAATGGATCATACTTCCGGTTTGCTCCGTCGGCTTGGGTTTTGTAGCAGCATTCTTCGCTTGTACTTGTTTTTGATCCTCCTCCTCTGCTAATATTTGGTCGAGTCTGGACTCCACACCCGCGACAGCCTGTTGTAGAAAAGACCCGACCTTCCACTTGGGCTTGATGCTTTGTGAATTCTGCGCCATGGTGACGACCTAGGTGCTTTATTGCAATCTCCGCAGTTGTTTTATTCCATGTGCAAATGGCGCGATCGCCTATTTTGTAGTTCAGTAGCGATCGGATCGTATGTCAGGAACAGTCGCAATTTCAAGAAATCGGTGCGATATGCTTGTTGGTTGTTGTCACCGAGTGGGGAAGGCAAGGCTGGAAGGAAATGAACGTGAGACTTTCGGGGGGTGAACGGCACGTCGAAGAGTCAATTCGAGCAGAAAGAACGTGGCGATGCAAGAGATACGACAAGAGAACGCTGTCCCTGCGCGGGAAGCCAGATGGCAGCCTGAGATGGTGCAGCTTGCGTGGACGGAGAACTTGGAGCGCAACCGGCCGGGCTTGGCGATCGATGGAATGGATGAGCGTTAATCAATCAATCCCACATCATCATTCGGACAGGCCCGAACCACCTCCGTCTGTCCTCCTCCACCCACTCACCTCTCCATCTTTCCTTCTCCCACCCCCTCCTTCAACCTCCCTCCCCCCGCCTCCACTCCTCTTGGATTGCTTTGATACTCCCTTCCGATTGTTGTTATTTTCTTTCCAGTTGGATTCCTGCTACTCTGTTCCCAGGATCCATCATGTCTTCGTTGCCCCTGGAGCCGCCTACGTATCTCAGCTCGTTGCAGAACAACATCCGAGCTCGCCCTATCCCTTGGGAGGGAGCTGTTCGAGCTGGCAACATCACTGATGAACACCTGAAGAAGATCAAGGCAGTTGATAAGGTTCGCAAAGAGCAACGGCGTCAAACGGTTGAGGGCGATCTCGCTGGGTATGTTAGTCTGCTGGCAGGCGGGCCCGAGAGCAAGAGTGTGCTGGACTCCGCCGCCAGACGAACCGACATCGTGCAATGCATCCTCGTGCTGGCCGCGGATTTGATCAACGGTGGGTCTCTATCTTTCCAGCTATCGTGGCAACAGTTGTTAATGATTATTAGATGTTCCCTCCCTCGCAACAGCTCTGGTTGCCCACCCCAATCCTTACAAGTCATTCCTTCCCCTCTTGCGTCATTCGACCAACGCTGAAGACCCGATTCCTCTCCTCACTTCCACCTTCTTGACAAACCTGGTATCGGTCAGCCTGTTTTCCTCTTCGAAGCCAGCGCCGCGGGATGATGAGGCGCTTTCGCAGTTGTACACCTACCTCTCCACTCTGACCCAGAACCAAGACAGCGGGCTGCAGGATATCGGGGTCCAGGAGCTGTCCGCACTTCTTCGCACTGCTAGAGCGCGTGAACTTTTCTGGCAGCAACGGAAACAGACCGTCGATCCTCTGATCGAGATTCTGCGAGCCGCGACGGGCGTCAAAGACAGCAGTTCAAGCACCTTGGCGGGCAGTGCGCGCGGGATCGAGCCTGGTCTTGCAGGTGGCATCGGCCTCCAACTCCTCTACAGAGTCTTGCTGGTGCTATGGCAGCTGAGTTTTGAGGGTAATTTGGTCGGGGAAGATCTGCAGAAGTACGTGATGTGCGCGTAGTCCGTGCGAGCGGTGAAGCTAATACGTACACCTTCTAGTGACTACGAATTCGTTCAGCTCTACACAAACCTCCTCCGCTTGTCTCCGAAAGAAAAAACGACCCGTCTACTCCTCGCCACGCTCAATAATCTCTTGTCCAGTAACCGCACGACTCTTCTTCCAGTGGCCGTCTTTGTTCGCCTGCCCGCGCTGCTGACGAACCTCTCGGGTCGCCACTTGACCGATGAAGACTTGCTGGAGGACCTTCAGGCTTTGAAGGAGCTCCTGGATGAATACACAAAGACGCAAACGACGTTTGACCAGTACGCGGCTGAACTGCAGTCGGGCCACCTGCGGTGGTCGCCTCCGCACCGGGACCCCACGTTCTGGAAGGATAACGCACGGCGCATCTTAGACGACAACAATGGCGCATTGCCCAAGAAGCTCGCAGAGATTCTGTCCAAGAACTGGGACAACGATAAGCAGGTGCTGGCGATTGGATGTAATGATGTGGGCCATCTGGTTAAAGAGCTTCCCGAACGGCGGGCACAGCTGGAGAAATTGGGCTTGAAGACGCGGGTGATGGAATTGATGGCAGACAAGGACGAAGCCGTCAGGTGGGAGAGCTTGCGAGCTGTTGGAGAGTGGCTGCGTTATACCTTTGACGACTAATGGGGGACGAAGCCCGTTCCATCTTCGAGCTATCCTTGCTCTTGTTTGTCACGTCGCTATCGTCTGTATGTATTTGGGGTCTAGACGAGCCATGCTGGGGCTACATTTGTATGAATTACCTGTAGATGTTGCACTGTATTTTTCAGCGTAATTTGTCTGCTTCAAGTTGAATTTGATATGCGTTCCTATCTGATGTTTCATGGTGGATATTGCAGTGCCCATCTTTTCTTTCCATCACCCGCAGGTTCGGCGACTGGAGCGGAGGAAGCCGCCCACCGCCCCTTATCGATCATCCGTCAACAAATTGTCGGGAATTGCTGCTTATCGCCGCCACCGGCAGGCTGTGGAGGGGCGATTGAACGAGTGGGCGACTGCCCTCGTGCTCGCACGGCAACTTTAGCTTCTACAAATTTGTCTTGACGGTCCCTCTCGATTCTTCCTGCATTTGTTCTCGTTGTCTTGTCTCACCCCCACTGCCCCTCATCCGTTGTGGATTGTGGAATCCGGTCGATCTGGACCCTCCCTCCCCTCTTGAGACCCCCCTTGGGGTAGCCGAACAATCATCTGCGGAGAAAAAAAAGAAAGATCCCCGCCGAGGCCTACCAGGATTCCCAGGAACAAACCCGGTTTATCCTCCCGAAAGCAGCCTATAAACAAATAAAACCACCAACACACATGTCGCGTTCCTTTACTGGGTGCAAGCGATGTAAAGGGCGTCGGCAGAAGTGTGACGAGCAGCGTCCAAGCTGTGGCCGATGCCAGCAAGCGAACACGCCTTGTCGATATGCGATGCAGCTTCAGTGGGGTGGGCGGGCTTTCTCGCGCTCGCGGTTCGGAGCCTGTGTGGGTAACGGAGGCATGCATAAGCTGGGTACGTAAGAGTTTTACTCTACTCTACTCTAGTGTGTCGGTCGCTAACGAAGCGCCTGCATCTAACCAGAGTATTCCCCCGGCGAATTTATCTATACCACGAACTCATCCTCTACGGCCCTATCTCCCGGCTCGATAATCGCTGGTACCTCATCTGCGACGACCGCCACGACTAGCTTAAACTATTACATTGACCCGTTCGCCTCCCTCTCGACCGACCAAAAGTCTCTTCTTCACCACTTTCTCAGTGATGCCTCGCAGATCACTGCCTGTCATTCCGGCATGCAACAGGACATTTGCAAGATGCTGGTCCCCATGGCCCTCCAAACCCCGTCTCTCCTATACGCAACCATGGCCCTCTCTGCCATCCATCTACAAGCGCTCCACAACCAGTCGGAAAATGTCAAGTCGGCTCCAGAAATTGCGCGTTTCATGGCGCTCAGCCTAGAACATTTTCGCAAGGAACTGGAGAACCCTGCCAGCAGAGGGTCGGATGCCCTGCTCGCCACAGCGCGTACTCTTTGCTTAGCCGAGATTCATTCGGGCGCTATTCATCCCAATTCGTGGCGCGCGCACATCGCGGGAGCAAAGGCCCTCATGGATTCTTCGAGTCAGCGCGGGATCCTGTCACCGGGATCGCCTGAGGGCTTTCGTCGATATCTAGACCGATGGCACCGATCGATCGTCTCGCTAACAGCATTGACTGGAAACGGGCCGCCAATCGGGGTGGAAGCAGCGGTCGCGGACAACACAACCGATTCCGCAACCCCTGATTATCTGGATGACTACTGGGGTTTCACTGTCAACCTGGCCGCGATCTTCCGCGCGATTGGTGCGATATCCTGGCGCGAGCATCAATATCTATTGCAGCAGCAAGAAGAACCAGGACAGGAAGCCGCGGTAGGAGATACCGTGTTCGACATCGACGTCGCCCACGAGGCAGCCACGCTTGAAGGCGCCCTCCGTCGGCTAATGGCTGCCGAAGAAGTTGGGACTCAGCCGGCCTTCTACCCGGGTGTCATGGAGGGACTGTCGCCGGACTGCATTCGGCAGCTGATGCTCTGCAATGAGGCCTTTCAGCGCAGTGCGCTGATTCAGATCCACCGCCGCTTGTACAAGACGCCCGCGTCGGCACCGGTGGTGCAGGACTCAGTCAAGCGGATCCTGGAATGTACGGCGCAGATCGGGCCGTCTCCCGGTCTGAGTCCATGGGTGATGCTCACAACACCGCTGTTCATTGCGGGATGCGAGGCGCGCGGGGCTGATCGACAACAGGTCCGCCAGTTATTGGCATCACTGCATGATACTATCCGGGTGCCAAATGTCTTGCAGGCATTGAGATTGTTGGAGCAATATTGGGGTAATCAGTTGGATGAGAATGAGGGGTGGTCTCAATTCTTGGGTATGTTTGCCTTCCCCTTAGAAGAAGCTGTTTGCTGACCCGGAGAGTAGATCGTATGAGGATTGATTTCATCCCATATTAATTGAGGGAGGGGGGTTTTATTCGTGTGGGAATCGGGATCCACAGCGAGCTTTTATGTGGTATGATTGATGTATATATTAAAGATTGACAATGTCTCCTGGAACTGGAAGGCATTGAAGTATCCTGCTTTGTGCTATTTTAGCGATGAGTTGATGGCGTTATTTCCTTCTGCTTCTGTTCTGGTGTCACATTATGCATTTAATTGGTGCATGGCGAGGTTTGCTGTTGTTACACACAAAGGCGGGGATGATAAAGAGAAACCCAGGTTTACCGTTTGTATAAAGGGATCCCCCAGGGATTTCAGGGGGGAGGGGAGAGAGGGTCAAGTCAAGGGCACCGCATCTTTTTTTGAGTCACCGGCATTTCCTCCCTAGCCCTACTCTACTCCTACTTCCTTGTCCTGCGAGACATATGACCCAAGGAACAGCAAGACAAGAACCCTTTTCTTCTTGGGTAGTGTGAGGCTTAGAGCTCGTGCCTACATTCCCTCCCATTCTGGTGCTTATGTCCTTCCTTTCTGAGGTCTCAACCTTTATCTTCCTTCTAAGGAACGAGCACAAACGCATACAGACATTTAGTACGTAGTTCGAAGTGCGCTCCATAGATATAGATACAGTACGTACTTTATCCTATTTCTATACTTAGAACCCGATTCCCTGTTCTGCGGCAGAGTATGAACTATAGTGTCCAACAAATTGCCCCCTAGCCGCCACGTTAGACCCGAACACAGACACAAACAATCCAAGACTCTATCAGCACCACGCATAAGCGTTGACTGTAGTCTAGATTGTACGGAGCAGTAGCTTTCTTACGGCAGTACTCCGTACGTAGATGCCTCCTCCGGCGGCTAGCCAACTGACTAATACCCTGCCCATTCACTACACTACCTTGCCGCAGGGGTTCCCATTTGCCAACCTCCGTCTCAGGGTTGAGGAACCGCGCGCGTGCGTGCGGTAGGTTACGTGCATGCATGATTGTCCTGCAGCCACAGCGATAGTTGGGTTGCTGGAACGTTGGCTTGGTAGCTAAGAATAGCTTGCGGGTTGGGCTTGGCTTGGCTGGGATAGAGAACGAAGACTGGGAGGTAGAGGTTGGTAGGCGGGTGAGTGTTTGTGGTTTCAGGTTTACGGTGAGTGTCTGTAGATGGACTTGATACTGATTACGGAGATTCCGTAGAAAGTGGGGGTTTGTTTGTTGATGTTTATTTGTGTGCCGCTGGAGGAATTGTCTTGCTAACTTGGATACGAAACTTGTTAGCCGCCGTTGGAGTTCGGGGCTGGATGTGAAGTGCAAGCAGGCAGGCAGGGTTTGGGTTCATGGGTCCTGGGCCCGCCTTTGGGGGCGCTTACTAGTTGCTATAGTAGTTTCTATGGTCTTGTTGGTAACTTCAAGCTACTACATAGTATATGCAGTTGCGGAAGGGGCAGCGGTCATGGCGTTTCCGTTTCTTTGTGTTTCTTACGTATGAATAACTGAATAGCTAACTTAATGGTTGATAGCTATAGCGCTATAGATGAGAGCTAGCTGAGCTACTCTACCGAGTTGCGTATACATACATCGTCTCTCACCCCCCAAGTGGAACCCTGCATGGATATCAACTCCCGAGCCGAGATGGGTACAGTACATAGTCCACTGTCCAGGGCCGATCTTTCAAAGTTCCCAAAAACACATGCAGCAACTTTACTTGGCCCATCGACAAGCGAGGGAACGGAATCAGCAAGGATAGTCAGGATCAAACTTCTAGGAGGGTTGTGAATCCTTGGTCCGAGTGCAGGCGACTGTTGGTAACGGACCACTAGTCGGCGTTAGTTGCTTGGAAGGGAGGGGGGCTGGTCTGTTCTCTCCTTTTTTTTTCCGCCCTGCTAAGCTGACTCAGGCCAACAGCTTGGCTTCTTGGGTTTATGGTTCTGGACAATGGTGATACACTGGTGTGCTTAATGGTTGGCATGTTTGTGCTTTTTATAGATACTGGTATGCCCTTTACCCTGGATCCAGGTTGGGACTTTTTGATAGTACTAATTGTCAGGCTAAAAAAGTGGTGGCAGGTGGAAAAGAATAATGAATGGAAATCATGAAGCAGCAAGCAGGACGGGACAGACAGCCGGATAACCCCTGACTTGCCGCCCGAGAGTTGGTGGGGCCGATCGGCCACCCGGCTGGGCCTCCGGCTATCATCAAGACTGGCACATATTTTGTACAAGAAAAATAGACAAAGTGATGGTGATGATGGTTGTAGTGGTAGTGTTATTGTATGAAAGAACAATGAGAATTGGGAGAGAAATCATCTCATAGGCATAAGCTAGAATGCGCTGAGCTTCTCAATGGAAACTATTGTTCTCCAGCCATTATCCAGCCAGTATCCAGTCAGTGTCAATCCACCAACATCATTTGTATAGATCCCACGGCCAAGTGGATCCCAGCTTTGCCTCTTTCTGCATCTCGCTGGCTCTCCTTTTTCCCGCGCGCTTCTGGCCTTCTCTTCCTCTGCCAATCTCATCCCCCCTTTCCTTTACGTTCCCTCGCTTTAGTTGATTTCCAGATTAACTCGAATTGATTATTGCATTTTCCCTTTTCAAGCTTTCCTCCAGATTTTCCGTCTTTTCTCCTCCCCCCAATTTCTTTCCAATCAATGGATCTTCTCCTATTCTTTCCAACCCCAAAGTCTCAGTCTCAGTCTCAGTCCTAGTCTCACCTCACACACGCAGCAGCCTTTCCATTCCTGAGCCCAAACCCAAACTTTCCCGTCAGCCATGAGGCCTGCGTCGATCCTCAGCTGATTGTCTTTGATCTGCTTTGTTCCTGTTCGTGTCACTTGTCTGCTACTCACCCAATTAGAGTGCAATGGCCCCCGGCTGGACTTCTCCGCCTCCTGCCTCGGGCGGTTTCCTCCCCTCGAGTCCTCCCCCATCGAACCATAATCAGAACCATGACGATTATGACCATGGCCATGGCAATGACCATGACCATCCCGATGCGACTACAATCACCGCCGCTACCACCGCTTCACCTCCTCTTCCGCCGCCGCCTCTTACAACCACGACCACGCATCAGGACACCAATAATATCTCTACTACTACTACTACTACTATCTCCTATCACCCAGGGAGTCTTGACCCCAACCCCGGTCCGGGGCCAAGTCTCCCTAACTCCCCCATTTCCACTACTTCCACCTCCTCTTCCGCCTACCCTCCTCCCGACTTTCCTCCTTCGTCTATTGTCCCTATCCCCCTCTCCCCCTCCTCTCCCACCTTAGCATCTGCATCTCATACTCAAACTCCTTCCCTCTCCTCTCCCTTCACCGTGCGCAGGAAGCCGCTTCCCCAGGATGCTGTGAACCCCTCGCACGCAGCTAGGCCTTTCTCCTCCTCTTCGTCCCTACTTGCCTCTCCTCGGGGCAACTCGCCTGCGCATCCGGATTCTCACCCGGCCTCCCCTCTGGCTGCCGGCCAGACGCTGGCCTTGTCCCCGGTTTCATCGCCGTCGTTTCTGGATTACGTATATGACCATCAGGACGACGAAGACGAAGACGATATATATCAACACACGCCTGAACCATACTCCGAATATACCCACGAACCAGAACAGCAACTACACCACCCCGTTTCTCCTCCCAGGGACCTGGATAGGTATGGTAGTCCGTCGCATCCCTTCTCCCTCTGAAGCTCTCCCTTAAGGACCCTTGCCCCTTGGCTGGTACACTCGCTCCGCCTTGCGCGCCTTCCGCAGCTTTGGGGAGGGCTTCTTATGTCCAACGCTCCCCGCGCACGTTCCAGGACTAACCCCGTGCTCTTCTTTGTCTGGCCCAGATTCCCGCGTGGTAGTCCGTCCTCGTCCCATCTCCGCATAGACACGACTTCGTCCATAGGGAGCCCTGTCAACGACAGCGACGACGAGACCCCCGTGTACGACATCGCTTACTCCACGCGATTCACGAATGCGACTCGGGTACATAACCGTCTCGTCAGTGAATCCTTCGTCCATAAACGTATATCCCTGGGTATAAATCCGAAGCGCGCTACCACCATGGCTCTGCACCTGCCGTCGAACGGTCCAGCCCCGCTGATGATCGACCCTCCCCGCCGCACCGGCACCTCGTCCACTATGGGGGATAGCAAACAACCCAAGACACCAGGCAATAAGATCAGCTCTTTCTTTGGGTGGCGGGCAGGCAACTCCTCACCTGGCGCCGAATCTTCGAGCACTGAGATCTCCGAGTCCGGCCGATCCCCCATTCCATCACCAATGCCGCCGTCACTGCCCAGCGCGTCCTTCTCTATAACGCCATCCACAACGGTCCCCTTCGACCCTACCCGCCCGCATACGTCTCTCCCGCATCGCAATTCGTCGCTCAGCAGCGCCAGCATTTTGGAGAAGTCTGGAGCCCCAGCCCTGGTGGCAGAGCTCGAGAATGAATTGCGGGAGATCAGCTCAGAGCTTGCGGGTTCGATCCGCCGGGAGATGGAGTTAGAGGACCTGGTCGAACGACTACAGTCGGATTCGGTCTTCGACACGCCTAACCGTCGAACCAGCGACTACTTCTCCGACTCCGGCAGTAGCTCTATCCGTTATGCATATGAGTCTGGTGGTCGAGTGGAGGATATCGAGAAATACAAGCGTACTGCAGAGCAGGAACGGGCCCAGATCAAGGTAGAGCTATCTCAGAAACTGCAGGAAGAGCGCGGTCGACGTGCAGCCTCCGAGGCCCACGTTCAGATTTTGGAATCGCAAGTGCACCAGGTATGAATGCTCCAGGCCTCTTCTTCTGCTAGCGCTAACGCACCGTATTAGCTGCGACGGGAAAGAGTCGACCTCTCAGATATGTCCTCCCGTACCAAAGAGCTGGAGACCGCTTTGGAGGCTACTCGTCGGAAATTGGCTGAAGAGCGTCAGATCAAAGACAACTTCGAAGATCTGCTCACTGCCATGCGTGTCGAGCTCGAGCAGCTCCGAAATGAGCGGGACCATCTGAAGGAGAATGTAATACCTCAGTTACAAAATAGTGCCAATAACTCTCACCAGCAATCGTCGGATCCTTCCGAGGTTGCGCGGTTGATGGGAGAGATTGAGGCACTGAAGATAGAGAATGCCTCCCTAGCACAACTGCAAGGGAGCCGGTTCGCCTCCATCGCGGAGGAAGATACCATGTCTTCGGCGCGAGGTACGGGACTCGGTCTGTCTCGTTCAAACTCATTGGCACGAGTGCGCTCAAAACCAAGTGCCCCGACTGGCCTATCTCGGTCCAACTCTTTGTCTCGGTCAAACTCTGTTAATGTCAAGGAACGGAGCGAGCCACGAGAGAACCTGGCCGACAGAATTGAAGACGTTGAGGCCCAACGAGATGCCCTTCACGAAGCTCTTCGACGTTTGCTGGAACGCCAGGCCTACGATTCTCGCGAGTACGAGAAACAGCTAAAGATGATGGAGCTTGAGCTGGCTCGTGCGCAAATGGCGGAGTCTCCGCGTAAGATCGGCTACGAACGCGAGGTACGGAACCTCCGAGAGGAGGTCAACTTGCTCCGCCACCGTGCGGAAGAAGCCATGGAGCAGAAATGGCAGTGCGAAAAGGGACTCGCAGGCCTGAAGATGGATCTGGACCGCGCCGAGCAGGAGACCACTTCCTTGCGAGTCCTGCTGCAGGAGCATGACATCACGGTCCCTGAGGACTATGAAACCGACGGGGACGGGTTTGCTGAAGTCTTGGTCACTTCGACCTCCCTGGAGACTGCCTACAAGCAGCTCCAGGCTGACCGGGATCAGGCTGAAGCCAATGTGGCGCAGTCTCCCATGCTGGCAGAATCGGTCACTCGGACCGACAGCTTAGCGAATCATGTGCAGCAACAACTTGCAAACAACATTGCTCTGCGTGCCCGCTTAGCCGAGGCGATCGGTAAGGGCGAGAAAGAGCAGCAGCTGTCGGCTGCGCGCATCAACGAGATGCAGAGCCGGCTCAAGGAGATGGAGGATATCCTTCTCATGGCACAGCAGTTCTCCGAGGACGAGATGGCGCGTCATGAGGAAGAAGTCCGCAAACTTCAGGAGAGTCACAGTCTTCAGCTGACGCGCGTCAAGAATGGCGCGCGCAGCCCAATGGCCCTATCTCCGAAGCCGCCGAACACCCCATTCGGCGCGCGTTCACCGCGGTTAGATAAGACGACGAGTGGGGACGGAATGGCACTGAACGAGGCGGTTCAGTTCGAGACGCTGGCGAAGCGGGTCAAGGAATTGGAGAAGTTACTCCGTGACGCCGACTCGGAGATGGAGGAGGTGGTCAGTCGGATGAACCGTGCGCAGATTGAAGTCGCCGAACTGCAGTCCGATCGGTGAGTTTTGCCCTTTTTCTCAGTTTGGCCGTGATAAATGACCTTTCAACTAACCCTTCCCAGGGATGAGGCACTACGCCAGACCAGAAAGCTCCAGGCCGAGATTCTGGCTGAACGCGAGGCATTAAAGACCCTGATTGTTTCTTAAGTAAACCGTGGATGCGGATGCTGTGCATCCACCCCGCTTGTACATGGTTGGAAGATCCTCACCAGAGGCGCATGTATATAAATGACCATCATCAGTGATCTAGATGTATAATATCATAGACTAATATCGCATTTTCAGTTTCTATGGTCTTTCAAGGGATGACGACTGAGGCAAAATGCCTTTCCACGCGGGCTATAGACCGAGACACCATCACCGCCTTCACAAGTGGAACAAACTGGCAGAATTGGTAAGAGGGCGGGGAATGCTTGAATCCTTAGTAAGACATGTGAGTTGCTGATAGTGATGTTGTTAGCAAAGTGCTGCCGAGGGTTGACGAGGACTCTCTGGGGTGTTCTATCGAAACGATCAGAAGGAGTCTAAACGCAAGACATAGATAGGCCGAATGAACCTTGTCCAGCATCACCTCGCATTGTCTCAAGGACCCCAGACGGAACCTCTCCTTTTAGGCAGGCGGTGATGAAAGGAAACGACAATCTGACCCAGGCTGAAACAACAAACAAAAGGAACTTATCGCCAGATCTGTTTGTCTGGTTTGTTCTCATTATTTGTCCCCCGCAACCAACCATCCTTTATCACCACCAATCCTCCGGTCTCTTTTATATCGCATTGTGTGCCAGACCTCACGATCATGACTATATAAAGATCACGACGTCTACGAATTGTCCTCGGCTATCTCACTCAAAACTCACCTTACCCGGACCGCATTCACGCATCCCCTCGACCGCAACAACTCCCGTAACCAGCCGGAACACCAGGATCAGAAAGGGCAGAAGCATAAGCGCAAGGATGGAATACCTTCCAGGTGAGTCTCAGTCCAAGAAGCCCGGCAGCCGACCGTCTGGATCCTCCACGCGACGGAACGCCATCAACCCACCGGCCCCAGTGCCAGCCCCATTCCCTAATGGTGGTTTCTCTCGCGCTGAGGGAAGAGGAGACGATGGCCCCGGCGGCATCAGCTACATCCAAGTCTTCCCGGACCTGACCCCGTCCCAAACCAATCCATTCCCCATCATCAACCCACACCACCAAGCCCAGCAGCAGCACCAGCAGCAGGAGGAGGAGGAGGCGAGCTTCTTCGAACCGCCGCTAGAATTTCTCACTCTGCCCGCGGCCCCTGCCCCGCCATCGCCATCGCCATCCACTACCGATGACTATGACAACTACGAGTATACTGACCAAACCCCCATCGTGGTACCAGACTCAATCATGCAACACCTCACCACCACCTCCTTCTCGGCCCTCACCGCTCACCTCAACACCTCGTACCTGACCCCGGCGCTCGCGCACGTCCGCGCCGCCTACATCGACCCCTACCTCGTGCGCCCGGCCGCCAGCTACCTCGCCGCCTCCTCGAGCGCCATGCCCGACCTCATCTCCGTCACCCTCCTGCTGGTCATCCTGTTCCTCTCGCTCAAGCTGCTCGACTACGCCCGCCGCGTCGTCATGTTCTGGGTCAGCCTCGCGTGGTGGCTGCTCTGGTGGGGCACCGTCCTCGGCGTTGGGGTTTGGCTGTATACCAGCGGCGTCGAGCGGGCAGCCCGCGATGTCGGGTGGTTGGTCGGCCTCGCCAGGGGGCTTTTGGGAAGTGTCTTTGAAGATTTGGAGCGCGCGGGGCGGCAGCAGCAACAACATGGAGGACGGCAACCTGGGGTTTTTGGAGGGAATAATGCTCGGTTTGGCGCTGGGCAGCAGGTTCCTCTGGGGAGGTATTGAACCTCCCGGGTTTCTGTCTGTTTGTTTCTTTCACTTTCATCTTGGTGAGCTTTGGTATGTTTGCCGGGTTGGGCGTTTGGTGTGAAGTCAAGTGAGCCACCCAGTGGATGTGCATGTATGCTATGGTTGTTTATAGTATACTATACTATGGGCATGTGTGTGGCTTGCGCTTCGGGCTAGATTTTCGCCTTGCTTTAGGTTAGATTTCTTTGGAATCACTATTGTAATTCATTATTTCATATTTCGGTTTTTTGTGTAACCCTGATTATTTACATTCGTAACATGGCATGCATGGCTTGTAGCCTTTGATGGCTGGCTGGTTGACAGACCCAAGCTCTGATGCTGTCATTCCACATGTCCCGATATCGGACAGAATGCTTGGCCGTCTCTTTTTTGACTGTCTGGCTCTGTAGATCCTCCCCTCTCTGGCTTTCTCTTATCTGGCCGTATTCCTGTTGCTGAATCTCTCTCCTGGCACATTACATGCAGCTTGCGTGGAAGAAGCGGTGGAAGTGACATTCCTTTCGCAAACGAGACTTCCAAGGCCACAACGATCCGGCAAACGAGACCTCGCGATAAGTGTGGTGGTGGTGGGGACGTCCAATTGACATCCTGCGATAACGAATGTCGGTAAAGTAAAAAACCCCGCTGTTGTTAGACGACGACCGGTTGATGTGTTGTTGATCTCGGCTTGCGCTTCATTCCTCAGTTGCAGTCCCCTGCCGCTCGCACACATCCCCCTCCCTTTGTTAGCCCACCCCCTCACATATCTCCATCCTCATAGTCGACCTCCTGGGCATCGTTAGGCTCGCGGGGCTCCTGCGCTTCGTGGTACTGGATGGCATCGTCAATGTGGCTCAACACGGCGGCGACGCTGTCCTCGTCCTGCACGTCGAGCTTCAAGAAAGAGACCATGCTGAAGTCATCGATGAGCTGGCCGACGGCGCGATTGAGCTGGTTGAACGAGCCGCCGCTGAGCAAGTTCTCCTTGGCCGCGGGGTCGCCCTGGACAATGACCTCCCCACCCCCTGTTGCCTCGGCCTCGTCACGGTCCTGATCCGCCTGCAGCAGCTGGACGTCGACGTTGGTGAAGCGCTTGAGCTCCTTGCGCGAGATCATGTCCTTGACCTGGTCCATCTTGGTCAGAATGTTCACGTGCGGCATCTCCAGCATCAGCATGGCGGACATGGCGCTCAGCGTGCCGGCGAAGAACTTGGCCTTGTCCACGACAAACGTGCTCTCCAGGAGGTAGGCGGCGCACAGCGAGATGTTCAGCGGGCCGGCGCGCGACAGGAACTGCACCAGCGACGGCAGCAGCGGGATGTGCGTGTACAGCTCGATCTGGCCCGGCATGTCGAAGATGATCAGGTACTCCTCGCTGAGCGGGTCCAGCGCCTCCGTCAGGAAATCCAGGTTTTGCAGTAGGAACTCGAAGCAGTAGATCAAACCCCCATTGGGGCCCAGCCCCAGCTCCTCCATCACGTCCTCCAGCGTGATCAGCTCCCGGATGTCCAGGTCCGGCTCGTAGCTGAACGTCTCCGCCGCCGGGTCCAGGTTCACGTAGAAGCAGCTCCGTCGCGTGTTCTGGAGCTGTTGGATCACCGCGCTGCAGAAGGTCGTCTTGCCGGCCCCGGCGGGGCCCATCACTAAGACGCCGAACTTGGACATGTTGGAAGAGGGGGTCCGATTTTTGTAAAACAGGAAAATAAAAAAAGAAGGATGGGTAAAATAGATTGGGAAGAATCCCAAAACGGAAACCTGCGAAAGCAATCTCCGATGGGAAAAGTCGGAAGATGGAGGTAGGGATGTTTCGCTCGTAAGCGCAAGCTAGTATGGCGAGTGGGAGAGTGAGAGAGGAGCCGGACTAGAAAGAAAAAGGCCCGAAAGTTGAGTTGAGTTAGCAAAGCAACTTGGTTAGCAACCAACAACCAGCCCCCAACGGATTGAACTTGGTTAAGCTGGGAACTCGGAGAAAGGCAATCGGCCACTGCAATAATGCGGATAAGCAGGAAGCGGACAAGCAGATGAACCGTCCGTCTACCGGTAGACTCGTCTCGAAGTGCTAGTTCCAAAGACTGACCAGTGCAAAGAGACTGACTAGGTAGAGAGTGCCGCCGCGGATAGACGATCGCAAAGGAAAACCGAAAAGTCCGGGTACTGCCAATCCTCACCGCACGCAGGTGGACGATTCTATCTCTCCGATTGGTTCCCACTTGCGTCCCCGGCCTTTTTTCTTCTTGTCGGCTTTTAACAAAAAAGCCTCTTTTT